>NW_027397065.1:78532719-78574711 GCF_003265705.2 Callorhinus ursinus | reverse complement strand
TGCTAGGATAAATGAGGCAGAAGAGAGAATCAGTGATATAGAAGACCAGATGATGGAACATAAAGAAACTGAGAAAAAGAGAGATAAACAACTACTGGATCATGAGGGCAGAATTCAAGAAATAAGCAATACCATAAGACGAAACAACATTAGAATAATTGGGATCCCAGAAGAAGAAGAAAGAGAGAGAGGGGCAGAAGGTATTTTGGAGCAAATTATAACAGAGAACTTCCCTAATGTGGGGAAGGAAACAGGCATCAAAATCCAGGAGGCACAGAGAACCCCTCTCAAAATGAATAAAAATAGGTCAACACCCCGACATCTAATAGTAAAACTTACGAGTCTCAGAGACAAAGAGAAAATCCTGAAAGCAGCTTGGGAGAAGAGATATGTAACCTATAATGGTAGAAACATTAGATTGGCAACAGACCTATCCACAGAGACCTGGCAGGCCAGAAAGGACTGGCATGATATATTCAGAGCACTAAACGAGAAAAATATGCAGCCGAGAATACTATATCCAGCTAGGCTGTCATTGAAAATAGAAGGAGAGATCAAAAGCTTCCAGGACAAACAAAAAATAAGGAATTTGAAAACACAAAACCAGCCCTACAAGAAATATTGAAAGGGGTGCTCTAAGCAAAGAGAGACCCTCAAAGCAGCATAGACCAGAAAGGAACACAGACAATATACAGTAATAGTCACCTTATAGGCAATACAATGGCACTAAATTCATATCTTTCAATAGTTACCCTGAATGTAAATGGGCTAAATGCCCCAATCAAAAGACACAGGCTATCAGATTGGATTAAAAAACAAGACCCATTGATATGCTATCTGCAGAAGACTCATTTTTACCCAAAGACACCCCCAGATTGAAAGTGAGGAGGTGGAAAACCATTTACCATGCTAATGGACACCAAAAGAAAGATGGGGTGGCAATCCTTATATCAGACAAATTTGATTTTAAACCAAAGATTATAATAAGAGATGAGGAAAGACGCTATATCCTACTTAAAGGGTCTATCCAAAAGGAAGATCTAACAATTGTAAATATCTATGCCCCGAACATGGGAGCAGCCAATTATATAAGGCAATTAATAACAAAAGCAAAGAAACACATTGACAACAATACAATAATAGTGGGGGACTTTAACACCCCCCTGACTGAAATGGACAGATCCTCTAAGCAAAAGATCAACAAGGAAATAAAGACTTTAAATGACACACTGGACCAAATGGACTTCACAGACATATTCAGAACATTCCATCCCAAAGCACGGAATACACATTCTTCTCTAGTGCCCATGGAACATTCTCCAGAATAGATTACATCCTAGGTCACAAATCAGGTCTTAACTGGTACCAAAAGATTGGGATTATTCCCTGCATATTTTCAGACCACAATGATTTGAAACTAGAATTCAATCACAAGAGGAAAGTCAGAAAGAACTCAAATACATGGAGGCTAAAGAGCATCCTATGAATCCAATGAATGGGTCAAACAGGAAATTAAAGAAGAATTAAAAAAAATTCATGGAAACCAATGAAATGAAAACAAAACTGTTCAAAATCTTCGGGATGCAGCAAAGGCAGTCCTAAGAGGAATGTATATAGCAATACAAGCCTTTCTCAAGAAACAAGAAAGGTCTCAAATACACAACCTAACACTACACCTAAAGGAGCTAGAGAAGAGGTTTAGGCAAATAAAGCCTAAACCCTGCAGGAGAAGAGAAATAATAAAGATCAGAGCAGAAATGAATGAAATAGAAACCAAAAGAACAGTAGAACAGATCAACGAAACTAGGAGCTGGTTCTTTGAAAGAATTAACAAGATTGATAAACCCCTGGCCAGACTTATCTAAAAGAGAAAAGAGAAATGACCCAAATCAACAAAATCATGAATGAAAGAGGAGAGATCACAACCAACACCAAAGAAATACAAACAATTCTAAGAACATATTAAGAGCAACTCTATGCCAGCAAATTAGATAACCTGGAAGAAATGGGTGCATTCCTAGAGATGTATCAACTACCAAAACTGAACCAGGAAGAAATAGAAAACCTGAACAGACCTATAACCCGTAAGGAAATTGAAGCAGTCATCAAAAATCTCCCAACAAACAAAAGCCCAGGGCCAGATGGCTTCCCAGGGGAATTCTACCAAACATTTAAAGAAGAATTAATACCTAGTCTCCTGAAACTGTTCCAAAAAATAGAAATGGAAGGAAAACTTCCAAACTTGTCTTGTGAGGCCACCATTACCTTGATCCCAAAACCAGAAAAAGACCCCATCAGAAAGGAGAATTACAGACCAATATCCTTGATGAACATGGATGCAAAAATTCTCACCAAAGTACTAGCCAATGGGCTCCAACAGTACATTAAAAGGATTATTCACCATGACCAAGTGGGATTTATCCCTGGGCTGCAAGGTTGGTTCAACGTCCGCATATCATTCAACGTGATATAATACATTAACAAAAGAAAGAATAAGAATCATATGATCCTCTCAATAGATGCAGAAAAAGCATTTGACAAAGTACAGCATCCTTTCTTGATCAAAACTCTTCAGAGTATAGGGAGAGAGGGTACATACCTCAATATCATAAAAGCCATCTATGAAAAACCTACAGCGAATATCATTCTCAATGGGGAAAAACTGAGAGCTTTCCCCCTAAGTTCAGGAATGTGGCAGGGATGTCCACTATCACCACTGCTATTCAACATAGTATTAGAAGTCCTAGCCACAGCAATCAGACAACAAAAAGAAATAAAAGGCATCCAAATCGGCAAAGAAGAAGTCAAACTCTCACTGTTTGCAGATGATATGATACTTTATGTGGAAAACCCAAAAGACTCCACCCCAAAACTGCTAGAACTCATACAGGAATTCAGTAAAGTGGCAGGATATAAAATCAATGCACAGAAATCAGTGGCAATCCTATACACCACCACAAGACAGAAGAGAGAGAAATTAAGGAGTCGATCCCATTTACAATTGCACCCAAAACCATAAGATACCTAGGAATAAATCTAACCAAAGAGGCAAAGGATCTGTACTCAGAAAACTATAAAATACTCATGAAAGAAATGGAGAAAGACACAAAGAAATGGAAAAACGTTCCATGCTCATGGATTGGAAGAACAAACTTTGTGAAGATGTCAATGCTACCTAGAGCAATCTACACATTCAATGCAATCCCCATCAAAATACCATCCACTTTTTTCAAAGAAATGGAACAAATAATCCTAAAATTTGTATGGAACCAGAAAAGACCCTGAATAGCCAGAGGAATGTTGACAAAGAAAAACAAAGCTGGTGGCATCACAATTCCAGATGTCCAGCTCTATTACAAAGCTGTCATCATCAAGACAGTATGGTACTGGCACAAAAATGGACACATCGATCAATGGAACAGAATAGAGAGCCCAGAAATGGACCCTCAACTCTATGGTCAACTAATCTTCAACAAAGCAGGAAAGAATGTCCAATGGCAAAAAGACAGTCTCTTCAACAAATGGTGTTGGGAAAATTGGACAGCCACATGCAGAAGAATGAAACTGGACCATTTCCTTACACCACACACAAAAATAGACTCCAAATGGTTGAAAGACCTCAGTGTGAGACAGGAGTTCATCCAAATCCTAAAGGAGAACACAGGCAGCAGCTTCTTTAAACTCAGCCGCAGCAACTTCTTCCTAGAAACATCACCAAGGGCAAGGGAAGCCAGGGCAAAAATGAACTACTGGGACCTCATCAAGATAAAAAGCTTTTGCACAGCAAAAGAAACAGTCAACAAAACCAAAAGACAACCGACAGAATGGGAGAAGATATTTGCAAATGACATATCAGATAAAGGACTAGTATCCAAAATCTATAAAGAAGTTCTCAAACTCAACACCCAAAGAACATGTAATCCAATCAAGAAATGGGCAGAAGACATGAACAGATATTTTTCCAAAGAAGACATCCAAGTGGCCAACAGACACATGAAAAAGTGCTCAACATTGCTCAGCATCAGGGAAATCCAAATCAAACCCTCAATGAGATACCACCTCACACCAGTCAGAATGGCTAAAATTAATAAGTCAGGAAACGACAGATGTTGGCGGGGATGCGCAGAAAGGGGAACCCTCTTACACTGTTGGTGGGAATGGAAGCTGGTGAAACCACTCTGGAAAACAATATGGAGGTTCCTCAAAAAGTTGAAAATAGAGCTACCATACAACCCAGCAATTGCACTACTGGGAATTTACCCCAAAGATACATGTGCGCCCTGGTGTTTATAGCAGCAATGTCTACAGTAGCCAAACTGTGGAAAGAGCCAAGATATCCATCGACAGATGAATGGATAAAGAAGAGGTGGTACAAATATACAATGGAATATTATGCAGCCATCAAAAAGGAATGAGATCTTGCCATTTGCAACGACGTGGATGGAACTGGAGGGTGTTATGCTGAATGAAATAAGTCAATCAGAGAAAGACATGTATCATATGACCTCACTGATATGTGGAATTCTTAATCTCAAGAAACAAACTGAGGGTTGCTGGAGTTGGGGTGGGCTGGGAGGGATGGGGTGGCTGGGTGATAGACATTGGGGAGGGTATGTGCTATGGTGAGCACTGTGAATTGTGCAAGACTGTTGAATCACAGATCTGTACCTCTGAAACAAATAGTGCAATATATTTTAAGAAAAAAAAAAGAAATAGAAGATAGCAGGAGGGTAAGAATGAAGGGGGGGAAATTGGAGGGGGAGACGAACCATGAGAGACGATGGACTCTGAAAAACAAACTGAGGGTTCTAGAGGGGAGGGCGGTGGGGAGATGGGTTAGCCTGGTGATGGGTATTAAAGAAGGCACGTTCTGCGTGGAGCCTTGGGTGTTCTGCACAAACAATGAATCATGGAACACTACATCAAAAACTAATGATGTAATGTATGGTGATTAACATAACAATAAAAATATTTAAAGAAATAAAGTAAGGTTGAATGAGCAAGAGCCTAAGAGCAACCATTCTAAATATAGTCATAATATTTTCCTCAGTTTCCAGAACTAAGTCAATTTTCAGACCAAGATGCACCAACTGATGTGGCTAGATTCCCAAATGGAAGCATTTACAATAATTATACAGGGAAATGATTCTCTTAGCTCTTCCCCAAAGGGGGCTGTAGCTGTTTACTCTAACGATACACTTGGAAATGGGACACCCAAGCATTTCAAGAGCAACTAGACACAGAGTTTGAGTTAGGTCTGATACTTAATGACTCTGAAGCATCATCATGGCTTCTGTATTAAAACAGGGGCAGATGTGAGGCAAGTAATTATTGAAGTTTTGGTCAAAGATTCGTTTGTGGAACCATGTCCCAACAACTGACCCATTGGTTCTATCTCCCAGGTTCTGAATGCATAATTGAGTTTGAAGTTCTTGGCAGTTGGAATGTACCCAATAGGGAGGTCTTTTTTTATTGTTGTTGTTTCAAGTTTTTATTTAAATTTGAATTAGTTAACATATAATAAAATACTGGTTTCAGTAGTACAATTTATGGATTCATCACTTACATATAACAACCAGTGCTCATCACAAATGCCCTCCTTGATACCCATGACCCGTTTGGCCCATCCCCCACCCATGTCTGCAAATGTGGGCTTTTCATAGAGGGCTTGGTCTCTTTGGGCTGTGCACTCTTGCCAGAGGACACAAAAAGGGTTACATTGAACTACAAACTAGTGTTGACCATTGGGTACTTTGAACTCCATGTGTTCAGGGAATCAGACAAGAGGAGGAGTCTATCTAGGTAGGAAAAATTGACCCTGACCAGCCCGTGATGGCAGGGCTGCTGTTACTCATTGACGGCATGAAAGAAAATGTGTGGTACTCAGGTCATCCACAGGGGGGAGTTCTAATTACTTCATTACCCAGCTATGACTACAAATGGACAAGTGCAGCAAAAGTAGACTGAGAAAAGTTTGTTTATCAGAGGCTAAGCTCCCTCAGGTGGGAGAATTTGGGTTTTATCACCAAGTAAGACAATGGACTCCATAAAGGTGATAGGTTAGGCCAACAAATTGTGAATGGATAGTGTCAAGGCAGGTGATGAGTACCAGTTATCACACACACACACACACACATACACACACACACACACATATTGTAGCAACTGAGGCTGAATTTATCTTACTAATCTTCTACATTTTTTTTAAAAAAGAAAAACATGATAGAACTAGAACTCTGAAAGAACTGCTTGTTTATTTATTTATTTTTGAGTAAAGTGATAGAAGTTTATTAAGTGAAGTTACAGAAAAAGCTCTTAAGAGTGAGAGGGGTCCCGACAGTGTTGCCAATGAGGGCCTTTAGGGTTGGTCTTTTATAGAAAGCTAACCAGGGAACTTAAATCCTTTAACATCTCTATTGCTAACACCTTCAGTGGTTTATTTCCTTTTTAAGGTCTGGTTATTCTTTGTTGGTCACAGGTGATTATTATAGAGACACCCACCCCACACGACCCACCCCACATGCCTAGGGCAGGGTGGTCCTCCACCCCGCATGCCTAGGGCAGGTAGGAACTACTCTTCTAACATGTTTGTAGAAGTCAGTCCTTACGGCACAAGAGTAAGAGTGTGGCACCCATGGAAATGCACTAGTTGGGCCTCACCAAGGTAGGGCAGTTAGCTGACAGACTCAGCCTCAGAACCTTCAGGATCTTCCTTTGCTTTGGAAAACAGGTCATGCTCTTTTTGGATTGCCTGAGCTGGTAAGTGACAATGGCAAATACATCAAAGACTGGCTATTTCTGTCCAATGCGGGACTCCTCTGACAGAAAATCTTAGCTCCGGAGCTCCCCACTGGAATGATCTTGTCACATCTAGATTGCAGTCTGCTAGTCTAGCTGCACTGTCTTTTGTACTTCACCCGTTTTCATGTGTCAGATAAGCACCTTGGTTTGAAGGATTTCCCTGCCCAGTTCTCCTTCTTCCTCCTTTTATCTCTTCACTGATATTATCCCCTAATAAACTATGTGGACTCTTAACTCCATTTCAGTGTCTGTTTCCCAGAGGATCCAGCTGACACATGCCTTCACCAAACTCATAACTCACAGAAAATACAAGTTTTAATCTCTGATATAATAAATTATTAAGATGTTGATACTGCATGTCATGGACTAAATGTTTGTGTCCCTCAAATATTCATATGTTGGAGTGCTAACCTCCAGGATGATAGTATTTGGAGATGGTGATTTGGAGAGGTAATTGTTGTTAGATGAGGTCATGAGGTTGGTGCCCTTGTCTGATGAGATTAGGACCTTTGTAAGAAGAGTCACCAGAGAGCTGGTTTTCTCCCTCCAAGCAAATAAGAAGAGGTCATGTGATCATTCAGAAGATAGCAGCTGACTTCAAGCCAAGAGCAGAGGCCTCAGAATGAAAGTTACCTGCCCACATCTTGATCTTGGACTTACAGCTGACAGAACTGTGAGAAATAAATTTCTGTTATTTAAGACACTCAGTCTATGGTATTTTGTTATGACAACATGACCTGACATATATATATATATATGGATTCCTGTCTCACATTTAGGCCTGTCATCCATTTTGAGTTTATCTTTGTGTATGGTGTAAAAAAATGGTCCAGTTTCATTCTTTTACATGTGGCTGTTCAATTTCCCCAGCACCATTTATTGAAGAGACTGTCCTTTTTACATTTGATATGTAACACTGTACATTATGTTTTAGAATTTACTATATATACAAATATATTGTAAGTTTTCTCTGGTAATAAGGACCACTTTCTCACAAATGTATGAATTATAATTCTTCAATTTATATTCACTCTCCTGTGTTTTTTCCTTCTGTCACACAATATAAAACAAGAATAAATTACATAAAGAAAAGACTGTATTATATGATCTCAAGAATCTGAACACTTACTGAGAGCATGGGTAACAGAAGTCAGATGAAAGACAGAAGGCACCTCTTATGTGAATGTGATTCAGAGCATATTTCTAAAATGAGTAATCTAAAAGCATTTTAGAGGCAGATTTCTGAGACAGTAATTGAAAGAGTTACTCTGGTATTAACCTTTACTCCTGCCAAACTTCCATTTCAAGTAGCACTATGAGTAAGTGTCTTGCAAACAATATATCAAGGCTTTAATACTTTAAAATCGAACTGATTCATCTTTGTTCAGAGCACACAAACTTTCTCAGAAAAATAATTTCAAAAATGGGACTTCTAGTAAGGAGATAAATGAAAGCCAGCAAACTTTCTTTTCTGAGTAGAAGAAAATATTGCACTCTTTATTTATTTCCATTCTATTTATTTTGTAAATTGGACAAAATCTAAAATGGAAGATGTTTCTCACAATAAAGCAAAATCTATCCAAATGAGCTAGACAAAGGTCTGTAAAGCAAATCAACGTACCAAACACATTTCTTCTCTATATCCACATTTCCCTCTTGCTATAACTTGAAATTTTGGAATCTGTAATGGAGAAAAACATAGAAAATGTATTTATGTGCAAAAATAATTCTATGGAAAATGCTGGAAAGGAAGGCTTCATGACCTGTCTTAAATACAGTATGGCATTTACTTTGACAAAAACCTATAGAATATCTCTATTTCCATGCTCTTGTGAAATCCTAGATCTTTAAAGGAGTCATTATTTAATACATAGGAAAACCTAGGAAGATTTGCATTTTTCCCAGGCAGAAGTGAAAACCAAAGTTTTATGATTGGCTTTCCTGGAAAAACTGTAACAGAAACTATATAATATTACAGAACAACAGCAGTTTTAACCAAGAAGACTAAGCAGTGCTCACAGTTCAAGAGAATGAGCTGTGCTCAGATAAGTGAGCTGTTTTAGTAAAGAAGACCTGTTGACTGCCCAGCTGAAAGCCATTTAACTTTCTGGCAGCATATTTCTTGTAGAAAGAAACCAAGAGAGGACAAGTTTGGGTATAGCCAGACTTTATAACATGTCTAGGTGGCTTAGTCATTCTATCCCTGTTTTAAAGACTACCACTCAATACATTAAAAATCCAAGTTAATCTGATTTGGAGAAGTGTTACTTTTTCAGACCGGATGAAAACTTGGCAAGGTTCATGAAATAGAACAGTTGAATTTTCTGCTGGAACTTTGTGAAATAGTAGTGGCAAAGAAAAAATGGGGGGTAACCCCCAAAACCAAAAACAGCTTCTTTCAATTTTAAAATATTATCCATAAGAAATTTGGCCAGAAAAGATCACCAATAACGAATCTTTACTAATTTTTCCTAGTACAAATGATGTAATAGGAAACTTGTAACTTATTACTATAGATTTTATTATATGGACTTATGATACCTGTATAACCTTACATATTAGTAGAAAAGGAGAGATAGAAAATAAAATAGACATGAGTTTTCTCCATCAGATAGCTTTGCCAAGTGTTGAAATATAGTTTTAAATACTGTTTATCAGTTAGAATGTAGTCCTGAGTTTAGTATATATATATATATGTTAAAGGAAGACAGAGAAGCATTATGTAAATGAAAGCTCAATGAATCTCATGCTTTGAAACATATTCTTTTGTTTCAATGTTTGGTATAGAAAAACGAGTTTCTTAATATGGGTTATAAAACAGAAAACCCAACAGATAAAGTTCTGCTCTTATGGTATTTACAGTATAGTGAAGAAGGTTGCCAAATTAGAAAAAAAAAACAACTAACCAATAATGTCTAATAAATCAGGTGATCATCATTACTATAGAGAATGAAGCAAGGTTAGAGACAATAGAGCAAAATCTCAGAAGTAGAAGATGATAATGTTTTAGGGGAAATAAACAAACACACAAATGAAATCTCCTACTGTGAAAAATATTTGGAAAATGCTAGATTACATAGTGTTAAGTTGGTATCTTTTTTTAATTTAATTTAATTTTATTATGTTATGTTAGTCACCATACAGAACATCATTAGTTTTTTATGTAGTGTTCCATGATTCATTGTTTTCATATAACACCCAGTGCTCCATGTAATACATGCCCTCCTTAATACCCATCACTGGGCTCACCCATCCCCCCACCCCTCCCCTTTAAAACCCTCAGTTTGTTTCTCGGAGTCCATAGTCTCTCATGGTTCACCTTCCCCTTCTGTTCCCCCCCCTTCATTTTTTCCTTCCTTCTCCCAATGTCCTCCACGCTATTCCTTATGTTCCACAAATAAGTAGAACTATATCATAATTGACTTTCTCTGCTTGACTTATTTCACTTAGCATCATCTCCTCCAGTCCCATCCATGTTGATGTTAGGTTGGGTATTCATCCTTTCTGATGGCTGAGTCATATTCCATTGTATATATGGACCACATCTTCTTTATCCATTCATCTGTTGAAGGGCATCTCGACTTTTTCCACAGTTTGGCTATTGCGGACATTGCTGCTATGAACATTGGGGTGCATATGGCCCTTCTTTTCACTACATCTGTGTCTTTGAGGCAAATACCCAATACTGTAATTGCTGGGTCATAGGGTAGCTCTACTTTTAGCTTCTTGAGGAACCTCCACGCTGTTTTCCAAAGTGGCTGTACCAACTTGCATTCCCACCAACAGTGTAAGAGTCTTCCCCTTTCTCCACAACCTCTCCAACATTTGTTGTTTCTTGCCTTGTCAATTTTTGCCATTTTAACTGGTGTAAGGTGGTATCTCAATGTGGTTTTGATTTGAATTTCCCTGATGGCTATTGATGATGAACATTTTTTCATGTGTATCTTAGCCATTTCTGTGTCTTCTTTTGAGAAGTGTCGTTTCATGTCTTCTGTCCATTTTGTGACTTAATAATTTGTTTTTTGGGTGTTGAGTTTGAGAAGTTCTTTATAAATCTTGGATATCAGCCCTTTGTAGTGTCATTTGCAAATAACTTCTCCCATTCTGTGGGTTGCCTCTTTGTTTTGTTGACTGTTTCCTTTGCTGTGCAGAAGCTTTTTATCTTGATGAAGTCCCAAATGTTCATTTTTGCTGTTGTTTCACCTGTCTTTGGAGATGTATCTTGAAAGAAGTTGCTGTGGCCAAAGTCGAAGAGGTCACTGCCTATGCTTTCCTTTAGGATTTTGCAGAGGTCAATGAACTAGAAACCAGAAACACAGTAGATCAGATCAATGAAACTAGAAGCTGGTTCTTTGAAATAATTAATGAGATCAATAAACCACTGGCTAGACT
Organism: Callorhinus ursinus; assembly: GCF_003265705.2. NCBI lineage: Eukaryota > Metazoa > Chordata > Mammalia > Carnivora > Otariidae > Callorhinus > Callorhinus ursinus. Next base: position 78,563,518 of record NW_027397065.1, on the reverse strand, counting down.
TATCCAAAAGAAAACAGAAAGGACCCAAATTAATAAAATTATGAATGAAAGGGGAGTGATCACGACTAACACCAAGGAAATAGAAACAATTATTAGAAATTATTATCAACAATTATGTGCCAATAAATTGAGCAACTGGAAGAAATGGATGCCTTCCGGGAAACCTATAAACTCCCAAGACTGAAACAGGAAGAAATTGACAACATAGGCCAATAACCAGTAACAAGATTGAAGCAGTGATCAAAAACCTAACAAAAAACAAGAGTCCAGGGCCTGATGGATTCCCTGGGGAATTCTACCAAACATTCAAAGAAGAAATAATACTTATTCACCTGAAGCTGTTTCAAAAAATAGAAACAGAAGGAAAGCTTCCAGACTCATTCTATGAAGCCATAATTACCTTCATCCCCAAACCAGGCAAACACCCCATCAAAAAGGAGAATTTCAGACTGATATCCCTGATGAATATGGATTCCAAATTCTCAACAAAATCCTAGCTAATAGTATCCAACAATACATTAAAAGGATCATCTACCAAGATCAAGTGGGATTTATCCCTGGAATGCAAGGGTGGTTCAACATTCGCAAATCAATCAGTATGATACAACACATTAATGAGAGGAGAGAGAAGAATCTTATGGTCCTCTCAATTGATGCAGAAAAAGCATCTGACAAAATACAGCATTGTTTCCTGATTAAAACTCTTAGGGTATAGGGATAGAGGGAACACTCTCAAGTTCATAAAATCCATCCTGAAAAACCCACAGCAAATATCATCCTCAGTGGGGAAAAGCTGCCTTTCTCTTAAGATCAGGAACATGTCAAGGATGCCCACTCTTGCCACTATTGTTCAACATAGTAGTAGAAGTCCTAGCAACAGCAATCAGACAACAAAAAGATATAAAAGGTATTCAAATTGGCAAAGAAGAAGTCAAACTCTCTCTCTTCACAGATGACATGATACTTTATGTGGAGAATCCAAAAGACCCCACCCCCAAATTACTAGAACTCATACAGCAATTCAGTAATGTGGCAGGATACAAAATCAAGGCACAGAAATCAGTTGCTTCCTTATACACTAACAACGCAGCTATAGAAAGAGAAATTAGAGAAACGATTCCATTTACAATAGCACCAAAACCATAAGATACCTTGGAATAAACCTAACCAAAGAGGTAAAGGATCTGTACTCTAGGAACTACAGAACACTCATGAACGAAATTGAAGAAGACACAAAAAGATGGAAAAACATTCCATGCTCATAGATTGGAAGAATAAACATTGTTAAAATGTCTATGCTGCCCAGAGCAATCTATACCTTCAATGCCATCCCAATCAAAATTCCAATGACATTTTTCAAAAAGCTGGAACAAACAAGCCTAAAATTTGTATGGAATCAGAAAAGACCCTGAATCGCCAAGGAAATATTGAAAAAGAAAAACAAAGCTGGGGGCATCACGTTGCCTGATTTCAAGCTATATTACAAAGCAGTGATCACCAAGACAGCATGGTACTGGCACAAATACAGACAAAGAGACCAATGGAACAGAATAGAGAGCCCAGATATGGGCCCTCCACTCTGGTCAAATAATCTTCGACAAAGCAGGAACAAATATGCAATGGAAAAAAGACAGTCTCTTCAATAAATGGTGCTGGCAAAATTGGACAGCTATACACAGAAGAATGAAACTCAACCATTCTCTAACACCATACACAAAGATAAACACAAAATGGATGAAAGATCTAAATGTAAGTTGGTATCTTTATTGAAGAATCCCTTATAACTACTGATATGGTAATATATGTTATAACTTCCCATAAGAGAAGCATGGAATAGTGCAATCATCTGGTAATGAACCGTTAGGTTTCCTGAGCATCTTACAATACTCTTAAAAAAGGTCTGTTTGGCTATTGTGGACATTGCTGCTATGAACATTGGGGTGCAGGTGCCCCTTCAGATCGCTACATTTGTATCTTTGGGGTAAATACCCAGTAGTGTAATTGCTGGGTCAGAGGGTAGTTCTATATTTAACTTCTTGAGGAACCTCCATACTGTTTTCCAGAGTGGCTATACCAGCTTGCATTCCCATCAACAGTGTAAGAGGGTTCCCTTTTCTCTGCATCCTCACCAACATCTGTTTCCTGTCTTGTTAATTTTAGCCATTCTGACTGGTGTGAGGTGGTATCTCATTGTGGTTTTGATCTGTATTTTCCTGATGCCAAGTGATGTGGAGCATTTTTTCATGTGTCTGTTGGCTATATGTATGTTTTCTTTGGAGAAATGTCTGTTCATGTCTTCTACCCATTTCTTGACTAGAGTCTTTGTTCTTTTGGATATTGAGTTTAATGAGTTCTTTATAGATCTTGGATACTAGCTCTTTATCTGATATGTCATTTGCAAATATCTTCTCCCATTCCATAGGTTGCCTTTTAGTTTTTTTTTTTTAAGATTTTATTTATTTATTTGAGAGAGAGAGAATGAGAGATAGAGAGAACGAGAGGGAAGAGCATCAGAGGGAGAAGCAGACTCCCTGCCGAGCAGGGAGCCCGATGCGGGACTCAATCCCGGGACTCCAGGATCATGATTTGAGCCAAAGGCAGTCGCTTAACCAACTGAGCCACCCAGGCACCTGGTTGCCTTTTAGTTTTGTTGACTGTTTCCTTTGCTGTGCAGAAGCTTTTTATCTTGATGAAGTTCCAATAGTTCATTTTTGCTTTTGTTTCCCTTGCCTTTGGAGACAGGTCTAGTAAGAGGTTGCTGCCTGTGTTCTTCTCTAGTATTTCGATGGATTCCTGCTTCACCTTGAGGTCTTTCATCCATTTTGAGATTATCTTTGTGTATGGTGTAAGAAAATGGTTCAGTTTCATTCTTTTACATGTGGCTGTACAATTTTCCCAGTAACATTTATTGAAGAGACTGTCCTTTTTCCATTGGATATTCTTTCCTGCTTTGGTGAAGATGAATGGAAAAAGAAGATGTGGTGTATATATATACATATACAATGGAATATTGCTCAGCCATCAGAAAAGATGAATACTTACCATTTACATCTACATGGATAGAACTGGAGGGTATTATGCAAAATAAGTCAATCAGAGAAAGACAATTATATGGTTTCACTCATATATAGAATTTAAGAAATTGTGTGGAAGATCATAGGGGAAGGAAGGGAAAACTGAATGAGAAGTCATCAGAGAGGGAGAAAAACCATGAGAGGCTCTTAACTATAGGAAACAAACAGGGTTGCTGGTGGGGTGGTGGGTGTGGGGAGGGGTATTTGGGTGATAGTCATTAAAGAGGGCACGTGATGTGATGTACACTGGGTGTTATATGCAACTGATGAATTATTGAACATTATATCTGAAACTAATGATGTACTATATGTTGGCTGATTGAATTTAAATAATTTTCCCAAAAAGTGTCTTTCTTTTTCTTAGGAGGAGCATCTCCCTAGTGGCCCTTGGCTAGTAATCTTTCTTTCATCAAAAGTAGTAAAGGTAAACAAGCTTTTCATGTAGAGGTTAGAAAATGCAGATCTCAAAATGTAAGTGAAGTTAAATGGGACTGAATTTAGGACACAGAGTACGGTAGGAAGTGATTAAAAAAAGAAAAAAAAGTTTTTCTAAGTCTTTTCTGACAAGTACTGCATAAAAAGCTAGACTGACTAACGTATGTTATACAGGAAGTAGAACAGATTCAATGACAATAGAAAATAAAGAAAAATCCTAACTTGTTAAGTTACTGGTACTAGGAATTCTAGATTGATAAAACTCATCTTTTCTTTTTTTTCTTTTGTGTTCAGATCCAAATGAGAGATAAGTCACAGAAGTTAGAATGTTAGAGAGAAAAAAAATGTCAGCTGCATGACGGATGAAGCCTGGATTGGAGTGTATGGCTATTATAGTGTATGGCAGCCACAATTGGTGATAAAACACAAAAGTCAACAGATGAAGTTCTGCTCTTATGGTATTTAGTGTATGGTGCTTCACCTTAGTGTATGGCAGCCACAGTTGGTTTCCTACTACTTCATCCAGAATTAACACCTTGCCCAGCCACAGAGAGAGCTGGGGATGTCTAGACCTCGTCTTGTGAAGCAAATACTGCCCGGATAACCATATTACATGGCTGAGAACAGGAAAAAACAACAACAACAACAACAACAACAAACAAACACTTTCTCTGCAGGCAGACATATTGAAAGGAGTGCCAGAACCCCTAGACTGAGTTTGCTTTTGTTCTTTCTTTTGAATTTACTGATGCGATAAAGTAACTTTTAGTTTTTCCCTTTAGTGATTGGAGCACGCAAAGCAGTCACATCAAAAAAGGTCAGAATGTTCCTTGCTGCTGGCCACTTTGCACTGGACCATCACCAAGTGCAAGCAGTTTACTGCCAGAAAACCAGCAGTTTACTCAGCAAATCCCTGCTGGGGTGGGGGCAGGACACTCAGGGAAAAGAAGGCTCTGCTGGTGGTGTCTTTTTCTCCCACACTCCTGAATCGGATAAGCCCTCCTTCCTTCAAAGAGAGGGAAGGGAGAAGATATTCACTATCCCGGGTAGTGGAAGTTTCTCATTCCTATGGCTACTTAGGTAGGAGGTGGGGGGAGGAGGGTGTGTGTTTTGCCCTAGAAATTGTTTATTGAATGGAATAAAGAGGATTTTATAAGACTGGGAGACATGCCTTACAACAGTCAAAAATGTTACTTTTTCACACCTTGTAAGGAAAAAAAAAGGGAAACACAATGAAACCAGAAATGTTTACCTAACAATATTTCTTTTGAGGGTGTCACATAGACTTATATATGGAAAAATAAGAACTGAATAAATGTCCTTGGCTAATAAACATCTCAGTAGATGCCTAGATATAATTTGATGTCATTCAACATTCAACATAAGTATGTATATATGTGTGTGTGTGTGTGTGTGTGTGTGTGTGTGTATGTATGTCTGTGTATGTTCATGAGCATGTATGGATATATTTATCCAGATTGTGTGTTGTCTACCTAATAAGACTAACCAAATGTTACAATTCATAATTGATTTATTAAGTTGACTGAGGGTAAGAGTGACAGTATCTATCAATTGCAATGTTCTTTCATTATCCTTTCTTTACCTCAGAAATAAACAACAAAGAAGGCATAAACCATCTTATTAAAAATGTGGCTAAAGTATATAGACAGATACAGGAGATAATGCACCCAGATAGAAAGATACCAGATTTACTCCTGATAATCCTTACACCCTGACTATTAAATAGGTACATTTTCTGTGAATATTTTTTTATTCAGTGGGGACTAAGTACCTAGCTTATAGTATGTATGATAAGATAATTTTCTTTCATATTCCCTCTACTGAGACTCCAGTTTTACAAATTGAATAAAGAATTAAAAAAAAATAATGTTCATATCTTATTTTATTTCAGAGTTTTCTCTTTGCACGATGAATTTAAGATATATTCTCAAATGTCAGTAAAGAGGTAAAACTCTGGTTATCAACTGATGTAAAATTAATGCACTTATAAAATGAAATCTATTGAAGTTATTATTTTTAAAAGATAGATAGATCGATTGATCAGAGAGAGGGAGAGAGAGCATGAACAGGGGGAGCAGCAGGCAGAGGGAGAAGCAGCGGCCCCGCTGAGCAGGGAGCCCGATATGGGACTTGATCCCAGGACCCTGGGTTCATGACCTGAGCCGAAGACAGACGCTAAACCAACTGAGCCACTCCGGCATCCCTATAGAAGTTATTTTTGCTGTTATCCAGTGGAGTTGATATCTGTCTAAGAGCTTCTGTTAATTTTTTGGTTGTGACTTGAAAGACTGCACGGGGGAAGGAAGAAAAAATTCTTTTAATATTTCTACGTTATCCAATACTTACAGCTCTGCCCTCAGTACCGTATGGAATCCTTTTGCCTTTTGAGATGATCAGTGTAGAAAAAATGGGGGATGATTAGCTGGTAGGCTCATAAAATCTCACGAATGTTCATTTCTTTGCCTGACTTGTGGGATATACCACTCCACAATCTTCTGTCTCAAGAGAACATGACAGTGACAAGTCCGATATGTGTACCTGTGTCTGCTTGATGCTGTTGATGGCATTTGAGGACTGACTGAATGAAAAACTAATGCAATTTCCGATTAGAAAAATACATTATGATGCATATTATAAGAACTAAGATCGGAAATGTTAGATACCATCTTTAATCATCTCAAAGATATTTGGGGCATTTTGTAGGCCAAAATGTGTACTCCTGCGATATGGAATCAAAAAAAAAATTATTTGCCATTAGATTTACTTTTTTAAATGGAAGTATAATTAACATACAGTATTATATTAGTTTCAGGTGTACACCACAATGCTTCAACAATTACTCAGTGCTCACCACAATTAAGCATAGTCACCATCTGTCACGAAATGGCGTTATTACAATATTATTGACTATATTCACTATATAGTCAATTCACTATATTCACTTATTTATTTTATAACTGGAAGTTTTGCCTCTTAATCCCCTTTAACTACCTTAGAATCACTTTTTTTTTAGATGCTTGCAGAGTTAAAGTACTTATTCTTGCTCTAGTTTTTTGTTTCTCCCCCACCCCACATCCAGTGCAAAATGGATCTACGAAATGTAGCATAGGTGATTATAGACAATAGTTTCAGAAGACTGCTGCATCCATGGGTCAGTATTAGCCTCAGACAGGGTGAGTTGCACAACTGTCTTCCTTATGCAGGAAGAGATAGTCCTAAAAATTTATCATAAGCAATGAATTTTTATTTTAATTTGCATCTTTTGTCTATACATGTAGTGGAATGAATTATATGTCATTAAAATATTGGAACTGACTCTATTCTTTGACTGACAGCTATAGCTTCTGTTGGTTGGTCTGTGCCTCAAAGCTCTTGTGTTCTCTATGTTCTCATAAAACAGGGGTGTTTTCAGAGTCCATGTCACTGGAGTACTGCAAGAAGTCTTGTGGTTGCCTGACATCCTATTCTTACATTTGGAGAGAGACCTTGTTTCCAACTCTCCTCATATTACCACATTTTAAGTGGGGTATCTTTCTTGGAGGAATTCTAACTGAAACAGAATATCATCCTGCTATAAAGTTTCACAGGAATGGGAAAGAAGTCCTAGTCTCTAAAAAGAGAAGAATCTAATGATAAGCTTATATAAACCCATCTTATGTGTGAACCAGAATCTTTTAAAAATCAAAGTAGATATTGGGGAAACATAACATTTCTGTTATAGATCAAAAGTAAATTTTAAGAAATGTAAGTGGCTCAGTATCAAGGAATACCAGGCAGAGTAGAAAATGAGAATGAGACCCGGGTCTTGAAACAAGGTCTATGTAGGAATTATTTAAACCTCCAAATTCAATCTCTGTATTTAGGTGTCAGAAATTCTGGGAAATAATACATTCCTGTTTTTGCGTGCTTCTGCATACCTACCCACCTTTATGAAGTAGGAGCCTAGAAAATCTTTCCATGGAGAATCTGGGAAATACCAGAAAAAAAAATCCATATACTTACAAAGGTATTAAAAAAAAGAAAAATCCAGGCATCCCATCTAGTTGGTCACTCTTCAGTGAAGTACACACACCACACACACACACACACACACACACACATACATCAATTGAGTTTTTATTGCTTGAATTTGAGAGTATAAAGTCAGGGATGTCATATGTTTGAGGAAAGGCTTTAATATTAGCAGAACCAAAACAGATAAACAAAAGGGTCTGAGAGGGTCTGGGGAATTGGAGGAAATGGACAATCCAGGGATGAAAAAGAAAACTTTTAAAGAGAAAACACGTAATATCCTCAAAGAGTTAAGAGAAAATATTCTAGCCAGGCAACTAGAACAATATATGAGATAAAGGGAAATAAGAAAGATCTCAAAATATTTATTTATACAGTCTTTATGATATGGAGGATGAATTTAGAGAATTTCTCAGAAAATATAGTAAAAATGAATAAGCAGAACATACCAAAAAAGAAAAACAAAATAAGGGATGTGCTAGAATGTCCCGTATCCAAACAGTGGAGGTTGCAAAATGAGAAACCAAACAATACAATGTGGAGAACATTTTCAGACACAGAATACAAGACAAATTCAATATTGAAAAGCAGATTTTCACAGATTAAAACTGCCCACTATTTTCCAAGTACAAAGAATGAAAGTATGGTTAATTAAAGATGTGTTACTAACATTTCTTTTTTTTTTTAAGATTTATCTACTTATTTGAGAGAGAGACAAAGAGGGCATGAGCAGGGGGAGAGGGGCAGAAGGAGAGAGAGAAAGAGGCTCCCCACTGAGCAGGGATCCTGGTGCTGGGCTCCATCCCAGGACCTTGAGATCATGACCTGAGCCAAAGGCAGATGCTTAACCCACTGATCCACGCAGGTGCCCCATTACTAACATTTCCAAATAAGAAAAGAGAGAGGGTCCTCTGATCTTGTGTGTGGGTAGAGAAACAAAGGGCTCAAATATATAAGACCAATAATTAAAATGGAATCAGACCTTTAAGCAGGAATTAGAAAGTTGTGGAAAAAAAATCAAACTTCTAAGGAAAAGTGATTTCCCATCTTGAATTCTTTATCCAAACTATCCATCCAATAGAAGTTTAGGAAACAAAGTTACTTTCAAACATATAGATTCTCAAAACTTTTCCTCTGCTTCCTTCTTAAGAAGCTCCCGGAAGACGGAAAAAATGAAAGACATGATATTCAGGAAATAGAAAAATAACTTTGGAAATGAAAGGAATGGGGAGTCCTTATGTGAGGATTTTACAACGGTCCTGGGGAGAGACTAGTCCAGGAGTTACATCTGTGTGAAAATAAATAGAAATAATGGAATATCTAGGCTTTTGAAGCTCTTCAGAAACATCTTGGTGTTTCTAGATCTGCTGGAATATTTGAGGAAATTTAAAAATAGGAACATAACAAAAAAACTGTAAGAAAATCATATTATAAACTTCAAGGAAAGTTTTTCTTAAAGGAAAATTTTTTAAGTAACATAAGAAAGGATACTTTCTGGATCAGCTTTGAACAATATTTACACATTCATAGAAATTGAATCATTTATGATCAAAGATGACAGTATAATAATGCTAGTGGAATAAGGGAAAGGAATGGGAAAAATATTACATAGTCACTTCTTCATTTACTATCATAGTAAGTCAATTGATTAAAAAATTGCTCAAAATCAATAAATTATAAAATGGTCATAAAATATACATTTAAAAAATGGGGTGTATAGCAAAAGAAAAAAAGTATGCATGGAAATAATTGCCTCAAAGAAGCAGGGCTGGGAAGTCAAATGTGGTCAGTAAAGACGTGGTTATTTTTGTAACTCCTTAACACCATTGAATGTTTATGGTATGTGAATTTATTAATTTGATTAAAAATTAGGAAATAACGCTATATTTAGGATAAATATAGGAAAATTATTTTAGAAAAGCCATTAGTTGGTTAATATTTTAAGTAGCATAAATTTCTTCACAGGAACCAATTACTGAACTGTTATGTTTGTCATCATGCTACAAGCTTTGTAGATAGAAGGATAAATAAGTCAAACAATGAGTTAGATTTCTGTTAGCCTCAAAGGTAATCTTTTTCTTGATTGTGGTTTGCTCATTTTATATCCATCTGTTGTTTTCCTTACACTGAATCTGTAGCTCTCCTCTCAGAGACAATATTTATCACCAAACAATGCAAAATTCACACATAAAGAGAAACAATCATCACCTTGTCTTCAGCATAATAGTTTTATAGATTTGAAAGGATGTAGAATTTAATTAGTTCAGGAAACTGATTTTTAAGAGAAATTCTGAGGCCAAGACATCTAAAATGGCAAGATTAAGGATATATAGCTAATACTGAGAACACTTTTGAGCATATAATGGAAAGATTTGTATTTACTTAGTATGAGTATACAATTCTTGTTGGAATTATCATATAAGAGTGATGAGTAAACATGCTTATAATTATGATATCAAATTAGCCCCTACACGTAAAAAAATAAATTGTTTATTTATTTATTTATCATACAGAGAGAGAGAATGAGGGTACACAAGCAGGGAGGGTGGCCGGCAGAGGAAGAAGCAGGCTCCCCACCCACTGAGCAAGGAGCCTGAGGTGGGACTCCATCCCAGGACCCTGGGATCATGACTTGAGCCGAAGACAGACACTTAACTGACTGAGCCACCCAGGCATCTCTGAAATCATTTTTAATACACAGTAGTATTGTACTTAAGGTTGATATAATATATTCAGAATCTGTATTGGTAGTAGTAACACTGTGAAAACATTTATTGATTATCGCATCCCATTATTCTAAGAGATTTATGTGATTTAATTTACGACATTCACATACAGCAAAGAATTAGAAAAAAATTCATTGATACTTCCTGTGGATATTGCACAGTAGATTTCAGATGGTGTGATTAAAAAAAGTTATTATGTGAGGAAAAGATATGTTAATTAGCTTGACTGTAGTAATCATTGATTATATATATTTATATCAAATCATCATGTTGTACCACTTAAATTCAACAATTTTTATTTAAAAATAAGAGGTTAATTTAATTTTTAAAATTATTTACAGGAACTAAAACTGGATAGAAGACATTATTTTAAAATACTATTTTCAGGGACAGGACTAACAATTATTTTACATGCTCTGATTCTATAAAGTCTTGAAGATGTAATTTGGTCCACAGTTGTTAAAATCATATAAATAATTATTCCTATCCCCTGTAGAATCTATTACAAGTTTAACCAGGACTTCACTCATGTCTGAGAAATTAGGGGGATTGAGTTCAGCATGCTTTATTGTTTTCTTTCTTCCTATTTTGTTTATTTATACTTTCCCTAAGTCTCCTAATCAGAATACTCAAGATTTTATTAATATTTACCTTTATATCAATGAACTATAATCCACACCCCAAACACACATTTAAAATGTGAAGATCAAAAGTAAACATTTGTTCTCCAACATTCTGTATTTCCCAAACTACACATACTTACATACTACAACACACATATTAATTGGAATAAATGTGACTATGACAATATTACAAAAAACCACAAAAGCAAATTCCAGATTCATTCTCCTCCTCATTCATTTTTCCCTGTCCAAGGGTCAGAAGAGAAAATGCCCCCAGTTTGGCCAAAAGCAGAACATTTTCTCAGTGTACCAGTTGTGACCTTGAGGGCCCTTTCAATCGGGTCTGATCTTTAAATTGCTATCCTTACCACTTCCTCTCCATGCTGTCATAAGTCCCTGATTTCTTCTCCTTGACTGAGTCCCATTAGGTATTGCTGTGCCATCTCCAGTCTCCTGCATGTATCAAGCATCCAATTTTTCACCTGGGACTTAAGCTATCTTTTTACCAAGCTTTTTCACCACTGCTTCTTCCTTCCATGTTGGCCCCTCCACTTGAACATAGTGGACTACCATTTCTACCTGCCAAAAAAGTCCAGTTTAAGAAGACAACAGGAACAAAGAATCAGATGACTGAGTTTAGGAAGTCTGAAGTTTAATAGTCTTTGTTGCTTATCCTCCCAGTGTTTCATGTACACTCAAATAGTCTGCATCCCCACTGGCTCTCCTGGTTTCATTGTGTTCTCTTTCTATATCCTTGATCCTCATGTCAGCCTATGTGAGTTGTAATTCATATCAGCCAATGAAAAGAGAAGCGAAGCTGGTGGTCTGAGGTAATTAATCACTCCTTCATAGAGGTTAAATTGACTTTTGTCTATTCTATCATTTCTTGAAATTTGTGTGTCTTATATATTGAGGTCAAAGTACTCAATTACTGTATGCCCGAATACACCAAAAATGTGTTGACTCCATTAATGAAAGAAGAACTGATTTATGGGAATAAATTCCACTCTTCTTGAGTGCTTACTATTCTCAAAGCATGCAAGGGAGACAAGTGAATGCAACTGGACTCCTTCAATTATTGAGAGATAAAACAAAACACTGCATTTCTATCTCTCCAAATACTGCTGATCTTATGGGATAATGCTTACATTATACCCATTCCACAATCCTTTTCTAGAATCACTAGTGAAAAATGCTACTTTCTTTTCTTCTTCTCATATACCAAATTGTATTATAGCAATTAGATGGTATCATAATAATCAACTTAATCAACTTGCAAATGATTATAGTGAGACTAATGCATTTGGGAGAAAGGGATACCTTCATAATTGAGGACTCTAAAATTGCCTTTTCACTGAGTTACGCTTCTTTTTAAATGCCCTTTTTTTTTTCCATTCCAATTTATTCTAAGGTCACAAGACTAACATTAGTAAAAAAATGAATCTCACCATTTCAGAGATCTATTTAAATTCTCCCAAACCTCCTCATTTCTTAAAGATCAAAATCCAAGTTCTCTTTCTGCCATGTGATGCACTTAAAAATTGTGTGTAATTACTCCATAGAGTCCCTGCTCATAACAACCTAAATATCTTTAGTGACAATGGGCAATGAAAGCAGGGGGGCTACAAGGAAGACAGAGTGGCCTTTACATTTCCACTTATAACTCTGTATGCCTGTCTCTAAAACAATAGCCATTGTGCCATTCAAAAATTATTTTGAACATAACCTTTAACATGGGTGATCCCAATCTTCAATCTACTTGCTAACATTACCTGATAATTGCTAAAACTCCACCTCATAGGTTAGAGCAGCTACATGAATCTGAGGTGCCATTTCTTGATTTAAAGCTAGCTTTGGGTCAAATGTATTTAATAGCTTCACCTTTCAAGAAGACTTTTTTTTCTTCTTTCATAGACTAAGTAACAGGGCTGACCTTATTCACATAATAAAATGTCATCCTGTCACATCAGCTTGCAAACATTCCAAAACAAGCTCATTAGCAAATAATGATGCCAAAAGAGTAACTTTTTTAATGTCAATAAATACATTTTACATCCTTCTGATAATTTGTGAAAAGCGATGTAATTATCAGAGTTCTACCTTTCTCTGTAGAGAAAGAAAAGAATCTGTAAAAACTTTAAAAGTTATATTTAAAACATAAAGCAAATCAATGATTCTTCTTTCTCCCAGTATGAAAGATTTCTTAATGAGATTCTAAACCTTAAGTGACCTATTTACAGGACTCTGCTTGCTGCTATATAATGAGAATGAAAAGGTGATAAAAATTTCGGTAATATAACCTCCAATTCAAATGGTAGCTATGTCTCTAAATTACCTCAGAAGTATTGATCCTTAATCAAATTTACAGACACGTGCACACACCACAAGGCAGGAATGTTGAATGAAAAACAATCACCATTGTCCAAATGCCATCTATTCTGTACAGTATTGACTTTGAAATGTATCTTGGCCACATAGACGAGAAAGTGTTGAAATATACTAGGACAACAATCCAGTTTGACAAGTTTCCCAAATACCCACATTGAGTTATTCAGTTTCTTAAGTTGTGGGTAAGTAGAAATTGACACTTTGAAGAGATTGTCTTTATTAAAATAGGTAACTACAATTATAAAATAATATGATACAATAACTATTTAAAGTCTTCCTCAATGAAGCAGTACTTTAGTAATATTTGAGAATTATTTGCTATGAATTAACTAGAGATAAGAGACTGGAGAAAGCAATGCCATAAATAGAAACTGCACAATATAGGCAAGAAGGCATGGAAAGAAGGAGAGGAAGGTAGAAAAAAAAGGATTTTATCATTCTAAACTGAGATACTGCAGAATGTCCATTATTTCCATATGTTTTAAGGGTTAATACTTTTTTTCTTAAGTTTTTGAGGAGTGTGAAAAATAAAACCCCATGCCAGAGAGAGTAATAGTTATAAAGACAATAGGGACCATTGGATACATCTGCCAAATAATACACTGTTTGGTCTTTCATCTGTTTTTCTAATATACACTGTTATAAATCCTTTTGAAATACATCATATATTTGGATGCATGCTAGGAGCCATATTTGACATTATCTCAACTTTATAAATGATTGCCCTAGGACTTAATAAGAATACATGACCTGAGTAAAGTTTATAGATTAAAATGTGATAGGATTAGAACAAAGTCCTTGTATAATAATAGTCTTAGTGTGCTTTAACAACTACAGTGGCCCTAAGCAGAGGTAGATGATTATAACTTACATAAAATTTTGAAGTGGCTCCACTCTCTCCCCATTTTCTAGTAACTTCTTTATACCCTGCAGCCTAAGATGCTAGGCATTCTAAAAATCTCCTAGTGGAACTAAAAGAGGAGAGAATATTAACAATTCATCATTACTTGATTTTTCATTGAACAAAATGAAAAATCAAAATGGAATTTGTGAAATCTAATGTGGCATGTCTTGTGCAAGATATGAATTATGAATATATATGAAATATATGAATTATGAATATAAATCACTGCTGAACAATCAACTTAAGAAAACTATTTTACAAACCTATGGTAATCAAAACAGTATGTCACTGGCATAAAAATAGACACATAGATCAATGGAACAGAATCAAGAGCTCGGAAACAAATCTTCACATAAACATTAATATTTGAACCAAGATTATTTAATGGCAAAAGGAAAGTCTCCTCAGTGAATGGTATTGAGAAAAATGCATAATCACATACTAAAGAATGGAATTGGATACCCATCATTAACCACTAATGAAAATTAACTTGAAATGAACTGAAGGCTTAAACATTAAGACCTGAAACCATAAAACTCCTAGGAAAAAAATATAAGGTGAAATTTCTTTGACTTGTTCTTGGCAACAAATTTTTGAATATGACCCAAAAAGCACAAGCAACAAAAGCAAATAACTAATAAATGCATACATACATACATACATACATACATAGGTAGGACTACATCAAACTAAAAAACATCTGCACAGCAAAAAAGACAACAGAATGAAAAGACAACCTACAGAATGGGAGAAAATATTTGTAAATCGTTATGTCTGATAAGAGGTTAATATCCAAAATATATAAGTCATACAACTCAATAGAAAACAATTAACATTCAGATTTAAAAATGAACAGAGTAACCGAATAGACATTTCTCAAAAGAAGACATAAAATGACCAACAGTTACATGAAAAGAAATGCAAATCAAAACCACAGTGAGATATCACCTCATACCTGTTAAAATGGGTATCGTTATAAAACAAGAGACCAGTGTTGGTGATGATGTAGAATAAAGGGAACCCTTGTGCACTATGGGAGGGAATGTAAACTGGTCAGCCATTATGGAAATCAGTATGGAGTTTCCTCAAAAAATTTTAAAAAGTACCATCAGCAATTCCACCATTGGCTATATGTTCAAAGGATCTTGAAGATATATCTACATTACCATATTTATTGCAGTATTATTCACAATAGCCAATATAGGGAAACAACCTCAGTAATCATCTATGGACAAACAGATAAAGAATTGTAATATATATATTCACACACAAAATAGGATATTATTCATAGATGAAAAAGAAGCAAATCCTGCCATTTGTGACAAGGAACAACTTTGAGGGCACTGTGCTAAGTGAAAGAACTCAGACAGAGAAAGGCAACTACAGCATAATATCCCTTATATGTGGGAATTTATAAACACCAAACTCATAGAAACAGAGAGTTGAATGGTGGTTGCCAGGTCTAGAGGATGGAATAAACAAGACACTCTTGGTCAAAGTGTGCAAACTTCTTGTTAGATGATCAAGTTCTGGGGACGCAGTGCACAAGACTGTGGTTATAATTAACAATACTGTATTATAAATTTGAAAGTTGCTAAAAGTGGATCCCGGTTTTTTTTATCACAAAGAATAAATTATAATTATGTGAGGTGATGAAGTATTAACTAAACCTACTGTGGTAATCTTTTTACAACATATAAATGAATTTATTCAAAACACTGCACACCATAAACTTGCACAATATTGTATGTCAATTATATCTCAATACAGCTAGAAAATATTTTATAAAATGTTCGTATTATCTCACAATTTTACTACTTAATAATTACCCTTTTACTAGTGGATATTGATAGTTATCATCCTATATTGCCATTTCTGTTATCATTTTCTAAGAGGACTGAGCCAAGTGTAAACTGTATGTTAGGTTCTTCCCTGTGTAAAGTTTGTCACCACTGAAAAAATAAAACTAGATCCTTATTTAACTTATTTGGCTACAAAATTGACTTTTCTTCAAGTTACTGAGTGTAAGATAAATATTAATTTACAACTTCCATTAGTATAATTTCAATGCCTATTTACTTATGCAAAAATACAGATCGTTTTAAAAGAAAATAATATTCACATAAAGGGAAAAATCAAGTTTCCAATAAAGAAGTTAAAATCACAAAAAAGAAAAAGAAAACGATAAAATTTCTTGTCAATAAAAATTTGGTGGTCACTGTATCTTTTTTGTTTGCACCAAAGTCTCAGCCAGTTTTTGCTGGCTCATAATATATTCATGACAATTTCACAGGATGCTGCATACAGACTGACCATTATTCTTCACCAAAAAAGAAAAGATAGTAACTTAATGTGAAAGATAAAGAACCTGTACTTGGGATACCCTGGGTAATTCATTTTTCAAATATGTATTATTTTGTTTAGCATAAACACAACTTACCTCATAAGGTAAGTTTTTTTATTCAATTTTTGTTGATTTTTAAATTTATTCTTTAAGAAATTTAATCCTGGAACTTGACTTTATATCATCATTGGAATTCAGTGAGTACTGTTTTCTATGCTTTACTGTCCAATAATTCTATGGTGTAATTCAAACTGATTGTCAACATGTTTCTTTTTAATTATATATCCAAATAATGATAACATGTCCTCTTAAGTATTACTGAGCTTGAATATTATTCAATTACCTAAAAAATACTCTAAGAGATTATTCTGAACACCATTGAGATCTTAACTGTATAGCCAAATGTATTTTATATAAAATTATGAAAAGTTTACTCATTCTATGGATTCTATCCTGTCATAAAATTATCTTTCCCTGATATTCAAATTATAACAGCGAAGAAATCTAGTAATCAACCATTTAAGAGTGAATGCACCAAACAAACACCTGGCCCATGAAGAAAGGTAGTATGGAATCAGTTAGGATCTCAAAATATGAGCAAATTAAAGTCAGGCCTGGAAATTCTACATTTTTTTATGGTCCAGAAAAGTCACCTCAAGCTGAAGAGCAGAGATTTCTGTGGCTTAGGAAGAGGCTATGGACCAGTGAGCTATATAAAAATGTCAAAAGACAATGATAAATCTGTTTTTTGTAGCAATTGGTTTTACTTTGAAATTAGAAGCAAAGTTAAAACAAGAAATTTTGTATAAAGTAAAATGCTATAATGAAGATATACTTGTTGCACTCATAAGTTACCCATAAGATTAGAAGACATATTTTGAAAACCAGCTAGTAGGTTTCCCTTCCATTGAATCTTCCAGCGATTCTTAAGAACTGAATAATGTGATTACATGAAGTGTTACCACAGACAAGACACTACCTAACCTGAGTTGCCACAAAATACCACAGGCCTGTGACAGAAATTCATTTCCTCACAGTTCTGGAGGCTAGACGTCCTACATCAGTTTCCAGAATGGTTGGTTTCTGGTGAGGCCCCTCTTCCAGGTTTGTAGACGGCCACTTTCTCACTGTGTTCTCACAAAGCAGGGCTTATAATTTAGCCTTAAAAAAAGAGAAGGAAATCCTGTTATTTGCAGCAAAATGAATAAGCCTAGACAACATTACACTCAGTGAAATGAGCCAGACACAACAGATAAATACTGCATGAGTCACTTATACGTAGAATCTAAAACAGTCAACTCATAGAAGCAGAGGGTAGAATGGTGGTTGCCAGGGGCAGGGAGAGGGGGAAATGAATAGATATTGGTCAAAGGATATAAAAGTTCAGTTATGCAAGATGAATAAATTTTGGAGATTTAATGTATAGCAATGTTACTATAGTTAACACTATTGTATTGTATGCTTGAAATTTGCTAAGAGGGTAGATCTTGAGTGTTCTCACCATGTAAAGAAGAAACAAAACAGTAACTATGTGAAGTGATGGTTATGTTAATTAGCCTGATTGTGGTGATCATTTCATAATGTATACATATAGCAAAAAAGCTGTACATGTAAATATACACAATCCCTATTTGTCAATTATACATCAATAAAGCTGAAAAAGTTGGTGGTATGAAAATTCAAACTGAGATATTCTCTCTCTCTCTCTCTCTCTCTCTCAGTCTATTGTTTTGGCTTTTCCTAATTATAGCAGAAAGTATGCCAGTAAAACTGATTATGTAGTGGTGAGCATATGATAGGTGTGACTTTATTCTACTGCAAAATGAAAGGCCATAATGAAGAATTTGTTAAATAAGGTAATTCAAACAATGAGGCAGAAGCAAACTAAAATTTATAATTAATTTAATTATACATTGCAAACTAAATTTTAGTATCACAAATAAGACATTAAGGTATAAATATTTGGTCATAGAGGTGAGTAGAAGATGGACTGACCAATGTATCATAATTACAAAACAAAATAGCATACTAGAAGTTACATTTAACCCATCCTAGGAGATATCAGTGAGACATAAGAAAGGACATAGGTTCTATCTGGAGTTTATAGATACTAATCATCATGAATGTCACAAAAAATATTACACATATATAGACAACTATAGAGATGTAGTCTGAGTTTTTATATTTTGTTGAATTTTCATTTCTTCTTATCAAGGTCTAAATCATATTTGAAAGAAAGATACATTGTTTGGAAGCAAAAATAAGTTTATTGGAAGCAACCAAAGATTTATATCATCTCATATTGAAGAAAAAAGGCAATTGTTACATATCTCATCACCTTTTTGAGTCTAGATGCCTTCTGCCTTTAACTCTTGAAGGTATTATGAGATATATATTATGTGTTTTTAATATGAGATATCTACAATAAGGGTATTGGTCAAAGTGGTAGATTTTTGATGGGGAAAATAAATGAGAGTCTGGTGTGCGTTAGTATTCCTTCTCATGATCAATTGAAATGTTTAGTTTATTCAGAGGGTCTGTAAGAAAAAAATGATATGACAAAATGCCTTGGATATAAACTAAAAAGTTCTTGAAAGGACACATGTCCATGTTTGTTATGTTGTGTAAGCTTTGAACTTTTTTACTGAAAAACTGCACATCTCACAAAAAAAGGAAAATATAAAACCAGAGATAAGACCAACATGATGGATAAAACATAGTAACTATCAAGCTGATTTAAGTGAACTGGAGGGCCACACCTGTCATAGTGTTCTATGTGTTCAAAAATTGAACAACAGATAGCACTATGATATGCAAAGCCATTAAGTTACTAATTTATGGTTTCATAACTTTTTAAGTTTGTCTCCATTGTAAATGTTAAGGCAGCTTAGATATATTTATATACATTTTTGAATGTGAAATATAGAGGACTGACCTACTTGAAACTCAGTTTGATAGCTTATCTTTTATGCTGGATCTTTCTCTCATTTTATTATTAATTTTTGTTTTTCTCCCAAAGGGCAGAGGTTATTTTTCATAAAACATGGAATAATATTTTTTTAATATAAGGTTTTAAATTTATGTTATTTATATGACTCTCTAGGATATTTGGAAATGGTCAGAACATTTAACTACTAACCATACAAGATAGCATTTGAATATATTATGAATAAACATTTTATATTATATATAGAAAATTTTCTACCTAAAAGATATATGTATACTTACAAAAATTATCAAACTATATAATTACAGCAATATGACTATTATTCACATTTTATAGTAATGGAGATTGAACTAAAAATAAAGTTAACACTGATGCTCTAACAAATGAATAAGGCCATTTATAAATATGCACATATGTATAAAAATATGTGTTTTAGTCACATCACAAAAGTGTAGAAGCAAAAAGTATGGGGAGAACTAAATCACCAGGAAGGGCAAGTAATTTTAAGATAAAACATGTATGCCCTGGCCATGAACAGGTAAAGATGTCAATGGTCTCAAAATTCGACATGGCAAAATTTTAAAATAAGTAAAACCAAAGGCATAGTTGTCTATGGCTCTAGAATATTTGTTTTATTCTAGCACTACACAGGAGGTTGGGAAACTAGACCAAAACCTTAATGTAAAAATGAGTGAAATCTCCCATAATCTTTGAGTGCTTAGGAAGCCATCACTGCATTAAGCATGTTGTCATTCTCCCCAATGAAATAGCTACAAAGTTTGGAAACCATTTGATATGGTCAGCTAGAAAACTTGGCTGGAAACTATAAAGTGCCAATTAATTGCCAGTATTTTCAGAACTAAAAAGATAGATATGCAACAGGACTTCCATGAGAGCTTAATGAGAGATAAACCTTAAGAACAGGAAACAGTTTCAAAGGAAACTGTTAAAACTCAATTTTTCATTGAGTTGAAATTACCAGTTCTTCACTCTAACAAAGAAGATGGGAAATATTTCTGGTGGAATGTGATGTCATCAACAGGCATCCATCATTCTTTTATAACCATACTGACATGGATAAAAATATTATGTAGAAGAAAGAAAATGTGACCAATATCAAGAGATGACCCACAGATAATAGAGATATTGGAGTTAGCAGACAAAAATTAAATACAAGATTTTTTAATATGTTCAAAAATATGGAAAATGGGCTTTATAGAAGAAATCATTAAGAATTTCAACAGTGAATTGCAATCTACAGAAATGAATGGAGGACTAAAACATTAAATGTCTGAAGTTAAGAATAAGATGAATGGCTTTAGCAGCAGTTTGTAATTTCCTGAACACAAAATGATGGGTCTTAAAGATAGGTTAATAGAAAATATCCAAAGTGAAGCGCAAAGAGAAAGACTAAAGAGAAGAAAAAGGAAAACAGAACAGTGTAAGAAGTATCTTAGACATGTTAAGAAGTTCTATCATTCATATAAATGGAATCCAGAAATAGCAGGACAGAGTATGGGGGAAAGCATAAGATTCAAAAGAATAATGGTGAAGAATTTTACAAAAGTGAAGAAAAACAGTAATCCACAAACACAAGGAACACAGCACATAAATACAGCAGAAAAACGCCAAACAATGTAAATACAAATAGAACCATATCTATGCATATAAAATAAAACCAAGCCAAACAAACCCAAAACTACTCACTACCAAAGGCCAAGGGAAAAGAAAACCTTAAAAGTAGACTAAGAACTTTTGTTTCAACTTGGAACTTAGAAAGAAATAAGATATTTTTGCTCTGTATTTAACGTTAAGAACAAACAGTGATAATGTAGAAAGCATAGCACTTTAAACTCTGTAATAGACTTCATGATGCAGAGAATCCTAAATAAATTCAAGTCCAGACATTAAGACAAGCAATGAAAAAGCATGTTTGCTTTCATGGCTAAACAGCCCATGGAGGAGAGAGAAGACAGAAACTAAAGAAAACCCAGCTAAACTTCCTATAGAATTTTTAATGGTCAAGTGTGTTCTGGCATGAAGTTTCAGAATCCTAAGAATCCCAGATGTAAATAAAATATGCACCAGTTTCCAATGCCTGGCCTCCACCGCGTACTCTCATGGAAATCTGTGGCAGGTCCAGAGAGCTGTCGGGGTTCTGCTGAAGCTAGACCTGCGTGTCCTTCTGGAGAATGAAATGAACCAAAAAAACAGGAGAAACTTGCAAAAAAAGCCAATGGCTGGAGGAGAAGGAGAAGAGCCACAGCATGGCACAGGCAGAAAGGGCGTGAAGAGGGCTAAGGGAAGCGGGGAAGTGAAGGAGAACCCCTTGGAGGCACTCTGGACACAGCTTTCCAAGGCTGAGGGCAGGGAATCAGAGCTGAGAGACATCTTGGGGAACTGAACACTGAGGGCCAGATGCAAGAGCAAAGAGAAGTCCCAGATGACACTGAAAGATGACAGCCAGGCTATCTTCGACTCCTTTGTTTCATGTATGCTGGCCTTTGAATTTCAGTTGTATTAGGATCCTTGAACTTGAATCTCTGGTTCCTCCGCCAGTTGAGGCTGCTACTTCGTTCATGAGTTCTCTATGTCTCATCAACACTTTGGAAAACACTTCCAAGGAAGAATCCATTTTGAAAGAGGTGCTCAATATGAGTACTTCCCTCTTCCCTAGGATTGTAGCTCTGTACTGCTAACGGTTCAATACAGATTCATTGTCCAGATTCACAGTTGTGAATAGTGGGAGGGTAAGTGCAGAATCAGCTACTCCAGCATGGTTAGAATTGGAAAAATCCATTTGTTTTAAATTATATTTATATAATATATATGTATTGTTTCTTTTCCTCTATATTATTTCACTGTCACTCTTATTTCATTTTCTATATTCTTGATATTGAAGTTTAAGTCACTGATTTTAAGCCATTTTTTTTTCTTTGTATGGTTGTTTCTAGCATTCATTTAAAGGCATTGATTTCCCAGGAAGCATTGTTTTCAGCTTTCGAGGTTTGTACATCATATCTTCATTGTTCTTTGCAGACTGTTTTATGATTTCCATAAATAAATAAATGATTAATTATTTAACCATGACTATCTTTAAATTATATTTTAAAATTTCCATGCAAAGTTTTAAAAAATATTTGTTTGTTTGTTTATACATATGTGCATACATATTCATTTCTAGCTTTGTCCATTATAATCAAAGAACATAGCCTTAGGAATATCAACCTTTGAAAATCTATTGATCAGCAAACTAAGAATAGAAGAACATTTCTTCAATCTGTAAAAGATTTCCCTAAAGAAACAAATATAAAATTTCAGCCATCCTCACACTTTATGTTGAGACAGAATACCTTCCCTAATAATGAAAACAGAGAAAAACAAGAACAGCTACTTTCACTGTATGAATTCATTATTGTGCTAATAGGAGGTCTTAAACAGTACAATAGGAAATATAAATAAATAAAGGATGTTGCCACATTGCTTTTATATACGCTATATGGCATCATTACATGCATAGATATTTCCAAGGAATATACAAGAAAACTGAAAGAATTTGTAAGCAAATTTAGCAAAATTACATGACAGAAGAGCAATATAAAACCTGCATACTTTGTCGAAGATTAATCGACCATATAGAATATAGTAGGTGGTAGGAATCCTAAGTGGTAGGGTCTAGTGTATTAAAGAACAGGGCAAATAAATAAATTTTCCTAATGTAGAAAAATCTAGCAAACATCCTAAAAATTATCTGTAATTTAGCAATGTAATCCAGTAATACATGCCACCATGAATATGAAGAATGTTTTCATTTACCTCAGATCTCAATTTATATTATTAATTGAGTGATAGCTAGATAAATATATCACTAGATGAAAAGATACACTGCTAATTATTTAGATAATTCTAGGTCCTAGAGGGAAGTTAATGCATAAGAACAAATTAAGAGAAAATAGTAATTAATAATAAGCTGGAATTTAGGATTCAAAGACAAATGGAAAATTCTGGTAAACTAAATTGAATTATATGGAAGTCTTCCTAAATTACTCAAAAATTAATCATCTAAGAAATAACAATAGAGGTAACCACAAAAACATTGACAGCATTTTTCCTTTGTTAGGCACTACTCTATGTATTTGATAATCTTTAACCCATTCAAACATTACAACAGCAGCTTTATGAAGTAGGTAGTCTTATTACATCCATTTTTGGAGGCAAGAAATATGGAGCACAGTGAGTCACATTGTAATCAAGTACTGGAGCCAGGATTCCAATTCAGTCAACAAGACTTCAGAATCCTTGCTGTAATGCTCCCTGCTATATTACCTCTTTTCTCCTCCATGTACAGAGTTACACCTGGGATCTTAAGACTCTAATTTGAATAAAAACTGTACTGTGGCACATATGCCAATCAGGAGAATAAAGGAAAACTCTTTTGGTTCCAAAGACAAGTTGACTCCAGACAAAGCCACTTGGTCTGACGTTTGGAGAGAGAACATTTTCAGAAAATTTGAGCCTATGGCTTTTAATTTAGGTAAAACAAGGGCACTTCAAAGAAACAACACATGTGTATCTTATCAGCAAGAGCGTTTGCATAATTTTTTAGGAAAACGAGCACTTCATATCAGTAATTCTTCTCAGAGATGAGCTGCATGAGAGAGCGATTGGAAAGGAAGAATGGTCCTTATAGTCTTAGAAGAAACAAGCAAAAATCATGTCTAGAGCTCCTGACACATTTGTACAATATGTTTTTGTTTGTTTATTTGTTTGTTTATTTTAGAGAGAGAGAGTGGGATGAGGGGTAGAGAGAGAGGGAGAAAGAATGTCCCACGCAGGCTCCATGCCTAGCAAGGAACCTGACATGGGGCTTGACCTCATGACCCTGAGATCATGACCTGAGCTGAAGTCAAGGGTCGGACACTTAATTGATTGAGTCACCCAGGCGCCACAATGTTAGTTTTAAAATTTCTCTATTTTAGATTATTATCTATGCATGACTACCTCTTCTTGGAATAGCATTTTTCTGTAATAATTTCTACGTTTGAAGACCTGCATGATTAGAAAAAAAACTAGTTATTATTTCAACTTTCAGACTTTATTCTGAAAGCACAAAGAGAATCCAATCCCTATTTAGAGAAGACTGAAGCACCCCAAGGTGGAAATGTACCCCAAAGGTACATTGCTATTTATTTTTTAATTGAAATGGTCTGTTGAGATTACCAAAGCCTTGTAGCTAGACTGAAAGAAGAAATTTTAGAGAAAGTGAGTATAAGAAGTAATTCTGAATAAAGTTTATGAAATAGTTCCTTTTTTTTTTTTTTCCTTTTTCTGTCTGGGCATTGTCCAGTGTTACTTAATTCTCAGACTCTCCTAACTTTAGGGATAAATAGAGGCAATCATGTGTATACAATGCTGAGTAAATTCATCAGTGTGCTACCCAGAATCAGAATCAAATTTCTCACGTTTTTAAATGACTAGAAAGTTTCAAAAATATTCTTTACTTTTGTAAATACTTTTTAATTCATAAATACATAGCTTCAGTATTTTAGTATTTTATTTATTCTTAGCTCCTTTATATATAGCGAATATATATAAAGGCTGATCTGTGCACTAAGAGAAGTAGTCACCAAATAATGTTAGAAATAACAGGAGAACAAGAAAGTTTGGCATTTTTGATAAAGTATCAGTTAAATCACTTTTAGAGAACTATTTTCCTTAATTATGACATTTTAAACTTAAAAACTGTAATCATTTTTAACATATATCTCCAAAATTAACCTATTTAGTGGGCTTATTATTTAGATGAGCTAAATTAATTTAAGAAGATGGCCCTTGGGCTAAATAGATGACAAGGTAAATGGCTCCACAGGCAATAAATATGATATAATTTAGCAGTTACAAGTCACATTACAAATACATTTTGATGGAATTGCCTGAAATCTATATGAAAATAATTAGGTATAATACCCTAAGTTACCTCTCCACCCGTGGGTTCTCTATCTCTCCCTCTTTCAGTCTGTCTCTGTCTTTCTCTCTCTCTCTCTCTCTTGCACACACACACACACACACACACACACACACACACACACTCAATTTGTTTGGCAACTACAACATTTTAGAGGAAATCCCTAATAAACTATTTTTTAGGGGTCACCTGTGAACCTCATGTAGAAATCAAGCAAATAAATTCAAAAATGCAATGAAACTTTATAATTTGCAATCACTTATACATATAATGCATAATAATATGCTAAAAAGCATTATTAAACTGATATTAGCCAGTTGCCTTTGAATAATTTGAAAATAAATGAGTTCCTCAAATGTGGAAATTTGATGTTTTTGTAAGTACCTAAAAAAATTCCTTTACACATAGAAGGCACAAATATTTGTGGAAAATTATTTCAGTAAATAAATGAGCAAATACAATAATGAATAAAAACATACAAAGATAGACCAAGTTTGAAATTTTAGCCAGCAACATATTAAATGCAATAGTTTTTGGACACATTTATGAAAGTAAAATATATAAAAATGGATTTGAACATAAATACCTAATACATGTGCAGTGCTTTTTAATAACCACTTAATTGCATTAAATTTTGCTATGGAAAATCACTTTACTTCCTTCTTGGTCAATTTATTGCATATTTTAGAATTCTTTCATTTTTTTTTAATCTTTCTGTGGTCTATATTTTTTGGGATAATTGGATTTATCATACTAGAAAAATAACTTCTGGGGCACCTAGGTGGTTCAATCAGTTAAGCATCTGACTCTTGATTTCTGCTCAGGACATGATCTCAGGGCCATGAGATTGAGCCCTGCATTGGTTCCACACTGGGCATGGAGCCTGCTTAAGATTCTCTTTCTCCCTCTCCCTCTGCCTCTCTCCCCTCTCCCTCTTAAAAACAAAACAAAACAAAATTAAAAAAAAAAACCTTCTAATTATCTCATCTTTCACTTAGTGCCTTTATCATAGTAACCAATAAGCCTACAATGGGAAAAAAATGTCTGTTTATAATATGTACCTAAAAAAGTATAGGAAGTGTTTGGTAACACAAGTAATTTCTTACCTAGATAGTGATAAAACTACAGAGAAGACATGGAATAAATCTACTTAGGGTTAGAGTATAATTGCACATCATACAGAGTGACTTTTTAAAAATATTAACCAGTATGACACTTTTTTTTATGCCAAAAAGTAAAATACGAAGCCACATAGGCTTTGGTCCTAAATGTCTTAGATTTGTCCCTCAGATCCAGTTTCTATCTTTCTTTGTCCTGAGTACTATGAATAGACTACATTAACAGATTCCCTCTCCTTCCTTCCAAGATATTCCATCACCACTTGCTGATTTCCAAAAAGTACTCATGTGCCTGTGAACAGTCAATTTATTAATTCGTAACAAATTGCCCAATTAAAGCATGCATGTTTCCTGAAAGAACTCTGACTGAGAAGATATTCTTCAGTTTCATTGAAGGTAAGATTTGCCTTACTCTAAAAATAGCCTGATGAAGACCAAATGACTTTCATGACGTTATATTACAGTTTAATAACTTATTCTAATTATATAATTTTTATAAAATATTCCAAACATTTCAAGATATCGATGATTGTTGTGATATTTGAAATCTTTTCACAAATTTAAAGGATATGACTCAATTAGCTTTCTTTACACACTATGTTTGTTGTTAACAAGAATAGAGTTGCCTTTATGTATACCAGATACAAAAAAGAAACCAAAAGAGAAATTAGAAAGTATCTTTAGACGGATAAAAATGAAAATATAACATACCAAAACTTATGGGGAATGGCAATTTTTATGAAGAAGCAGTTCTAGGAGGGAAGTTTATAATGATAGTATATTAGAAAACAAGGAAGATCACAAATAATCTAAATTTACAACTCCAGGAATAGAAAAAGAGGACCAAGGCACAAAATTAGCAGAAGGAAAGGAATAAATAAAGAGTAGAGCAGAAGTAAAAGAAATAGAGAATAGAAAATAAATAAAAAAAAGAAAACCCAAAAAACAAAAAACCCACAATGAAACTAAGAGTTGTCTTCTGGAAAAGGTCAATTGACAAAGCTTTAACTAGACTAATTAAGAAAAAAAGAGAGAAGATACATGATTCAAAAGAAGCAGAAATGAAGGAGATTGTATTACAACTGATGCTATGGAAATAAAAAGGATCATGAGACATTGCTATGAACAACAATATGCCAACACATTGGATAACCTAGAAGAAATGGATAATTTTTAGAAACTACAACCTACAAAAACTGAATCATGGAAAACCTGAATAGACCAATAACAAATAAGGAGATAGAATTAATAATCATAAACTTCCCAAAGAAGAAAAGCCTAAGACTAGACCTATCAGCTAAGGTTTAATATCCAAAATATGCAAAGATCTTCTACAAGTTAATAGCAAAAGAAAAAAAAGAAAAAGAAAGAATGAACGAACGAACGAAAGAAAGAAAGAAAGAGAAAAGGAAACCCAAATAATCCTTTTAAAAATTGGGCAAAAAACTTAAATAGACATTTCTCTAAAGAAGACATACAAATGGTCCACGGGTATATTAGTAGATGCTCAACATCAGTAATCATCATGGAAATGCAAATCAAAACCACAATGACATACCACCTCACAACTGATAGTAGATATATATATATATGTATATATATATATAGCAAACAAAAAAATAACCCACCTTAGATTCCAAGAAACAAAACATTTAAAGTAAAATAAGGATAAAAATAATGTAAACAGTATAGATATTAGTATATGTTAAGATTAGACAAAATAGACTTTAAGTCAAGAAATATTATTTGAAACAAAAGGGATATTTCACAATAATAAAAGTGTCAATCCATAAGGCAGAATCCACAAAACATGCAGCAAAAGCTAATAGTGTTGAAAAGAGAAATATGCAATTCAAGGACAGTAGTAGAATATTTTAATACCTCATTCTAAGTAATTGATAGCATTTCTAGATGGAAAAATCGGAAAGGTTACAGAAATTTGAGCAACAGTATTAATCAAATCAACCAAAACGAAATATATAGAACACTCTACCCAAAGGTTATAGACTACACATTGCCAACAAGTATACCTGGAAATATTTTTAGAATAAGCCATATTCTATGCTACACAGGTCTCAATAAATTTAAAATGATTGAAATCATAAAAATTACGTTTGACCACAATAATGATAAATGATAAGTTAGAAAAGAACTCCCCAAAGTTAAAGTTCTATCATATTCCTTTGCAACTTAAAAGCCCTCCAAAATCTCTTATTACAACTATACATATTTTTTCTTTTTTTTTTTTTTTCTTTCCCTACCATCTAGAAGATCCTGTGCTAGACCTTGCCTACTGTTCTAGTTGAGACTAGACTCATGATTCACTAGGTTGACTATACTGGTCTTCTTCCTTTTACTAAAATACGTTAAACCCAGTTCTTTATCAGAATTATAGCTTCTCTGTTCCCTCTACCAGAATCCTCTTTCCACCTGACTTTGGGTAGTGTCTTTTCATAATTCAGATCTCTCTTCAAATAACATTTCTTCAGTGAGATTTTCTCTGATTAGTACATCCAAACAAACACACAAAAAACAATACTTTTCTCATTCAATATCTTTCTTTCACAGCACTGAGTATTATCTAAAAGTATTTATTTATTCACTTGTTTATTCCCTGTCAGTCCTGTTTCATATAAGCTCTACCCAGACATCAATAGTATCATAGCTAATGTGATATATCATAAGCACAGAGTAAAATTGCAAATAAACCTTAAAGTGTATATTAAATGAGTATTTATATTGTTTGAATAAATATTATTATTGTTATTTTGAAACTATTAGATCTTTGTGTAGGATTAAACAAATAAGTAATGTCACCCTAATTTAAAAATAAGAATTTTCAATTTAAGAGTAGAAACAAATATAAAACCAAACAGGTTATATAAAAACCTGCAATCACATTTGAATTGAAAATTGCAGGATGAATTTATAATCCATGTTTAATTTCATAAAGAACATATTTTTCCCCCTAGCTAGAAACTGAAACACCTAAAAAGATTGACTCACCATTAGCAGGATATAAGACCAGCCCTCAGAATGCAGTCTTTGAATACCATTTCCCAATAAAAGAAAGCAGTGTTTTTTGGAGGAATGACTGACTCTAGGTCTAGAGCTAGACACATAAAAAATATGATCCTGTAATAGCTTTTATATTAGAAAACAATAAAGTATCAAAGAACATGGGCTTACACTGAAAATACACAAGTGTCAACTTAGAGAATCCCATCAGCCTAAAAAGGGACAGTACAAGAATCAAAAATAATATCTGGGACAGATTGAAGCATATAAAATACATATATAACCTAGGGGTTCATAAAGACATTATAACTAAAACTAAAAAAAGGAAAACCAAGGAAAAAAACTAGCAACTGCAACAAGAAAACTTAATTCTAAAGGTTACCCATACCGGCCTGTTTTATTGAACATTGGCAAAGAAAGGGAACACAGACAGCTTTTACATTCCTTTTCTTTTAAAATAGTTTATGAGGAAAAATAGTAACCAAATGGTTTATGAAGAAAAAATTTTGTTTGTGCAACAAGTCAATCTAATAAATAAAACATGATAGAAATAGAGTAACAGCATTTTGCAATTCCTAATGAAATGCTGGATTTAAATAATGACCATAAATGTCTGCTAAAACCATTAGATGAATGCCTAATGGAGGAATTGGTAAAGATGGATCAGGCTGACAACGCCTGAGCCCAGTGATGGATTTTCACATCACAAAAAAAATAAAATAAAATAAAAGATCAACAGATTGAGTATGTGTCTCAATGTAGTATGAAGTTATATAACACCAGTATAGAGTATTCTGGGCAAATACTATACAATGCTTAAAGGAACTATGTAAATTAATCAGCAAAAATCAGAATGTGGAAATACCTACATGACAACTGACCCACTTTCCTCAACAAATTACCTGGGGAAAAAAATGAATGTGAATGTCCTTTAGATTAAAAGATACATATAAAATGTATCAATAAAAAAAAACAATTATTTGGACCCTGTTATGATCCAGAGCTCCTGGAAAACTATCTTTATAAAAGATTTTCACAGGACAAATGGGAGAATATTTAACACTAACTACATGTTAGATAATATTAAAAGGGCGCCTGGGTGGCTCAGTTGGTTAAGCGACTGCCTTCGGCTCAGGTCATGATCCTGGAGTCCCGGGATCGAGTCCCACATCGGGCTCCCTGCTCAGCAGGGAGTCTGCTTCTCCCTCTGACCCTCTTCCCTCTC
>NW_027397065.1:78406915-78532619 GCF_003265705.2 Callorhinus ursinus | reverse complement strand
TCAGCGGGGAGTCAGCTTCTCCCTCTGACCCTCTTCCCTCTCGTGCTCTCTGTCTCTCACTCTCTCTCTCTCAAATAAATAAATAAAATCTTTAAAAAAAAAGATAATATTAAAAAATTGTTGTTAAATTTGAGGTGTAACAGTAGCATATGTTAATGTTAAAATAGTTAGCTTTTTAAATTGTTATATTGTTGTATGTTCAAATAAATCATGTAAACCTGAGGTTTGCTTAAAAATAATCCAGAAGGCAGAAGATGGTATAACTGAAACATGATTAGTTATATACTGATAATTATTGAAATTGAGTGATGGTTGAGACTTTCCTGTCTCTTTGATACTATCAATAATAAAGAGATATAGTAGAGAGATAACAACTAATTGAAAAAAGTAAAAAATAGAAAGGCTCTGTCTAGGAGCTAGAACTTCTATGTTTCAAGAGTTTCCTGAGTGGTGAAATTAATAGTCCCTTCTATCCCTTCTATCATGGGGCTGATGATATGCTCATCAATCTTAAAATAAAAAAAGAAGGTGAAAAATTCATTAATTCATAAATCATTTTTAATATGATTTTGGAAACTCTTTAATCAGGTAGAGTTTACTTACCATATTATGCTTCCATTATCCCTCTATTTTGAAGACAAGAATTAATTTCTCTCTAACTAGAACTCTGTTCAAATGGAGGAAATGTTAACCTATGATGGCCAAAATATTTTATTTACCTACCTTAAAATGTAAAAGTGAAAGATAATTGCTGAAGATATCTAAAAAGAGAAATATTGAACTGTACTCTATTTTTCAAATGTATAAAAAATATAAAAAGAAATTTATAAAGTGAATGCTCAATTTATTCTAAAGAGAATAAAGAGTTCAGGGATACACAAGCAAAACAACTTGGAAAAAATAAATATGTATCTGTGTGATGAGCTGCGATAAATAAAAAAATAGAGTACCCTGTAATTCATTAGTCAATGAATCTCCAAATAAAATGCATCAGAGTCATTCATGATCCTGGAGTCCCAGGATCAAGCCCCGCCTCAGCAGGGAGTCTGCTTCTCCCTTTGCCCCTCATCTGCTCATGTTCTCTCTCTCTCTCTCTCTCTCTCTCAAATAAATAAATAAAATCTTTAAAAACAAATAGATAAAAAAATAAAGAACAGGCTCTTGAAAAATAATGAAAAGGACAGGAGTGAAAAAAAGTGGGGGAGGGGAGCTATAGTAAAACAGTCACAATTTGAAATAGTTCTTCTAAAATAGCATAAATTTTAAATTTTATAAACATCAGAAAGAATCATGGGAATATTTGCTAAAAAGGAAGAAATAAAAGAGATGATCCTGACAAATTTTATAATACAGTGTTTTTGCCTGTTATTTGTAGTTTGATTATGTAGGGAGATTATGGATATGCACATATGTACACAAATTATACACACACAATGAAATAATAAAAGATTTAAATCAGTTGTTGGGCACCACAGACAACATTCTTCAAAAATTTATTAAATTATATAGTCTTTCATTTTACAAATATTGTGTCTTCAGGCGTGCTACCTAATGGTTAACTCCTTAATATTTGAACATAGCTAATTTTAATCACCTATATTATCATTGAGACTTCATTTCTAAGAAAATATAGCCATGGCTAATTTTTGAAAATTATATTTCTTTAAATGTTTGTACCTTATTTTTTTAAGATTTTATTTATTTATTTGAAAGAGAGAGTGCATGAACATTGGGAGGGAGTGCATGAACACGGGCAGAGGGTGAGGGACAGGCCGACTCCCCACTGAGTGCACAGCCTGATGCGGGGCTCGATCCCAGGACCCTGAGATCATGACCTGAGCCGAAGTCAGAAGCATAACTGACTGAGCCACCCAGGCGCCCCATGTTTGTACCTTATAACATTTAAGAGTAGTATTTTATATCATTCATAAATGCACATCAATTATGAACTTTGTAACTCTAACGCTCCCTTAAGATACTCTAAATGTCTGTGTTAAATTACTGAACATTTTTACCAAGGGCATCTCAGCTCTAAACAGTATAATATATTCTAACAACTTGGAATCTTGATTCTCATTAATTTATTTTAACCACTACTATGTTACCTTTCAAATTTACACATTTTACTCCTTACCAAGAACATTACTCACATGTCAAGTTTTATTCTACTTTAGGAAGTAGTCTCCCTGCCTTCATCTTGTTGTAGATATGTGCTCCCGCAAGAATAAGGATAAGGCAAGTTCAAGCTGAAATGAAATTAGGGAATGAAGCTGAGAATGATAATAGTAACATAATAATTCCAACATCATAACTAAACATTTTATTTCTTTCAAACTGTGGAGTATATATTAAATTATTTAAATTATGTTACCATTATTAGTGTTTTTATTATAAGTAGTAAGAATTTATAGAAATGTCTATCATTACATAACATTTTAGTTTCATGTCCATTTTTAAAAATAAATTTCTTGTCCATGTTTTTAATAAGGTACGTGAAGGTCAGATGTCCCCTTTATGAACACTTATAGAAGGCTCAGAGCATTGATATGAATGAGCATCTTCTAATATTTAGATCCCCTAATAGAAGAAATGATTTTGTCTTCTTCTCTGAGGGCTGACAATGAGTCAGTGAAAGTCTACTGAAATTCACTGAATTGAACTCTAAATTCCTTGTAATTCCTAGTATGCACTTATTTTCAACAAGCAATACAACTTCTAAGTTTCCCTGAAATTTGACCAACTGTATATATTTTAGTGCTCTCTAGACAATATGATTTTACCAAAGAAAAAATTGTGGAATAATATATTCCAAGATATTGCCATAAGTTACATTTGCATATGTATGTTAAGATTTGAGAGGGTGATTTGGAAGGAAAAGATACCGGAATTGAATTATCAAGCAAAAAGTAAAGGAAAATAAAAACTATATAAGAAGTCCTGCTTTTATGATATGATTTCATTCATTTAAAGCTTTAGTCACATAGATACATCTATTTACATATATAAATAAATGAGAAAGAAAATATGCTGTGGTATATGAAAGAAAATGTAGTTAGGAGAATAGAGAGCAATAGGTATTTCACAGGAAAGATACAACATAGGGAATAGCTTACATAGAATTTGAAGGGCTCAATAACAACAACAACAAAAGAAACATTGAGATAATCCAAGTAGGAGCTACAATCACTAAAGATGGGGATGAAACGGTAATTAAAGTAGCCTAGAAAACTTGGAGGAGTGAGCTACTTAGACCGGGCGCTCTGACCTCTGTGTAGGGCCTGCAGTCAGCTAGTGATAATATCCCTGAAAAGGTGCAAAAAACTGTATATGGGAGGGTAGAAAGAAGCAAATAGCTAGAACCAATAACACCACCCTGCTTCTACTCCAGGGAGTAAACTCCTATCCTAAACTTCTACAGTGAGAAATCATTAACTCACACGGTATCCCACTTTCTAACAACCACCTTGCTCCTGCGTCAAAATATTTTTAGTCACCCAGATTTAGCTCAGCGTTTAGTCTCATCAGTACCTCCAGCTGATTGACAACCCTTCTCTCTCATT
The DNA here is from genome assembly GCF_003265705.2 of Callorhinus ursinus. Classification (NCBI taxonomy): domain Eukaryota; kingdom Metazoa; phylum Chordata; class Mammalia; order Carnivora; family Otariidae; genus Callorhinus; species Callorhinus ursinus. The sequence continues at coordinate 78,529,059 of NW_027397065.1, read as the reverse complement.
ATGATAAAATGAATAATAACAACAGTGAAACATACACCAAATATTTTTTATCTGTCAGCTACTATTCAGCATGCTTCATGGGTAATAATTCACTTAATGTAAGTAACATAATATAAGATTTATTTATTTACTGGCCCCATTTTACACATGAACAACTTAGAGAATGTAAAGGTTTTCACGGCAATTATGCATGAACGAAGCTGGGATTTCCACTCGGGAGTCTTCTGAGTCACTGATAGGAAGTTCTACACTTCCTTTCTCTTTTTACTTTGCTTCTGCCCATGTCCTTTTTTTTTAATAATCTAGTGGCTGTTATTTCAATACTATCTTTGTCACTACTAATTTAGTCTTGCCTTAATTATTACAATGGCTTCCTAAATTGTCCTCATGTATACATTCTTGGCCATAAAATTTATTCTTCACATAAAAGCCAAAATGAGACATCGGATATGTATGCCTCAGGTCATTCTTCTGCTTAAAACTCTCCAAAAGCCTTTCAATTCCATATAATTAAAATCCCAAATTGTTTCAATTTCCTAGTAGATCCTAAAAGATCCGCTCCTTAATTAACTCTTTTATGTCATCTGTTTCCTCCCTGTCTCTGGCTCATTCCCTTAAGCCATACTAGTTCTCTTGCTTTTTCTTGAACAAATCACATACATCTAACCTCAGGACCTTTGCCCCTATTCTAATCTTCCTCCTTTTTCCTTCCTTTATATGCATGGTTGTTCTCACAATTCAATTTTCTGCTTGATATCACTTAATATATTGATACCATTGATAAACACTCTGTAACATATAAATCTAAAAATTCATTAGTTCCCATCCTATTTTATCTTTATTTATAAAATTTATTTCTGCCTAAAATAATAGAACAATTGTGTATTTTTGAACTCAATCCATCAGAATGTGAGTTCCATAAGAAACGTCTATATTTTCACTGTTACATCATTGTCACCCAGAAGTGTTACTGGCATGTAATAGATATTCATTATTATTAGTTATTGGCCAAATGAACGTTGAATAAATTCATACACTAAATCCCTTAGTGGGGGATTTAATTTTTCACTTTATTCATTAAAATATCCAATTCTGAGTGCAACTAATTTATTACATTATCCACCACTATCACAAAGGATCTAGACTCTGTCAAACCAAGTTTTCCAGGAGGGAATGGGATGGGCAGTTGCTTAAAAGTAAACTCCTCGGAGAGGGAGACAAACCATGAGAGACGATGGACTCTGAGAAACAAACAGAGGGTTCTAGAGGGGAGGGTGGTGGGGGGACGGGTTAGCCTGGTGATGGGTATTAAATAGGGCACGTTCCGCATGGAGAACTGGGTATTATGCACAAACAATGAATCATGGAACACTATATCAAAAACTAATGATGTAATGTATGGTGATTAACACAACAATAAAATTTTTTTTAAAAAAGTGAACTCCTCAATGAGAAATATTTTATTTTTATAATTCTATAATTCATGGAAACACAACCAGAAATGTGCTTTCTTGGCATATTCATCCACTCTTTCTTTTCTGCTCAGTTATGTACATAATTATACACAGTGTCTCCAAACCCTAAATTCTTTATTCTTAGCCTTGGATCTGATCTGTTATTTTCATTTAGAAAATATTAACCTCCGATGAGAAATGTCTCATCTTCTGATCACCCACCCGTATCTGGAGACCCTCCTCTGATCCTTTTCTCCTGTTACAACATAGAGGCTCCTCCCACTCTTAAATAATCTGAATCTCTCCACCAGTGCTTTCAATCTTTTCCTCCTGTCTTATGAAGAACCAACTACTACTATGCACTTTTCTCACTTCAATATTCCACCACCCCTTCTCAGCTCAATATTTCTCAGTAACTTTTAAACATGTTCCCATATAACAAATACAAACATATCAGAAAATCTTGACTCGATATCTCACATACCACCAGCTAAAGTTACAGACTCTCCTTCCCACCGCTTTCCACTTCAAAAGATTTCCTTCCACATCTGTCTCTCTTTCTTTAACCCATTTTATTCTGGAATCTGGTCTCATCACTTAAACATTTCTTGCTGAGGGAAATATAATATCTATATCTCTAAGTCCAGACATTTTTATCTTATGGTATTTGATGTTTTCAACTGCATTTAATAATACTGATTACTCCATCCAAGAGACTGTCAATGCAATTGACTTCTATGACACATCCTGTTTCTGGACATTTTTTTCTTACATTCTTCCTGTTCCCTCTCAGTTCACTTCTCAGCTCTGTTCGCCTTTTTCACACTAAGGAACTCTCCTGAGCGTCATGCTTGATGCTCTTCTTTTTTTGCTCTGTGATCTATCCCTATGTGACGTCATTCAAAATTCTGGCTCCAATACTACCTACATATAATTGAGAGTCACATTAAAATGTGAACTTCAAACTGAAATCAGAGCATCAAATTTGAATCTCCCCTCAACACTCTACACTGTCATTGCTGTGCTCTTCTCAAAAGTTATCAAGACACTTGATAACCCTGTTGCCTGAATAGATCTTAATGCAGTTGGCACATTCTTATAGTGAGACTTACAGGCATCCCCTTAAATGAGAAGTCAGATCAAACAGAGCCTTCTTACACTTACTCTTTCTTACATCAACCCTCTGTATTTTGTATTCAAAGCACCTACCATAATCTGCAATGATAATAATAATAATAATATTTGTATTAAATATAGGATTAATAACTTTATTATTACTAATAAGTATAATAATATCATTGTTAATATTATTGTAGCAAAACATGTACAAAGCTGGAGGAAACAGAAATGTAGATGATAGAAAATATTTGCTTATAATCTTTCCAGACAAATACAGCAATCACTGAGTTTGTGATGTAATATTTTGATATGTTTCTAGACTACTGAACTTTTAATTTCACTGTGTTGATTTGAGTATGTATTTCATAGATCAGCATATGCTTAAAAGTAAACTTCCTACCAGAAAATATTTTATTTTCTTTTGCCTTCAAAATAATTAGTTACCATACATAAAAACCAAAGGATATTAATTTTAAAACATGGATAAAGAAATAAAATTGAAAACCTGTTTGTGGCAGGACTGTATTGTTCCTTCAAAATGAGACTTCAAGTATCTCAAAGTAGACATATTGGAACCATCTGGAACAAATCAAATAGTAAAAGAAATAAGGAATTAATTACTATTTTTTGAACTTAAAAAGAAATCTTAATTGTATTCTTATTTGATGTTGACCATATGTTTTTTAATTGTTTTTCCCCTAAAAAGGAGCATGGTTGTAAGCATAATATATATAATGGACTTATCTTTCATAGAAATGGAAATCTCTTTTTCTGACTTTCATCTGTTAATGTGCAATCATAGTTTTGATTTTTTAATTTTATTTTTCTTATTTTTGGCAGTGTTTGTCTGATTTAGCATTAAGGCAATGATGACTTCATAAAATGAGTGGGTTCTGTTTCCCTGTGTTATTTTCTGGAAGAGGTTGTATGAAAATTGGTGTTATTAGTTCTTAAGTGTTTGGTAGATTTCAAGTATTAGATATTTTTTCTATTGTCTCTTTTTGATTTCTAGTTTGAGTCTATAATGGTCAGATGAGAAACTGTATGATTTCAGTTCTTTGAAATGTTGAGTTTTGTTTTATCACTCAAGATATGGTCTATCTTGTTCAATGTTCTAAATGGTCTAAAATGTGTATTTTTCTGTTTTGGGTGAAATTTTCTATACATGTCAATTATGCTAATTATGTTGATCATATCTATATTCTGCTGGGTTTTGTTCAAATAGTGGTTCAAATAGTTGTGTGAGTAACAGTGGTGTGTTGAAGTCCCAAAAACTCTAATTGTAAATTGATCTGTACTTGACTATTTTAAACCATTTACCTACCAATTTTCTAAGTAAAACTTTTCCATCTTCTTTCTATTAGTGCTTTTCTATCTCAATTGTGTTTTTTTCTTCTGGCTAGAGCGTTGTTTTTGTTTTTGTTTTTCCTTTTTCCTTTTTTACACTTTTTTCTTGTGACTGTGATGCCCATGTGTGCCTTCAATTATGGCTCCATCCCACCCTTCTGCTGGTTCCCCACATTATAGCCATGAGAAAAATAATGGTTAACTCCTATTCAATTACTAGTCTATAGTGACTTTTGCCTTAGGGTAAAATCTTTATGAATTTTCCATATGCTGTGTTATGTACATATTCCCTACACATGTGCACAGCACAAGCATGTGTTCATGTATTGCACACATTCCAAAATACCTGATTACACAAGCGATTGTCACACAACGCATAATTTTTAATCTTTTAAATAATGATTTGTCTGACCCCCAACCATCATAAATATAAAAGAAATTCTAGATTTTTGAATATGAATCTTTTACTACATTTACAAGATTTTTAATGTTTCATAGTTTCTATTTCGGCTTCTATTTATAATTATGGCAGCATAAAAACAGATAAGTTCATAACTCGGACAGCATAACATAAAATTGAAAGTACGTATAACTGCATTTAATTGAATGCCATAGTCTTAATTGTAACTGAAAAACAGATGCTAAATTTAAATATGCTACATGAATCACTTCAATTATGTTATTTGTCCTTGATATCATTTAGCTTACATGTACGTCAAAGTAAATGGTTTGGTAGCAGCTAATAAAACACTGTGGTAATGTCAATTTAACTCCATAAAATTTACAACTTTCAGTCTCCTTTAGTGTTAAATTTTTCTTTTTTATTTCCTTTTGTTATTCCTTTGGTGATGCTGATGGTGATGATGATGCCCACAGTGGTTCTGCAGACATCCAGGGCATTACCATCACAAAACTTTGGCATTTACAACATGCCAAAACAGCCAGCCTAGAGATTGTTTGAACCCAGTGAAAAGAGAATGGAAGAAATGATTCATGAGATACTTCTTTTCATCCTGGTATAAAGGTTAAGTGGCATATGTACTGAAACTTTTACAAACTCACTCAATTTCTTTTTAATATATTTTACTATTGTGGGTCAATAAAAAATGGGTAGTCTCTTAATTTTGAAAACAATGTAAACTTTTCTGACTAACTTCATGTCATATAATTGTACATATGATGGTTTTGATATATGTATATGTGTTGTGTTAAAAAGGTTGATGATATTAAAAAAAATTAAATTCAGAGGAAACAAAATTTGAGTCTTTAGTGCATCCCATATTATCTTTAAATGTGATGCTCATTATTTCAAGTATTTTCAAATGAATCAATACGCTTTCTTATTAGATTGATAGATGTCTGTCTGATTCTCAGGAGAGTCAGTTAAATGCTCAGTCATCAAAAAATAATTTTGTTACTCTATTTAGACAATCTTTCTCTTTCCTACTAGTACAGAAATTTTTATGCCAAGAATCATTTATTGACAAGGTATACAGGCATAAAATTCACTTAAGAACTGCAAATTCTGTAGAAACATAAACTTGAAGGGAATTTTGCTGTTCTGGGCTTCCTTGTTTATATTAGGAGAGATTCCCGTATTAATTAACTAACTTTAAAAACATGGATGAAAGCCTATGTAAATGAAACCAACATGGAAAACTTTGATATTTTAAGAGGTCATTAAATATTTAGAAGTCATTTAGAGTTTTCCTACCCAAAATATGTTCCACCTATCAGCAGCATCGACAAAATAAGAAATGTAAATGCCCATCGCCTGGGTGGCTCAGTTGGTTAAGTGTCTACCTCAGCTCAGGTCATGATCCCAGGGTCCTGGCATTGAGCCCTGAATTGGGTTTCCTGCTCAGTGGGGAGTCTTCTTCTCCCCCTCCTTCTGCTGTTCCCCAATGCTTGTACTCTCTCTCTAAATAAATAAATAAACTCTTTTTTAAAAAAAGAAAAGAAAAAAATGTAAAGGTCCCTATCCAGAACTACTGAAATAGAATCTACAATTCAACAACATCTCCAGGAGTTTTCCTTGCACATGAAAATTTAAAAAGCACAGATTAGGAGGACAAAGCAGATTAGTATAGCCTCACAGAGACTGGGTAGTTGTCTTCAGGAAATGGGATCCTAGATAATATAAAGCTCAGAGTATATACTAGCCAGAGGTCAATTGATTTCAGGGGAAGTAAGCATACAAATGACAAAGGAAGGTCACACATGTGATTTAGAGAACTAATACTCAACTACTAAATATTTTGAAACAAAAGTTTAGAAATCAAAAAAAGTAAATATGAGCAATAAGATATTCAATATTAGACTTAACACTTTTTAAAAGATAATTAATATACTTAAAGTCAATTATCAAGAAAATAGGGGCACCTGGCTGGCTCAGTCAGTAGAGTGTGAGACTCTTGATTTTGGGATTATGAGTTTGAGCCCCACATTGGATGTAGAGATTACTTAAAAAAAAATAGTCTTTTAAAAGTTGATTAAATGTCTTGATTTTGGCTTAGGTCATGATCTTAGGGTTGTGGAATCAAGCCCCATGTCCGGCTCTGGGCTCTGTGCTCAGCATGGAGTCTGCTTGTCCCTCTATCATTTTTCCTCCCCCTGCTTGCACACAGTCTCTTGATCTCTATTTCTAAAATAAATAAATAAATAAAATCTTAAAAAAATTATCTAAAGAAAATAATAGGCCAGTCAACAAGAGATGGAATTCAGCAAGATAAATAAAGGACAATAAACAAACAAAAAGCCAAAACAACTAAATGAGCACATACGGGTAGATGTAAAATTAATGCTTTTTTCAACTGGAGGCTGTATCATTGACTATATCTCCTAAATCTAATCATTTAACCACCTTTACTGCTACCATCAGTCTACATCCCCATCATCATCCCTGTGGATTATTCCAGTAGCTCCTTAAGTACTTTCTCCACTTTCTTCCTTAACCACACCCCACCACCATTTCCCTCCATGAGAGCCAGAGTGATCTTTTTAAAAAATGCATATCAGATAATGACATTTTTTTGTTTAAAGCTCTATAATAGTGCAGGATCATATTAACTGTAATAATAGCTTATAACTTCCATTACATTTATTAATGATAATAGTAGCTAATGGGTATATGATGTGTGCCATCTCTGTATATGTTAATTGATCAAAACTAAAAAGTACTTTTTCCCCAAGCATGATGCTTACGTCCAGGAGTATATGAGAAAATGGAGGTGGTGTTTGTTACACAGCTTGTCCCAGCACACTGGTGATATGTCCTGCATAAAGATAATACAGCCTCCCACAGATATGTACCTGGAAAAGATAAGGGAGACCATAATAACCTTATCAGATAATTATGGATATTCCATTTTGATACTGTATCAAAATTCAATGAGTGTTAATTTATTAAAAATTAGTTACAATGTGGAATGTGAAAACATCAACAAACTTTTCAGACTATAATTCTAAAACATTATTCTGTCTTGCATTTGTAGTAGATCTTCCACCTATACATGATTTTTATCACCCATACATGATTTGATCACCCATACATGATCCTTGGTCATTTTGAAAATAATGATTCTGAATTCTACACATCTTTCAAATGCTGACCATTTAATAATATTTTTTTCTTTTTAATTAAAATCTTTATTCTCTCCACTGATTTGATTAACAAATCTTTTTTTTTTAAGATTTTATTTATTTATTTGAGAGAGAGAATGAGAGACAGAGAGCATGAGAGGGAAGAGGGTCAGAGGGAGAAGGAGACTCCCCGCTGAGCAGGGAGCCCGATGCGGGACTCGATCCCAGGACTCCAGGATCATGACCTGAGCTGAAGGCAGTCGCTTAACCAACTGAGCCACCCAGGCGCCCCTTGATTAACGGATCTTTATTTTATTTTGGGAAGCTGTCAAACACATGTTGACAAAATTTACCATTTGTCACCATTGCAAAATTCTATTTTTATTTGAGAGGGCAAATGTTATTATTGACAAGTACCGTCTGTTGTTTTCCTACAAATGACGTGCTTACTTGGTCTATTTGCAAGAAACTGCAACCCAAAACAGAAATCCAAATAAACCTAGTTTGTCAGTCATTCTTTCAAATAAAAATGGTGTTCCATAAAAAAAACAAAGGCAGCTATTTCAGTTTCCACTGCACACCATCTCAGACATGTATATTTCTTAAGAGACATTGTACTTTCATATGTGGCAGAACTGTTCTAGATACGTTCCATTACATCAGTCAATATGTTAAAATTATGTCTACCCAAGAGTTGAGGTTTCTTTTCTGCTAGGTAAAAGAAATCCCTAGTTGAGACCAGCCATTACTGCTGCTGCTTCTTTTCCTTTTTCTTTCTCCTTTTCTCCAAAGAAAAGGGAAGAACTGAGCAGGGATTTGATGTGGGGTTCGATTCCAGGACCCTGAGATCATGACCTGAGCTGAAGGCAGATGCATAACTGACTGAGCCACCTAGGCATCCCAACACTTTTATTATTATATGGTGACATCCCTTATCTCTTTTTACCATTTTTAGTTTAAAACCTATTTTGTCTAAGTATAGCTACCCTTTTGTTGCTGTTAATATTTTCCAGAAATATCTTTTTCCATCCTTTTAGTCTCAGTTTATATGTGTCTTTAAGCCTACAGCAAGTCAGCATATTGTTGGCTCTTTTTTTTAATCCATTCAGCCATTCTAAGTCTTTTAATTGGAAAATTTAATCTGCTTACATTAAAGTAATTATTGACAGATAAGGACTTAATTACTGCCATTTTGTTAATTGTTTTTGTTGTTTTATAGATCCATGATACTTGTTTCTTATCCTCATGTCTTTTTTTGTGTTTCAATGTCACTTGGTATTAGTATATTTTGACTTCTTTATTGTGTAATTACTATAGGATTTTTCTGTTATTACCATGAAGCTTATAAAAATATCTTAAATTTATAAAAACCTATTTTAAACTGATAATAATGTAACTTCAATAGAATTCATAAACTTTACACTTTACTTCTCCCTCTCCTTACATTTTAAGTAATTGCTATTATAATTTACATGTTTTTTTTAAATATTGTGTAACAAAAAAAATAATTATAATTAAGGTTAATTTCATTACATTCTTTTCTTTTTTTTCTTTTTAGCTGTTAGCCTAGAGTTGTAAGTGAATTATGCCTTACTGTTACCATATTGCTGAGTCTAATGATGACTATATATCCTTTTACCATTACCAGTGAGATTTAAACTTCCTTTTTATATTTTTATGATGCTAATTAGGGTTTCTTTACTTCCACTTAGAAAACTCCTTTTATCATTTCTTATAGGGCAGGTCAGGTGGTAATGAACTCTCTCAGCTTTTGTTTGTGTGGATATTTTTACCTCTTCTTTGCTCCTGAAGGACAACTACACTAGGAATGAATTCTTTTTTTTTTTTTTTTTAAGTAAGCTCTACACCCAGTGTGGCGTCCAACATGGGCCTTGAACTCATGACTCTTAAATCAAGACCTGAGCTGAGATCAAGAGCTGGATGCTTAACCAACTGAGCCACTGAGGCATTCTTGGGTATTAAATTCTTGACCAACAGTTACTTTCTTTCAATATTTTGAACATGTCATCCCCTCTTCTGGTTTTCAGTTTCTGTTGAGAAATCCACCAATAATCTTATAGGATTCCCTTGTATCTAACTTCTCTCTTTTCTTTAGTTGCTCTTAAAATTTTTTCTTTGTCTTTTATTTTTGACAATTTAATTATACTGTGCTTTGGTGTATTCAAATTCAACCTATTTGGCTTCCTTTGGGCCTCATGGATCTGGATATTTATTTCTCTCCCCAGGTTCAGTAAGTTTTCAGCCACAATTTTTTTAAATATACTTTCTGTTCTGCAAATGAACAAAGCCACTGGTTAGGATTACCACTTGGCACTGCAGGTATGAACTCAGTCTGCTAAGAAATATGTGCTGATTATTACAATCCCCTCCCCACTTCTCCATCATAGTTAGATTCCCAGCAGTTAAGCCTCATAGATTTCCCTGAAATCCCCATGCTGTGAGATCAGAATAGGGGCTCCCACAAAGCAACGCCAATGCTAATGGGAGCTTATTGTCCCTCTTGGGTTCTCTCTTCCCACTGGAGGGACCAGAGGCTAAGGGGAGACTTCAGCATGTGGTGCTGGTACTGACCTGGGAGTAGGGAAATGCATTTAATGGGTAGTCACTTATGCATTTTCTCTTGGTCTCTGTGTGTAGAAGAGGTGCTTTAGCCTCACCCCCGTGTTCTAGAACTCTGTCAATATTTTATTCTTGAAGAGTTGTTAGTTCTTCCTATGAGAGGGAGTAAAGTCCTATATTGCCCTCTTGGTGATGTCACTCTTACAATTTCTTAGTTGAAACTATTGTATTTACTGTGCTATTGTCTCTTCTTATTTTACATGGAAATCTGAGTTCATGTTAAGAAAATTTACCATGACAGGGGAAGAGAGTAAATGAAAATTATGTAGAAGATTACAGCACCAAGAGAGACAGGCTGAAAAAAATACACCAGCACTTCTGCACTAAAGCTAAAAGCTGTCAGAGCTAATACAAAACATTTCAAACTCTCTCTAAATTTTACAACACAACTTTCACATTCAAAACCCTGAGCGAGGACATCAGATTGGGTGCACATGTATCTCAGCTGTGAGTCTTTAGAGAGATAAAGGATCTGGTTTCTATGTGGTGAAAATATCTCACTATTTATCAGTCACCACCAATGGGTTCTGCAAGATAAGGAGGGGGCCTATTTTCTCAAAAGTAACAGACTTCTAATTTGGTTTCTACACTTAATTATCTTCATCAATGTATAACATTATTGTGTTTTCAAAACCCATATTGTGTACCTTATAATTACATTTTAATAAAATAATTCCTAATACACATTTTATTTATTTATTTTTTAAATTTTTATTTATTTATTTTTGAGAGAGAGAGAATGACAGAGAGAGAGAATGAGAGGGGTGAGGGTCAGAGGGAGAAGCAGACTCGATGCGGAACTCGATCGCGGGACTCCAGGACCATGACCTGAGCCAAAGGCAGTCAGTTAAGCAACTGAGCCACCCAGGCGCTCCCTAATATACATTTTTAAAGATCAATTTCACTTAGATCATATTTTTATTGAAATGTTTACATAGGCTGGGGGCACCTGGGTGGCTCAGTCGGTTAAGTGTCTGCCTTCAGCTCAGGTCACGATCCCAGGGTCCTGAGAACAAGTCTTGCTTTGGGCTTCTGCTCAGCGGAGAGTCTCCTTCTCCCTCTGCCCCTCCCCCCACTCATGCTTTCTCACGCTCTCTCTCTCTCTCGTAAAAATAAATAAAATCTTTAAAAAATATTTACAATGGCTGCATTTTTGTTTGCAAAATTATGTATGCAGAGATGTATGCATCCATTCCCTATGAACAAACTCTGTATCAAAGAATTTCCCTCTTCTCCAGAAAAATATCCAAAGTTTACAAGAAAATTGAGAACCATCTAGAAAATCCATTGTGGAGAAAATTAGGAAAAGTACTATAAAATATGTGTTAGGATTGTCAAAAGCAATTGCATTTGTGTGGGAGCCATGCAGTAAAGGAGAAAAACCACCTCAAAGCAATTTCAGTGTTGAGAACCCAATATCAGAGTAGTAAGATCTTTCTGATCTTACCCTTTTGATTAAATTGACAAAGAGAAGACAAGCCTACGTTGAAATTTGAAGATAAAAGACACATGGAAATAGTTTTGTCTTTGAGGAAACTGGGAAGTAATTCTTCATATTGTGACACCTAGATAAACCATAAAAACCACTCTTGAATCTTGCCTTCTATAGGAATATTTTACAAATAACTGATCTAGGAAACCTAAATTATTCAGTGAGAGTAACAGATAATACTAGAAAATACCTTGTCAAAGAGCAGAAGAAAATTTTGGACATATAATTCACTGTGGGAAGTAGAAGGAACTTAAGCTTTTGGTGGAAATCAAGCAAAAATGCAAGAATATATCCTACCAGATGTTTAACAGATATCTTAAAAGGAATATTGCTAAAACAGAATGCCTGATGCTGCTTGTCCTTAATGTGCTTTCTCCCAGTCTTCTCACCATCAAATGCCATCATGATGGCATATTTGATTAAATCATAATTCTTGGGGTCACTCTTGTGGCTTTTTTTCATTTCCTTTAGCAAGTCCTAAGGGCTCCAACTGTATAAAATATCACAAATCCTCCAGAGATGTAAGACTTCATAGTTCTTTTCAAAGTATTAGAACATTAAATACTATGCTTAGAAGATACTTGTATTTTAAATTGGATTTTCCTTGGAGAGTCATTTTTAGCACAAAGGAATTAATGGTGCTATACTAGACAACAGAAAGATACTTTGTGAAAGCAGGATTTCCTAGTCCCCCTGAGGAAACAGTGCATAAATGAATGTATATAGTTAGACATTAATTTTGGCAGATCACTCCAGTGCTTTGTGGATTACTGGGCCTGGAAATAAATGATAGCATATCACTTCCTTGTGGAATGTGCATAAACTTCCATCATCTAACACTATGGGAAACACTGAAGGGAAAGGTATGCTGCATTCTGATTCTGGATGGCATCATAGCTTATATTTTCCTAAGTTCAGTTGAAAATCTAAAGGTTATTTCTTCTGAAGAGCATAAGAAAGTGAAATTAGCTAACTTCATTTTAAAGTATTGATTAATTTAGTGTGTCTTATGGTCACTATTATACCTAAATTTCTAAGTTGCAGAATCCAAGGATATTTAAAAGATCTAACTTTATAAAATGATTGATATATTCGGCAGAAAAAAAAATTTCTTAAATACAAGTATTAAAGAAGGTTATTTTCTACATATGCATAGTATTAAACCATTTGTCATTTAATTGCTGTGTTCTGCTCATATGAGAGGCACTTTTACATTTATACATGTATCTCAAGATTTGAATGAATACAATCATCATCTTTCTTATTAAATGGCATTATATCCTTCATGTACTCAATTATTAACTAAATCAATTGAATTAAATTGGTTAAAAATAAAGAAAAAATCCATAGTAAATTAAATGAAGTGTATTTTTAACAGATGTCATGTATTTTATTCTTCTACAACTACTGAAAAGTGTACATTTCTATGAAGTAAATAATGTCTTTGTCATGAAATATTACTTATCTCAAGAATATATTGAACATATTGGACAGGGAATAAAAAAAGATACTGGGGAATTCATTTCTTATAGAGGATTGGTCAACTGTGTATTGGATGAATCAGAATAAAAAAGCAGCAATTTCAAGACTGTGTTATATAATCCAATAACCTCCAGAACCTTCTTAAATTGAATACAGTACAAAATGAAAACTGATGGATAATTAACATTCCTGGAAACATTTATTATCAGAAAAATAAAAAAATATATCTATTTTGAAATTCTTATCTTTCTTCCCTAAATTTGCAAGCTGATTCTTTTCCATTTACTGGGTTAAATTGTCCTGTATTAGTCTGATTCTTAAACTTTTAATCCTCTCCCCAAATAACTTCACAGAAGACTGGTTATCTGAATATCCATCCTAAGTAGTATTGCCAGATAAAATACAAAACATCCAGGCAAATTTGAATTTCAGATAAAAAATAATATTTTAAAATTTAAGTATCTCAAATATTGCTTGAAATGTACTTACATCAACATATTATTTGTTGTTCATCAGAAAAATAAATATAACTAGTCATCTCATAGTTTTATTTGTTAAACCTGCAATGTTAATCCTAAGAGAATATTTAGAATTTCTTATTTATGTGTATTTACATGGAAATTTCCTTGTAGATATAAAACAATCTCTTCAACATGCCTAATTAAAATATTCCATGCCTGACACAGTATACCTGTTAGGAGTTTGTTGTTAGTGTTGTTGTTTTGGTTGGTTTTGTCAAGTTGCTGTCTCAGATTCAGCCATTCGAGGCAGAAAAAAATCAGGTTTCCTTCCTGTTGTAACTTCATAAATGTGCTATGAGACATTCAAAATTCAGAAACAAGAAAGATACACTATTCTCATAAAATCTAGGTGTTTGGAACTGTGAGATTATTAAGTTCTTCTACTGTGTCAAAAATATTGTCAATCTGTCATGAAATGGGGGCTAACAACAAATTAAGTTTGAAAATAAATGGGTAAAACCATGAGAGTCCTGGTGTTTCAGATGCAAAATATTAATCAAAATGAAGTCTAGTATTCAAACAGTATTTGAAAAAAGTAGGCCAAGAGACATTAAAGCTGTTGAGTATTAATATACATCTAAAGTAGGCATCTAATATTATATTCTCCCCCAGGAGTTCTCTACTAGCTCATTGATTGCTTCATTTATTCATTAACATACGTGAAGCAGCTACTATATTTCAGACACTGGGTTAGTTGAAAAATTATGGACAAAATAGATCAGACTCTTACTGAGTTTACCATCAAATTTAGAAGAGATTACTGAACAAGTAATTACAATAAGTAATGTGGAAAAATCTTAATAACTTCTGTAAGTAAATAGTTCTTTTAAACTATAAAATTGTATTATCCTCTCTTTTCTCCTTCTCCTTCCCCTTCTTCTTCTCCCTCTTCACATTTCTTTTTGTATGATTTCTCTCCCTCCATCCGCTCATTGTCTTTGAAATTGTGTTGGTAATGTAAGAAAACACAGAAAAAAAAAAAGACAATCTTTTTTTCTTAGTTTCCTACATGATATGAAAGGAAAAGTTTGTTGACAGACTTACATACTTTCTAAATTTCCCATTTTCTTTATAAATCAAAAACCATGATTGATGGTGACCAAGAAGGCCTTGTATGTCTAATTATAGTCATGTTTCTTCCTGTCTCTAGAATCCTGACCTCCCTTTTCTTAGGGAATTTACTTCAGAAAACTTGCAATTATAAATTCTTTCTCTGCCCCGTTGAGATATAAATCTTGGTAAAACCTTTTTGCCAGTGTTTACAAGCCAGGGAGGTCTTTTCTCAAAACCTGGGAACTATCCCTATGAATTGTCATCATCAGGGAAGATAGTGCCCCTGTCTCCCAGTTTGTATGGGAGAGTAGAATTCTAACTTCTCTGGGTACCTTGCTGCAAGTTGTAAAACTACTTTCCGTCAGGAAAATAAAAGAGTTCTCTGTTCCTGTAAGTGAATCCACTGCCCCAGTTGTTAACAACTCTCCAGCCTTTTATTTCAGACTGAGCTCAGGCTGTGCTCTGGCCTCTCACTCCTATTACAGTAGCCTTGAATAAAGTGTTCCTCGACTGTTTAATTTTGTCTAGTGTAACTTTTGCTTTGACAGTAAATCACGAGAGTTAGAAAACATAATGTAAACAAATATGCCACTAGTAAAAAGAGGACATGTTCTTTCTCACAACAAAGAAAATGAAAATAAGAAAGTCTTATACTGCACCTAAAAAGAAAAAACAAAAAACAAACATCAAAGTATTTAAAAATAAGGGTGCCTGGGTGGCTCAGTTGGTTGAGCAATTAACTCTTGGTTTCTGCTTAGGTCATGATATTGGGGGTCCTGGATTGAGCCCCTCATTGGTTTCTTGCTTAGTGTGAGTCTGCTTGTCCCTCTCTCTCCTCCCACTTGTGCTCCCTCTCTCTCTCTCTCAAATAGGTAAGTGGAATCTTTAAAAATATATAAAAATAAAATAAAGATAATTTAAGAAAAAAAGTTATTCAATTAGGTTGTAGTTAAGAAATAGAAAGTTATTGGTCCATCTCTTTCCACTTGGAATTCTGGAAGAAAGGTGTTCCATTGAGTATCTTTGTGTTATCATGGGGTAAAATGGCAGTGTGCTATATTTATGCAGAGAAAGGGGTTGAAACAGTTGTCCACATATATTTTTGCCCCCACTGAGTCAACCTTATATTATTTATCAGAAGAGATATTTTTAAAGTCCCATTCTCCTCTCAAGAATTCCAGGTTGGTACTTGAAACCAGCATGTTATCTAGGGATTCTGTAAGTAAAATTTTGTAATCACTCAATGTGGCAAGGGAATAATTAATGGAACTGCAAGGGTGGAAAGCCTAAATCTGGGGAAAGAAGGGTGAATAAAATTTCTGCGAACAAAGATTGTTACTGAGGCTTGATTGGGGGCGGGGCAGGGGGAAGTGTGAGGGGTGATATGACATAACATTGATCTAACTTTCTGCTTTCCATAAACAGAAAATATAAAATTAACTATGCTGTCACTAATACTTTAGCAAAATGGCACTGAAGTTCAGAACCTCCACTTATTGGAGGGAATGACATCAAAGTTGAGTCCCAACTATTGTTGTCATGCAGATAAAGGGGATATCATAGGCATATTTGCATTTAGTTGGCTAACTCTGTCTGCATTATGCAGACTATATAGAAGCTCATCAAAGTAAAAGATAGGAAGGTCATTTAGGAAAGTCCAGGAGTGAAAGGTCATGCAATAAAACTTGTTTCAAACAGCTTACATGGAGAAAGGGGGAGAATGCTGGTTAGGGAGTATAACAAGATGTGTGGAGAAATCTGGCGGATATAAATCATATGTATAAGACTCCATGACTGATTTTATAGAGCTTGGCATGTGAAAGTAAAAAAAGAGTCAAAAATGATTTCCAGTTTCTTGGCATGGGCAACTCCTAGAAAAAGAGTCATGTTACTTCAAAGAGTCATTTTATTAACTTCAGAAACACTGGAGATAGTTTCAATCTTATTCCTATTGAAGACATATGACACTTAACATATAGATATTTAATTGTTGATCTTCCTAATATCTAAAAGAAAAATTTTGATGTAGGCATTATTATTCCCAATATATAGATTAAGAAACTGAGTGTCATATTGTGTAGAACAAGCAAGTTGTGAGGTCAATTTACTGCTTTACTATAATTCTCTGACTCTTTCTATTCAGATATGTTGTCTCTCTGGGGGAAAATATTTTCAAAATTTGGGAGAATAAAGTCCCAAGTTTCTAGAATGTAGATCATCTCTGGAAAGAAACTTTAAATTCAGGAAATAAACATAAGAATTATACCAAGGGTGGGACTACATATAATTTAGCTTCAGTTTTTCTTATTTTTTTAACTTAAGCTTATTTTTTTATCTCGCAAGATAAAGAAATGTATTATACTTCATAAAATAAAATTAATGTGAGTATACATGGCCTGAATAGATACCCAGAATAACTCTGATGACAAAGGGACTTAGACTCTGATTTTCTAAAGAAAGTGAGCCTAGGCAGTGCATGACTTCTGTAAGATCAAGATCATTGTTTTATTTTTATTTTTCTAGCTTCAGCTTGTCCTAATATTTACAGATTCTAATTTAATTCTTCAATTATTGTTTACATTTATACTCCTATGTTAAATAAGTAATGTAATAACTTTACAAAAGAGGATGTTGTGTGAGGATGTTGAGGATTAAGAGATGCAAACATTTCTTTACATGAATTTCAGAAATTTGGAAGCATAAATGTTTGATATTGTACTTAAGATAAACTCTGGAGATGCATATGACTGTATAACTCATCATTTTCAGAATATTATCATATGACTTCATTAAATTTGATTCACATAAATTGCCTCAATCCATTATGCAAAGTTGCCTCTGTAAATGCCAACACAGAACTATATAATGGGATTCAAAATGTTCTTGTCCCTATTAATGAGTATTTAGTCTATCTTCATTTACAATTGGTATTATTTTTTTTTTTGCCCATGGACTTTTTCCACAGATAAATTTTCCTACTGATATATGGTGTATGTATTCGCTCTTGCAAATTATCTAGCTTATCAAGTTTATTTAATTTGTTTAAGGCTATTTAAGGGAAAGTGAGTAAGGCTGGGGTTTGAAAACCTGTGCTAGGATTCCTGATACTCAGTCTCATCCAATTCACTATGAAAACTCCTATCAAATTCTTCACAGTGTGCCTCATTATTTCCAAGGTCATTCATGCTTATCTAACAGGTGGGCTGCCTGATAACAGACCAATCGGATATATGAGCGTGAAAACAAGAAAAGAGTTCTATTAATAGGTGCTTTAGATATAAGGCATGGATCCCAAATGTAAAACATTTTCCATGTATAAGAAGAATGCATTGATTCAATGCATTCTCTGGTGAATACTGAAGTTGGTTAATCACACTAATTAGGTGCCACTTGATAACATGCATTTATGATCACCATCATGAGCACTGTCATAAGCAGAATTTTCTACAGTTCCTTAATGAATGTCTGTGTCATCACATCTTACGAGGCTTTTTTATTACCCCGTATTCTTTCAGTTTAATAAAACATCGCTCCTACTGAAAGAAGAGATTTCAAGAAAACCTATGCTGAAAGCTAAGATGATTTTAATCAGTCATTATTGTCTCATAAATTTTTTTCTGTTCCAAAATAACAGTTTGATTTTCCAAGTAGTAATATTTCTTTCTTCCCCCTCCGCTTTGGTGTTTTCCTCAGACCTGCTATTCAAATATTAAGCTTCTATTAAGAGTGACTTCTTAATGACAACAATTAATGTTTATATTTTCTATAAGTGACATAGGCAAAATGATATACATCAGATTCACCTGGAGAAATTTTTCTGTTTTTTTATTATTATTATTATTAAATTCCTGTTAGTTAACCTACAGTACAATATTAGTTTCAGGTGTAGAATTCAGCAGTTCAGCAGTTCCATACAATACCCAGTATTCATCACAAGTGCCCTCTTTACTCCCCGTCACCTATTTAGCCCATTCCCCCACCTACTTCCCCTTCACCTGGAGAATTTGGGGGGATGTAGTAACTGGGTAATGGGCACTGAGGAGAGCATGTGATGTGATGACCACTGGGTGTTAAATGCAAATAATGAATCACTGAACACTACATCAAACACTAATAAAGTACTCTATGTTGGCTAACTGAATTTAAATTTTTAAAAAAGAAAACACTTTATTGAAAAATACATACAGACGACTTGTTTAACATGACTAAAAATTGGTCTTTGTGAATATGTGTATTTCTTAAAAATTCCCTATGAGTGATATTTCATATAATGATATGGCCTAGTCTCTTGTCTGTTTTCTTTGCTGAATTTAGCAATTCCACAATACCTGTTTTATGCTTACTATGTTTTTTTAAATTTTTTTATTATTATGTTATGTTAACCACCATACATTAATACATCATTAGTTTTTTTAACTGCTTAATTATTTTATTTAATTTTTTATTTTCTATTATGTTATGTTAATCACCATACATTACATCATTAGTTCTTGATGTAGTGTTCCATGATTCATTGTTTGTGCATAACACCCAGTGCTCCATTCAGAACGTGCCCTCCTTAATACCCATCACCAGGCTAACCCATCCCCCCATGCCCCTCCCCTCTAGAACCCTCAGTTTTTCAGAGTCCATAGTCTCTCATGGTTCATCTCCCCCTCCGATTTCCCCCCCTTCATTCTTCCCTTCCTGCTATCTTCTTCTTTTTTTCCTATAACATATAATGTATTATTTACTGTGTTTTATATGCTTGAGACATTTCTAACAATGGCCTGCCCTCAGGGAGCTTAAATTCTAATAGAAGGAGACATAAAAACAAACATAATAAGCAAATCATACAAAATATTGCAATAAATGTGATCCTCTTAAAAAAATAGATGGCATTTAAAAATGCCAATTTCGTACTTGCAAGAAATTCACTGGCACAGCCACATAATTTATTACAAAGCACTTTGCCTATATTGAACACATGCAATTGTTTATACTTATATGAAATTCTCCATCCCATTTATAATTTACATCACAATTTATAAACTCATGGATATTTTGTGTACAGACACAAATAATCATAGAAAATTCCACTTAAATTTAGTTATAAAAGTATTAAGGTGCTGTGATACAAATATAAAAATTGAATTATTTCTCCTAATGTGAAATAAAAAAACAGAATGAAACCCACTATGCCGAATTGGATTAACAAGTGCTGTCCTTACAGTTACAATCGTGGTCTTCTAAGTAGCCAGAATGTATTTCATGTTTAATTCATGCTCCCACTTTGCAAATTTTGTAGGCATTGGCAGTGCATTAGGGCAATCATTTAGGACAAGTACCTTTTGACTTTATTTCTCTTTAGTGCTTTTTCACACTAAATTAAGAGTTTGATTCCAGGTTGAGAGTAAGAAAGGGCATATAGAAATTGTGAGTAAACCTATCTCCTAGAAGCAAATAAAATATAAATTGGAAAGTTTTGTTAAAGCAAACTTCAGGGTGACAGTGAAATGAATTCTGGGAGATGGAAGAACATTATTTCAAGTGAAAGACCTTGAGAACGTTGTGATCATGTTGTTTAGTATTGCTCAATTATGGAATGCAGTGAAGAGAGGAAAGAGGCAATGCTCAGTTCATGAAGAATTTCTATACCATAGAAAATAGGGTTGTTTGGTTTGTTTTGTTTTGTTTTTTTGGTTTTTTTCTTTTAAGTGCAAAATAGAAAGTCGTTCAATATGTTGAACAAATTTATGGCTTTTAGATTTGAATGCTGGAACGACCTTCCTGGTGGATGTAAAACAATTAGAATTTCAATTGTTGCTAGAGTTGGCTTGTTCTGAACAGCATCCACAATGCAGATTCATGTATGGGAATGAGACATAAGTTTCTCCTTCATGGTATGGCGATGGGATAGAGTAGGGTTTTCAAAATGTGGCCTGTAGATTTTTAGGGGTCCCCTAGACACTGTCAGTGTTTCTGTGAGGTCAAAACTAATTCAAAATGCCATTACTTTGTCTTTTGGCTCTCATATTACCAATGGAGCTTCCCAGAGGCTACATTACATGTGTTGATATTTTCATTCTGGCTGGTAATGGAATGTGCGCCCGGGTATTTTTTGAGTTTTAAATTTTTCTGTTTTAATATGTATCATGGCATCTAGCAGCATTTTTTTTTCTATCTAGCAGCAATTTTGTCCTCAGAATGCCTTTTCATAATTTTAAAATATCAAGGACCCCAAAATGATTGAGGACAATTGGAATAGAAGATTGTGATTGCTAAATTGATAAAGAAATAGGAATAAATGATAGTTGGGTGGATGGAAAGAAAGATACTTTTCTTCCTGACATACTTAACCTTCCCAATTTCTAGTAACAGAAATTCTAGCCTATACTTTAAATTGGCTTACCTCCCACGCTTCTGCTATAAAGTAAAGCATTTGTCCCTGTGTATCAAGTGAGAGAACAACCAATTCCTGACCACTGGGATGGCGTTAAGTTTGGGACCTGACTCTGGTAAGGCCTGCAAAGCCCTTTAGCAGAATGTTGCTACAGCTGTTCAGAAGGTCTGTACTCCAGAATCTGTGAGAAACATGTAAGCATGAAGAAACAGTCAAGAAGTTTGTTGTAAGCTACAGACAACTTTACTGAGAAAGAAGCCAACAACCAGGAAGTTCCCGCCGGCAGATCAAGCGAGTAGAACCCTGTTGGCATCTCAACTCCTAAAATCCTACCATATTCGCCAAAACTATAACTTAAAAAAAAAATGCCATATTTTTGTCTAATCCACTCTGAGTTAGGTTTAAATTATTCATGAATGAAATAACCCCGACAAATGTAAATTGATTATTTAAATATTTTAGGCCTTTTGATATTTTATTTTTTGATGGATCTCATGCTCAGGGCACCACATGCATTAAGCTCAATCATTTTCCCAAACTATTCTATTTAAGGTCAAATTAATACTCTCAGTTTAAAAATGAGCAGATTGAGGGGCTCCTGGGTGGTTCAGTCGGTTAAGCATCTGCCTTCAGCTCAGGTCATGATCTCAGGGTCCTGGGATAGAGGACATTGGGCTCCCTGCTCCACAGAGAGTCTGCTTCTCCCTCTCCCTCTCCCTCTGACCCTCCCCCTTGCTGGTGCTTTCACTTGTGCTCTCTCTCTCAAATGAATAAATACATTTTTTAAAAAATGAGCAGATTGAGGCATATAGTCATGTAGGTCATTTATTGTGTGGCACATTGAAACATAGAATTTTCTTTCTATAGAAAACCTTAATTTTATTCACCTACTGAAATTCATTTCATTCCACATATTTCATGATGAAAAACAAAATTTACAAAATAAAGTATAAAGCTTTGGGAACACATCTAATGGTTCCCTGTTAATGCAGCACTGAGGATCTTTTGCTGCAAAGATCACATGTTCAACTCATTTTCCAAGTTCAGAACATGTCAATATAGTTGTTTTCAGCAAGAAAACATCGCAGTTAGTATCATGTAACTTCTGTTTAAAACTTAAAGAAGAACCATAAATCTCATCCTGAAGTGTCCTGGAGGAGAACTAAAGCAGTGATTTTCTAAATAGGGACGTTCAAATGATCTCATCAAAATTATTGGTTTTGAGTTTTTTGTTTTGTTTTGATTTTTAAAGATACAAACATCTTCTTTTTGCTTCTGATCTAATTTTTTTTTTACGATAAATTCAATCTCAGAGCAGTACTGATGCTATTTCCACTTCAGTACCTAAAGGAGGAAAACAATGGTTTAACCTATTTCTTTTTTCAGCAGGGAAGAAAATAACAGTCTCAAAATGACAGTCTCAAAACAGGCTGTCCTGTGAGGAGAAATCATTTGAATGGGTTCCAAAAAATTCACAGAAATTGTTTTTCTAAGAAATCATGCAATTAGCCATATCAGAAAATTGACAATAGCCTGTAAGCATCCACTCTGCTCTAAAGGTTTTCAGTTTTCCTAAAAAATTCAGCAGTAGTTGTGCTATAATCCATGACCAGTGCAGCGATGTTTGGATGGGGGGAGGAGGGCAAGAGAAGCAATTGAGAAGACAATAATTTGAAATGCGAAATTCTATGTTTTCATAAACATCTGGAGGGACACAATGTGACAACAATGCTATTTATATTATTGATTTTATTGATTTAGCAATTGTATTTATTTGCATTAATTTAAGAGAATGTCTACTTCAGAGAAATAATGTCAGGATAATAACCTCATTATATATGAGTATTTGATTATTTAAGAAAACAAGCAAGAAAGGACAGGGTTAATATGAAGAAAGCCAGGTGCTCAGAGGAATATGCATCTTCTCCAATGGAATTAACTAGAAGGAATGAAAAGGGACTTCTAAGTTCAGAAAAATGTTCTTTCTGGCTTAAACATTAAGCTGCCAACCAGCCTCCCAATTATTTCCAATTGAGGTAGTGACATCTGTCCTCCAGAAATGTACAAAAACAATCAGTTTCCTTTATCTGTGAGTTACTTGAATGCCTGTCAGGATGTAACGGTCAATAAGTAAGGCTGTCTACTCTTCAACCCATGACCCAGGACTGCGTGCACATTTTAGAAACTAGTGTCCAAATAAGTGTGACTCACTCATACTGATTGAGTTGAGTTCTGTTCTAACCCTCTAGGATTATTCAATTTTATTTAATTTTATTCAAATTCCAAAGTGAAACAATTTCCCTTTGAGTACAGATGTGGGTGAGGGGGAGACTATAATCTGTCTGGTACAGATTTCATTTGGGTATTACCATTTTACATAAGCACCTCTTGAATTGAGTTTATCTCTTTATTTCATTTTTTAATTTAATGAATACTTGGGCATCTGCTATTTACAAGATATAGCTCCAATTCCTATGCCTAGAGCTGAAAGCAGAAGAGATAATACAGCTTTTCTTATAGAGCTATTTTCAGCGACACTTATTTTAGTGGTCGTGAATTCTATTGTTCCTAAAGAATTCATAAGTTAGGTAAAAATTTTGAAATCTAGATTTTCATCCTTGATTTACCACTATTTGTTCTCATTATTTTTACCAAGTGTATTAACTTTTTCCAGTTGTTAATAATGTACAAAAAATTACTATCAGGCACTATTTTTATTTATAATCGGAAGTATTTAAAACTATTTGGCTGTCCGTGTGGGAGGCACTCTGTAAAGAAATAGTACCAACTATCATTGCATGTGATTACTTATATAGAATGTATTTAAACGAATGCAATAAATTATTTACCTACACATAACTATCATTTCTAAATGTTTCTAGTATCTCCTGAACTGGGCTGAGAGCAAAGTACTGCTACAGGAAGCTGAGGGTATAATTTGGAAATGTTTACAAAGGGAGATTCTAGATAGAAAAATCTCAAAGAAGATTAAATATGCAAAACAAATGAATGTTAGCAAACTTTTACAAGATGATTATGACTACAGAATATTTGGGCACAATGGTCTAGACCAGTGGTTCTCAAACTTTAACATATATAGTAGCTGAAGAGCTTACTAAAATACAGATTGCTGGGCCTTACTCACAAAGTATATGGAATGGGACCTGATAATGTGCACTTTTGACAAATTGCTCCTGGTCCAGAGAACACACTTTTAGGACCACGGGTCTAGACTATACATGTATATAGTCATAGATAGTCTACACTAGATGTATATAATTTAAACCAGTGGTCATATATATTAGTCTATAAATTAGTCTAGGCTAGAGATTCTATGATATACAGTATATATCCAATTATAGGGCAAAGCCCAGGACATATTTAAGTTTCTAGTAGCATCCTAAGTACGTAACTCTTTCCCCCAGGTGTAGAATCCTGTTAAAAAAATAAGTAGCTGTTCATGAGGGCATATGCTAAGTGACATAAGTCAGAGAAAGACAGTTACTGTATGATATATATGTGGAATCTAAAAAGTTCAACTTGTACAAACAGAGAGTAGAGTGGTGTTTACCAGGAGGTGGGGTGGGGAGGAAAGGGACTGGGGAAATATTGGTCAAAGCATACAAACTTGGAGTTAGAAGATGAGTAAACTCTAGGGATCTAGTGCATGGCATTGTGATTATAGTTAGCCATACCATATTACATACTTAATTGCTAGAAGACTGGATCTCACCAGTCTTTTAGTCTCACCACAAAAAAGAAATGATAATTATATGACATAGTAGAGATGTTCACTAATGCTATGGTGGTAATCATCTTGCAATATATAAATGTATCAAATCAACATGTCGTACACCTAAAACTCTACACAACATTTAAAAAAATGGTTGGCTAAAAAAAAAATTGTTGGCTAAAAATTGTGCAGTGTACCATTCAGGGTTAGAAGTCTGTGGATCAATACCTTTAAAGCCACATAAAGTATGAAGAATATTTTTAGAAATCTAAACTTCCAAAAGGTATTTAATCTAGCCATATTTATAATTATGAATGTGAAATTGATAGCTACATAATCGACAGAAACCATATAGTTAATTTTTTCTTAGCAAAAACAAACAAAACTACTCAAAGATTAAATCCAGTTAATAAAGTGATAAAATAAGATTATTTGTTTTGAATGGATTAAAAGATGACAAAGAACAATTTGAGCATTCATATAGATCAAAGGAAAGGTTTTCAGTTTTGCCATGCATCAAAATCGCCTGAATATTTGAATTGTTAATAGCTCCCTAGAGATTTCCAATCTGCAGCCAAGATTGAGAATTACTAAAAATTCAGCATTTATGTGTATTAATACTGCAGAATATAGCATATATTTAGGAACTTTAGTAGTGTGGAAATAATAGTATGTCTAACAAAATCATTAAATTTAAGAAAGAAAAAATGCTGGAAAATGTTATCTTTTTTCTAGATGGTATTTAGCTCATACTGTCCCAAAATGAATACACAGTATTATTGGTAGTTCTAAGCACTGACTTTCAAATGTGCTTGTATATTGGATTATCTAGGCTTTATTTATTTTTATTTTTTTAAAGATTTTATTTATTTATTTATTTGAGACAGAGAGAATGAGAGAGAGAGAGAGCGCACATGAGGGGGGGAGGGTCAGAGGGAGAAGCAGACTCCCCGCTGAGCAGGGAGCCGGATGCGTGGCTCGATCCAGGGACTCCTGGAGCATGACCCGAGCCAAAGGCAGTTGCTTAACCAATTGAGCCACCCAGGCGCCCTGGATTATCTAGGCTTTAAACATGACTGATATCTGTATCTTATCCTCTAAGATTCTGAATTAATTATTCTGGGATACAGCTTAGGCATCAGTCATTTAAAGCCCTCCTCAGGTGATTTCTTTATAAATTTTAAACCACAGAATTTGATAACAATGACTAGGAAGATTAGCATGCATTTCAAATAAGTGTTGTTAGGAGAAATGAGTAGACATCTGGATTCATAACTCAATGCATACAAAATGGATACATAATAGAGCATCATTTCAGATAAAAATATTGAGACTTTGAAAGTCTTAAAATAAAACATTTTTTTTCCACATACATTCTTACATTTGAGGTTATTTGAGCACAAGTATATACATTTATACAAATACATTGATGTTTAAAAATTAATTGACAAGTAAATCCTCAAAACTATAAAACCAAAAATCCATTTAAAAATATTGATGCCTTATCAGCCTGTGAAAATATGTTAAACTGCCACAACAAGCTAACTGGGCTTAATTCGTTTGCCTGTTGGTAGGTCATGTCACGGTAGTGTTTCTTGCATGGGGGCTTTAAAGGTAGAGCATATGGGGGCGCCTGGGTGGCTCAGTTGGTTAAGCGACTGCCTTCGGCTCAGGTCATGATCCTGGAGTCCCGGGATCAAGTCCCACATCGGGCTCCCTGCTCGGCGGGGAGTCTGCTTCTCCCTCTGACCCTCTTCCCTCTCGTGCTCTCTCTCTCTCATTCTCTCTCTCTCAAATAAATAAATAAAATCTTAAAAAAAAAAAAATAAAGGTAGAGCATATGAGATTTGATTCACCATTAACACTCAGGATTCTTTAAACAACAATCATTTCCCAATAAGGGATTATACTAAAATTATACTAATTTTTTTCATGCAGTGTACTAATTACATTAGTAAAACCCTTTACATGTTGTGATTATGCAAAATTAATTGTTTTTTTAAATGTATTCATGAAGTATCTTCCACTAAGTTTCATGTTGGATGGAAACCTAATTATCAACTATCTAGTCCCTTAACCAATGCATTAATAGTCTATTTCTTGCAGGTCACCATATCATCTCTTCAACTTTAAAAGGAATTATCCATAAAAAATATGATTTTTTGTTTTAATAGTGTGATAAAATCAGTATATTTTATGAAATTAATCACAAGTAAGGTTGATTAGCAAAGCGCCATCCTAAATTCTACTGCCATGCATAACACACGTGAGCTTTTATAAGTGTCTTATGAAGAAAAACACAAGGTTTCTATATCCGTAGCTTCTCTGCTTAAAATTCTGGTAGGGATGTGCCAGAATGTGTGCTTCAGAAATTAGGTTGAGAGAAGAGCAGCTTTTCTCCATCTGTGTAAGAAAGCAATAATCCTTAATATGACTACTTTTCTGGGAACATGAAAGCTCTGTGGCAGATTGTGGAGTCTTGACATGACCTTTTGCAGTGTTCTACAGTCAGATATCTGATACAAAAGGTATACAACATATCTTGATAAATAGCTACAAAATTATGTATGTATTTTATATATAATATATATTTTATATATATAAAAATTAATTCCCAATGGCTATCAGTTAATGTGAAATACAAATAATATTTACTTCAAAGGCAGAGAAAGATAGATGGATGATAGAGAGAGAGAGAGAGAGAGCACTTACCTCCAAAATGAAGGGAACTGATTATTCTCCTTTCTCTGGTCTCTTATTAAAATGTTCTATTGACAAAATTTAAAATGGATTGAGATTGCTAGAGAATACATTGACATTATTCATACATTTTTCAGATTCCTGGGATAAAAAGTAGTTGAATAAAGTAGAAAGTGAGTTGAGAGGGTCAACCAAAAATCAAAATGTATTATATATGTAATGTCATAGCCCTCAAGTTCATTGTGTTAAAAGATGCAACAGAGACTGACCAAGTCTGAATGAATGATAACCAGAGATGCTGAAGATTGTTGACCAGGATGTCCATACCCATGCATACCAGTTGAGTATCAGACTTGCTCTTTCAGATAGGGGGTATTCAACAACCCCCTGTGCTATTGTACCTGGTCAGTGAAAATTCTGAGTTAGTCCCTGTAGTTGGCTGAATAGTAGCCTCCAAAATGATGCAGCCATACTCTAATTCCTGGAACCTGTGAATATTATATTATTTGGGAAAAAGATCATTGCAGAGGCAAGGTAAGGATCTTAAGATAAGGTGACCATCCTGGATTATCTATGTGCGTCCTAAATCCAAAAGCAAGTGTCTTTTTAAGAGACACAGAGAGAAAAAAGGAGAAGAGGAGATGATGGGATCACAGAGGCAGAGACTGGAGTGACAGATCCACAATCTAAGAAATTCCTGGACTTTAGTCCCTTTCCTGTTATTCAACTGTGACCTCAACAGTTTTCGGTCTGTGAACTTTCCTTGCCATGTGAGACATCACAACCAAGAAAGGTCCTTCCTGGCACCAAGGGATGTAAACACTAAATACCAAAAACAAAAACAAACAAGCAAACAAAAAACAAAATGACAACAACAACCAAATCTGGTTCTTGATCCGTGATGCTTTTGAAGAAAGATTTTAAACAAAAAGGAAAATTGAAAATAAAGGAAACCTCATTAAAAATGGAGCTAGAAAGCTCTGACACGGGGGCTCTCACACACTACCACTTAGACCCCAAACAGGAGGACATTTAGTTTACATACCTCAACAGGAAGAATGGAGAATTTCTCCTTGTCCAGCAACAACTCAGTCAATGAGAAACCACCACACTCAGCCAATGTGAAGCCATCACCACCTGAACTCCTTGAAACAACCCCTTGCTCTTTCTTCTTTTCCTCCAAAAAAGCAAGCCCCTCTTCTCTGTTCTAGACTTGCCTATGGTTTGTCATAGTTTGCTTGTCCAAAATTGCAATTCTCGACTATTCCCAAATAAACTCATTTGCTGGTAAAATAACTGGCTCTCTTTTTTATTTCCTGTTCAAGTCAACAAGACACACCTTCTTTTATTGGTATTCATATTCAGTTTTGTCAGAAGCATGGACCTGACTGCAAAGCCTCTATCATTTTTGATATAATTATTTTTTATCTATTCTATTCTCTGCCTTCCTGGCAACATACCCACTGGTGAAATCAAGGACAGAGCTGGTTTGGGGTTTTTCAAGTCCCAGGGACATTTACCTTCATTCTGTTTTGATTGGTATAGCTGAGCACATTTATTAACTCAGTGTTTGTCTGCTATGTTTGTTAATTTGCTCTTGTTTTTGTAGTTTTTGGGTATTTTTTTTTAAGTTTTCCTCCCACTAGTGTCCTTTTATCCCCCTTTGCACCCCCTCTAACTTCAGTGAGGAATAATCACATACGTCTAAACCACAACTCTGTGCCTTGTTTAATTTATCAAGATCTTTGACCATGTAAAATAGATGAATGTTGTTGGGGAACTGCATCCATGTTTTCAAAAACATGATGATTAAGGAATTTTTGCCTGTTCATAATATTCACAGGTGTTCTAGAGATGTATCTTACGTTGTTTACTTGGATGCAGTTTTACTTCTTTTTTTTTTTTTTTACTTTGACCTGGGTAACATGGGTCTCTATTTTTACTTTAATTAAGGGATGACTTTATCTGTTTTCCTCCACAAAATTATCATAATTTAAACATTCTAAAGAAGAAAAATGTACTTACTGTAAGTCCACTAAGAAAATAATCTCCTAATGCAAAACTTTGGATATTTGCAGTTCCTTTGAAGAAGTATTTGGGGAAAAAAAAAAAAAAGCTGTTTCCATGTTGATTATGGAATTTGGATTTTATTTTTCTAAAATGTTATATCATTGTGATTTTCTTTGCATTCTTATTGTCACTACATAATCTTTAAAACACAAATTTAATGGCTGTATAATCTCATCATGTGGCTATCTTAATATATTTATTTCTTCTTGTTTGGAGAGTGAACCATGTTGATATCTGGAGAATGGGCATTCCAGAAAAAGAATAGAAAATATGGTCTCTCTAAGGCTAAAGATCATCTTTTATAGGAACAGTAGGGTAGCCAGCTGATGCAGCAAAAGTGTAATGAGTTTGGAAATGAGTAGAAAATGACTTCAGGTGGTAACAGGAACTATTGTACATGGTGGGCTTTTACTCACAATGAGATGGAAATTCTCTAGAAGGCTTTGAGCAAAACTGTGAGACAATTGGACTTACATGAAATAGTTCAGAGAAAAAAAATGAAGAGATGCAAGAGTAAAACAAGGAGACAAGTTAGGAGGCTAATGCACTAGTCAGGGCCATGGTACTGGTGGCTATTATGAAGTATTAAAAGTGGAGGCAATGAGATATAGGTGATTCTGGATGCATTTTGAAATGTTCTGAGTAGGTGAAATGGAGAAAAAGAGGAGTCAAAGACAATTTCAAGTTTTTGTCCAAAGTCCTTGGAAATGTGACATTATAAATACCACATTTTGGGACACCTGGATGGCTTAGTTGGTAAAGTGCCTGACTCTTGGTTTCAATTCAGGTCATGATCTCAGGGTTGTGAGATTTAGCCCTGGGTCAGCCTTGGTGTTGTGCATGGAGCCTGCTTAAGATGCTCTCTCTGCCTCTCCCTTTGCTCTCCTCCCCTACCCAGCATGTTTGCTCTCTCTCTCTCTCTCTGTAAGAAAATAAAAATAGCGCATCTTACATTTTTATTTATTTGATTTCAGGTGATATTAAATCATTACCTTTATGGTTCATATGTGTCCAATTTATCAATGTTCTAGTTAATTTCTTAACCATTTACTCTTTGGAGGAATTTTTAACCATATCTCTCTAATGGGCTGCGCTGATTTTTTCCTTTGTTCTATCACTGGACAGTCTCGTGATATTTACCTCAATCTTTGTATATAAAATTAAACATAAATTAGATAGTCCCTATTACCATGAATAGTTTCCAGACTCTGTGATTTTGAGACTCTCATTTTACCTGGAGTCTCTTAAAGTTGATATATAGAAAAACATTTTTATTTTGTGGAGGTATTAAGAATGATATTGAGGAGCGCCTGAGTGGCTCATTCGGTTAAGCAGCTGCCTTCAGCTCAGATCATGATCCCAGGATCCTGGGATTGAGCCCCTCTTTGGGCTCC
This sequence comes from Callorhinus ursinus, assembly GCF_003265705.2. Classification (NCBI taxonomy): domain Eukaryota; kingdom Metazoa; phylum Chordata; class Mammalia; order Carnivora; family Otariidae; genus Callorhinus; species Callorhinus ursinus. The sequence goes on along the minus strand of NW_027397065.1, from coordinate 78,498,090 downwards.
CTGCTTGGTGGAGAGTCTCCTTCTCCCTCTCCCTCTGCCTGTCACTCCCCCTGCTTGTGCTTTCTTTCTATCTCTCTGTCAAATAAATAAATAAAATCTTAAAAAAAGAATGATGTTTAATAGTTATGTGTTATAAATTATTCATAATAAATTTTTTTTCCCAAATTGTTAACTCACTGAATATGGTGACCAAGTCTCTATTTCACAGAGTCATGGTCCAGTGCTTAGAAGGAACACTCAATTCCTTTAAATGCATCATACAGTTTTCATGGGAAACTGAAATATTTAGAGCATTATCTTCTTGTTCATCTTATAATTGTTCACGTTGTAATTAATACATTCAAGGGACTTTATTTATTTTCCCAAGGTAAATGCTGGTGACATAGTCACTAGCTGAGCTCAGATTTTCTAATACCAGTTGGTGTAGACAGGATTCCAAAACTGTCCCCAAATACTCCTGCTCCTGGTGTGCATGTCCTGTGCAGTCTCCTTCCTACTGAGTACAAAAAGAACTGGTGAATATCACGGGATATCATCCTTGTGATTAGGTTACTAGGGAATAGACTTTTCAAAATGGAGGCTATCCAGGTGGGTCTGACCTGATCAGGTGAGCCCTTAAACAGGATAAGACCTTACCAGTTTGCTGCTGGCCTTGAAGACACAATTAGGTATTCCATGATTGCATGCAAACAGCCATAGAAACTTGGAAAAGGTCCTGAGCCCAAAATGAAATTCCTACCCTCATCAGATGCCTTGATTTCATCTTGGTGAGACCTTAAAGAGAGGCTCGAGCTAACCAATGCCTGGAATCTCTCCTAGAAACCCTGTAAATAAGTTTATATTGTTTTAAGCTTCTAAGTTTGTGGTAATTTGTTAGTCAGCAATAGAAAACTGATACATAACTCTAAAGAGCTTTCATTCTACTCAGTTTCAGTGCTTCTTAGATGAACCATTCTTTGTAAATATTAAATTCCCCTTATCTAAAGTTTTATACAGTGATGAAAGATAGTTTTTCCATAACGAATCAGTTTTCTAATTACCCACACTTCAGGTAACATGTTTAAGCATAAAATGTCTGCCAACTCATTAATTTTAGAAGTTAAAAGTCCCTCTCTCTATGACCCTTTCACCTATGATTTGGAAGCACAGTCTGTCAATTTTCTACCCATAACATTTAGATTCCATGAAAAAATACATGATGATAAATATAGAACTAAAAACATGTTCATTGTTATTTCCTTGAAAGGTATATTTTATGGCACCTACACATTAATATACCTTCCCTGAGCATAATAGTATATAAAATCAGATTGTATAAGCACAAATTCTATGAGGCCTTATTCTCTGCCTGACTTCTAACAAAATCCCACCCTCCATGAAAGCCACTAAAGTGTGATAGAAAGCTAACATTCTATTAAGTAAAGAGGACTAAAAATAGACCACTTTTAGAGATTCATTAATGTCATTGTAAGACAGGAAATGTTTTCTGTAAGTTTTAACACAGTTACTAGTATTGACAAATCAAGTTACTAAAACTTTTCTGAAAAATATCTGAATTTGAATACATGTGAGGATAGGAAAAAGAGAGAAAAAAAATCTATTTCAGCAAAGGAGAAAAAAAGTCCTTAAGGCAAATAATAAAAAGGAGAAAGGAGAGAAGCAAACTATTAGGATAATTTTAAACATTGATCTATACATGTTTTTATACAATATTTATTGAATATTTATTAAAATATTACCACATCTAAAAGAGAGAGACCTTCAATGATTGATTTTTCCCTTTGTTGTTGGTCCTTATTAACTGCACCTTGACACAACCTGCACTTTTCAAGTTAGCCTGAGCACGAAGTGTCTGAAAAATATTAAATATTGAATGGGGAGTGCTTTTAACTTTTTTATTTCAACTTATCATCAACAAGTTTAACCATACAGAAAATTTGAAAGAATTATACAGTACATTCCAATATACTGTTCACCAGTTGTTAATATATTTCCTCATTTGTCTTCTCTTTCTCTCTCTCCACACACATATAGATGAAGGTTTTATACTCTAAATGATTTAAAAATAAGTTGTAATAATTTTAACCTTTCCCCTCAAACTATTACAGCATGCAATTTCTACAAACAGTAACATTATCTTTGATAACCATGATACCATTACTATAAATCAATTATTTATCATTGATATGGTAATATTAACTTTCCTCTCCTTGTTTTGTGTTTCAGATTATTGACATATTTGAGTAATCCGGCCTATTTGTTTATTGGTTGCTTGCATTACTGGGACTTATCTAATTGCTTCCACTTGAGTTCATTCAGCTTAAGTTTTTTAGTGGGGGGGGTGAGGGGGTTGCAGAACTTAGGTTGTTTAATTTCCATTGTATGAATAAATGGCTAAAGATTGTCATTTTTCACTTGATTTAGGTGGTTTCTGTGAAAACTCTTTGTTGTAAAAGTACTTATTTTCTTTGATAAGTAAGAAGTGCTAATTAATATGAATGGTATGGACCTCTAGATCCTCTGCCCCAACAAACTTTCAGCAGTCACTTTAGCATGAATTAAGGATCTTTGTCAGAATCAGTTACTTCATTGAAAATCCCAAATTTTTATTTCTTACTCTATCATTTCTTCTATATTAATTGAGAATTGACCTGGCATAGAAAATATTTACATTCGTTCTCTCCCTTTCCGTTTGTCTCTCTCTCTCTCTCTTAGTCTCTCTCTTTCTTCTTTTCCATTTTAGAAAACCCATTAATGTAATTCACCATATTAATAGATTAAAAAAAATATACGATCATCCCAGTAATTGGTGAAAAGTCAATACCCATTACCAAGTAAAATTATAATTAATGAATACTTCTTTAACATGATATCATATATTAAACAAGGAAAAACTTAGAATGGTGCACTTAAGAGATCTGGCTTTAGAGTCATGAGGCTCTGAATTTGCACCAGTTCCACAATGTACTTGTTCTGTGACTTTAGGAAATAAAGAAAACCTCTGTTCCTCAATCACTTCATTTGGGAGATGATTTAATAGATCTTTACATTTGGTCCAGTGCATGGCATATAGGTAATGTTCAGTAAATATTAGCTAATATTACTATTATTATTATTATTATAATTTCTTCAAGGATTACCTCAAAAGAGGGCATGATTAAGAGTAATTAATTAAATTAGTCATATTTTTATATAAAAATATTTGAGCCAATGATGATTAAACTCCTTCTGAAATGTAACAGTAAACAATGTTTTGAGGGATTTCAAATTCCCTTCCCAAACCTTCTATGAACAGGAAAGACCTGGCTTCTCTTTGAAAGACAGAAACCAGGAAATGCATCAGCAAAATCCCAGACCTAGACTCAGACTGGAGCTGCTGATGCTAAGGTCCAATCCACACTGCCGGAATGTGGCTTTCAGATCTGACCCTGAACCATTTACCTGAATGGTAAATGGGGAGACAAAGAGTGCAATACTGCTCAAGGAGGAGAAATAGATGCCATGGTACCATGTGAAATAAATACTCATGTAGTTGCAGAGGGTAAGAGTTCCAGGACTTCTGAGACAAAGGACCTTGTGGCAGAGGTTGAGGACGCACAAGAGCATTGTTATAGGGATTGGGGAAATATCTTTTTTGGGGGGGGGTCATCCATGGAAGGAAGGAGTCTTAATTCTTTCATAGATGCTTCATGCTACAATATTAACATAGTAAAATATACAGAAGCAACCTAAATGCCCATCAACAGATGAATGGCTAAAAAATATGGAATACATATACAATTGAACATCATTCAGCCTCAGAATATAAGGAAACCCTGCCATATATGTGACAACATAGAGGAACCTCGAGGACATCATACTAAAATAAGCCAGTTGCAAAAGGATAAATGCGGCATGATTCCTTATATAAAATATCTAAAATAGTCCAACAGAGAGTGCAATGGTGGATCCCAGGGGCTGGGGCAGAGGGAAAAGAGCTGTTTTCAATGGATATAAATTTTCAGTTGTACAAGATGAATACATTCTAGTACCTATGTTTATCAATACTGTATTGTCCAAAATTTGTTGAGGGTAGATCTCATGGTAGGTTTTCTTACCAAAATACAAATAATAATAATAATAATAATAAATTTAAAATAAAGAAAGGAAGAAAGAAAGAAGGAAAAAGAAAGAAAGAAAAAGAAAGAAAGAAAGAAGGAAAGAAAGAAAGAAAGAAAGAAGGAAAGAAAGAAAGAAAGAAAGAAAGAAAGAAAGAAAAAGAAAGAAAGAAAGAAAGAAAGAAAGAAAGAAAGAAAGAAAGAAAGAAAGAAAGAAAGAAAGAAAGAAAATAAATTCTATTTTGTTATCTTGTAAATCCTTAGGGATGCTTTTCTGTCTTATTCAGAGTAATACATCTGGCTCTGAGAACCTGACCTGATGATTTGTAAAGGTCCAATAAATGTTTTTTTGAATTAAGCAACCAATTGAATTAATTTTGCTTGGGATTCCTTAGGATTGGCTCCATGTTACCCATTACCTACATTTAAAAAAACGATATCACTAAGCACATGTACACATTTTCTACATTCTCAAATACATGCAAAATTATACTATTAAGACATGAAAATATTTTAAAAATAAATAGAATATGAAGCCCAGTGACTAATAGTTGGTAGACTATGAATAAGTTTGCTTCAGTATTGCATTTTTGCTTTTCCTCTGATATTGTATTTGTTTAATAAATGCACATATATATGCAAGTGTATAGTAAATGCATACATATATGTGTGGTTTTAATGTACATGTATATTGTGCTGAATAAACTGTCAGATCATTAGAGTGAAAATGTTTAAAATAACTCAAATTCTTCTAAAAATGATGTAAATTTTTTAATACTCATCTAGTTCTCAAAGAAAAAGTAAGTACTCTGGTATATAGAATTTATAATAGAGATCATATATATATCAGCTACCCCTCTCAATTCATTTGTAAAACATACCACAGATTATAATTACTTAACAAGATGCAAAGATTATAATAAATTTAGTGTCCACTTGTACTAGATATAAAATACAACATAGTTATTAAATAGATGGATCATAAATTGATAAGGACTTGTGAAAATATTTGTTACTGAAAATACATCATTCGCATCCAGAAATAATGCTTGTATGAGAAGTAATACAAGACTGGAAAATGACCTTGTTATGAGGAGTTACATACCCTATTGGCATTTATTAGATTAGGATTCTATCTGTAATTTACTGAAGGGTATCTTGTTACCTGGGTGAGGAATTTTAGCCCTTCAAATTATGAACCTCATCCTAAATCTATGCCTATTCAGTTGATGGTAGAGCGATTCTTATTGAAGTCCAAAAATAACACTCAGATGAATGCACATGGTTTCGATGAACCATATGAGGTATAACTGGCAGAGATTCAGAAGAATCAATTGCTCTGATTTCAACACTCAGTAAATGGACCAAAGCTGATGGTCTAAATTGAAAGTAATAGTTGGAATGTACCACAATGACTCTGCTCCAGAGCATGTAAGACCACTTCACTGAACAGTTTAAACACCAACCAATTACATCTCAAAATTCAGCTAATATCTTCCTGAACTATCTCTGCACTTTATATAACACATTTCCACAACATAAATACATTGAGTTACACTTTGTATAGCTAATTGAACCATTGTTATTAGTACTTTGTCAAAAATGCTATAATGATTGGAAAAAATGCTTCTAGCAAAACAATCACTATACTAATTATAGCCTGGTATAACAACAATCTCTTCCACTTTACATCTTCATGTTTAGACTCCCAGTTGTCCTATATGTTTGCCACTCTAATGTTAGCTGATATACATCAACAAATGTGGAAGCAACAAGGACACTTCCTTGTATAGTTTTATTTTAATATATAGTTACTGATGTATTTAATGTAACCGTGAATTTCGGTTTGACTAATTTAATAAATAAAAGTTAAATGACCCATGGTTTATATTTAGTAAACATTTCTCTTTCAATTTACATGTGAAATTAATTATGTGGGATTTCTCACAGAGTTGTTTTTTCTTATATCAATAATTGTGTGGAGACTTTTTTTGTACAATGTATACACATATGGTATAATAAATTTCCCCAAATCTAACAAAATCAAGTATTTTTTTTTCATTTTAGTGTTTTGGAAAAAGAGTATATTTTGCAAACAGTGTGCATGTAAGTAGTTGTTTTCATAAATCTATAGTTAAGTTGATGAAGAACAAATTCAATAAAGAGTGCTTTAAAATCAAGAGATTGTGATACACTTAACTGAGGACGATAAAGTTCATGTGTAAGAAATAGTATATAAGCCACACTGATCTAATGTACAATATAATAAATAGAAACAATATTGTATTATAATTATGTAATATAATAAATGTCACTACAATGGCAATCATATTAAAATATAATTGTATCAAATTTACCCAATGTTACATGTCAAATTTATCTAATTAAAAATTTCATGTGCCAGGGATCATATATTTCTTGGTCTTCTCTGTATACTCAATGCGTATTTCATGTCTAGGAAGACATCCACTAGGTGTTTTGAATGCTAAATAAAGAAAGAAGAAGGAAATAATTTCTGTAATATCTCAAAGACAGAAAAGGTAATATTCAAAAGTTCCACAGGACAAGACTAGTCTGATTTATTTAAGCAAGTAGTCTTTGATTACCTAATGTGTGGCCAACTCTTTGCTTGGGAGTGAGACTGTAAAGGTGAATACGAACTAAAGTATCTTCAATTTAGGGGCACCTGGGTGCCTCAGTCAGTTAAGCATCTGCTTTCAGCACTGTTCATCATCCCAGGGTCCTAAGACCCTGCGTTGGTTTCCCTACTCAGCGGGGATTCTGCCTTTCCCTCTGTCTCTGCCCCTCCCCCCTGTTAGTATGCTCTCATGCTCTCTCTCTGTCAAATAAATAAATAAAATCTTAAAAAAATAAAGTGTCTTCAATTTAATAATTAAGACAAGTATTTATAAAAAATAATTATGGTGAAATTTGCATAGATTTATAATACTTAACCACTACTTCCAAACATTCTTAAAAGTAGGGTGTTTTTGAACAAGACAATATCAAAATTCCTTTTCAACTTAACTTGAATTTTATCATTCCTCTAAACATCTGAAATATCTTTGGAAATGTATGTAATAAGCCTTATGCCAAATTTTTTAGGGAAATTTTATGATTTTATAAATAAGCACTTTGGTGGCAATCAAAGAAAATTACAATATCAATGGACTCTCTAAAGTCATACAATTTCCATGAACAGTTTGCCAAAATGTTACCTAATAGATACAGTATTAGCTTAATTGTGGCGATTATTTCATAGCATATACATATATAAAAACATCAGATTGTTCACCTTAATTACATACAATTTTTATTTGTCAATTTTATCTCAATAAAACTGAAAAAAAATCAAGTTAAACCCTTTTATGAACCATTTATACATCTTTTTTCGAAGTCCTCTCTTCATTTTTTTAATTTGGATTATGGTTTTCTGTTGTTGAATTGTAGAAGTCCCTTATATATTCTGGATATTAATCCCTTACAGATATATGATTTGGAAATATTTCTTCCATGTGTATAAGAGATTTTAATTATCTGGGCACCTGGGTGTCTGCCTTTGCCTCAGGCCTTGATCCCAGGGTCCTGGGGTCAGTCCCATGTCAGGCTACTTGCTCAGTGGGGAGTCTGCTTCTTCCTCTCCCCCTTGCTCATGTTCTCTCTCTTGTTATCTCTCTCTCTCAAATAAATAAATAAAATCTTTTTCTTTTAAAGAGGGATTTTAATTATCAACAAGTTTTAAATAAGTATAATTTTTAACTCTGAGAACACTGAAACTCCCTGCTACTAACAAGACACTGAAATTAACAGAAAAATAGTTCTCTCTCAGCTTTCAATGTATTCAATATCATGTATAAATTAACATTGTTATTGAACAGTGTCTGACACAGACCATATTCTAAGATGGCCTCTCCAATGACCCCTTGGCTGTGCTCTTATCTAATACCATCTCTTTAAATTTGGGATGGCCTAGTGATTTGTTTTTAACTAGTAGAATATAACCAGTATAATTAGATGCCTCTTCTGTGACTGGGTTACAAAAGATTATAACTTCTGTCTTGCAAGTAAACTCTTTCTATTGTTCTTTCAATTTGTATGCTTTGATAAAACAGGCTGCTATTTTAGAGACCCATTTGTCAGGGAAATAAAGGCAAAACAAACTTTGGTTCAATGATGCTTGAATCAAATTCTGGCAATAAGCACGTGAACTTAGGAATCTCTAGTTAAGTCTTTAGATGAGAACTCAGTCTGGGTTGGCACCTCAATTTCAGCCTTTTGAGAGATCCTAATGCAGAGATCTCAGCTATGCCCTCTCAAAATTCTTGACCAACAGAGATGGAGAGAAAATAAATATGCATTGTTTTAAGCCACTAAGTTTGTGGCAATTTGTTATGCAGTAATAGATAATGCTTTCTCCTAACAGAATTTTCTAAATGTGTTAAAATGATCAGGAAATAAGTAAGTCTATGAAAATAACTTTAGAATAGCAGATACTTAGTATAAAATAACACAAATAGCTCTATTTACATATATATTAAAAAACAATCTAGACCAAATGTTTAAAAAATGGATGTTAAGGAGGATTCTAAAACGCAGCTATAAAGGAAAAAAAAATGTAGAAACGCAGGAATGGAAAAGAATAAATAAAAACTCTTTCCAAAACCTATAGAAATAATGTTAGCCAATGATTCATAAAGAAATAGCATATGGATCTCAAAATATACATATTATTGAACTCATTCAATATTAAAAGATTAAAAAAAGTCAATTTTATTTGATAAAACTCAATGTGGGCAAAAAAACAAGAGAAGAGGTAGTTTCATCTATTACTTTTGGCCTTGGGGAATGCATTATATAGTAACCACTGTATGGGTTTGTTCTTGCCCAGCCTGTAATCTCATTAGAATAGTTATGCACAACCATGTTCCTATTGAGGATAATGGATCAATGTTTTATTTTGTTTGTTTTGTTAAAAGAGACCTTACCAATCCATATACTGGAAGGAACCAATGGAATTTTCTTTCTGGATAATTTGAATTTGGAGTCACAAGTATGAAATCACAAGGTGAGAGAGTGGTGGATTCAGTAGTAGAAAGAAAATAAATGTAACAAAGAAAGGTGAAGACACAAAAAAACACAGCAATTGTAATTGTTCTCCAGTGGTATCTGCTCTGAATAAGGAGGAGAAGAGCCTAGGAGGTGAAAGAATCATATCTAGAACCATGATATGAACGAGGGAGAGAAAACTCCAGAAGCGAGACATCCCTGATGAATTAATTTCCCTTGGACATAGGCCAGGTTACTGCTCATAAATTAACATTTATTTCTTTTTTCTAAGTATCCTTTTTTAAAAAAATATTTTTAACTTGATGGATTCTCATCTTTAACACATTAATCTTAATTAATATTTCCTTAGGAGTCAAAATCCTTTTCTAAGAATCAGTCTTTGAGACAAAAATCTATTTGGTAATACATGATGAATCAAAGCACTTGAAACAAACTAAATTGCAACCAGATTGGGTAGTTAAACACACTGAAATATTTTCAGCGAGGGTATAACATGATGCTTCATGACATTACTATTTATCCTGGGCATGATAAGTGATTGAAACAAAATATAAAAGAAATCAAATATATTGAAAGAGCAGGAAAGATTTAAAGTTTAAAAAATAAAGGTAAAAATTTGAATAGTAAATGTTTAGGTACTATACATAATATTCTTCTATTATTATAGAAGAATTATTTTATTTTATTTTCAAACTCATATGAGCCCTAGAATGTACTAAAGGGTCTTCAACTTTATGTAAGAAGATATTTCTTTACGTTGGATACAACAGGTTGCAAGGGGAGGGGGATTTAAGTTTTGAATGAAAGAAAGACTTTTCATCATTTCTTGACTGGTCATCTGCATTTGTAGATAATTTAGTTGCAACATTATTCTCCTTATATCATAAATATTATATATAATTTATGTATATAATATGTATACACATATATATGACTTAAATGAATAAAACATTTAGTGTGCAAGTTAGAATGATGTGATCCATCTTCTTTTACCGTTGAATAAAATATATATATATATTTATCTGTATAAGTTTTATATTTATATTTCATTCAATGGTCAAAGAAGGTGGACTATCTTATTCAGACTCTGAAGCACGAAATAAGAACATGTCTCATTCATTCAACTCAGCCTTTTGTTCCACATCAAACACAGTGACTCATGCTTGTGTTTTCTATTCTTTGGTTTATGTCCAAGATATGAAAGTTGCTTAGTGTGCTCATACAGGGGCCTTCATCTGAGTTTTGCTGTGATTTTGCTCCCCCACAGCTCCATCTGTTACTGCCAAATAATTATTTTCTAAATATATTTACATATATAATTACACATTTCATTTCTAGTTTCAAACATGCCAGTTGTTAGCTGAGAGACGTTTGTGTCACTTTTTAAGCTTTTCAGAAAGACATTTGCCTGTCATTGTTTTGTTTTGTTTTAATTCCTTAAAATAAGAACTCTAGGATAAGTTGATGAGCTTTCATGCCAAAAGCAGATCAATATGACCAGACATGGCGCATATATCTTATACATGTGCTTTGTTTGTAGAAGTAATGTTCTCTAATCTCTACACAATCATTTTAGAAAACACTTACGATTTATGTAATACAAGAATTGTGAAACTGATTAAGGAAAATCAAGTGTCAAAATATTCTCATATGGATTAAAGACAAAATTTTAAAGATGCATTAATGATCTCTATTGAAGATATACCAAGTCATCTTTGAGATATCTTCAGTCAGCCATGAGCAAAGATGAAATTGGCCGAATTTAATTTTGTCAATATGAACAAAAAAACTCTTATATAACTCAAACTAAATAATTAGCATGTAACACACCAAAGCATATAAGATAGAAACCACCTGATACAGTCAACTAGTTTTCCATAATGAAATAATGCAACCACAAAAATAATACATTTCGGAATGCCTGGGTGGCTCAGTTGGTTAAACGTCTGCCTTCAGTTCAGGTCATGATCCCAGGGTCTTTAGGATTAAGTCTAGAATCAGGCTTCTTGCTCAGTGGGGAGGCTGCTTCTCCTTCTGCCTGCCACTCCCCATATTTGTGCTCACAGTCTCTCTCTCTCTTTACACATAAATAAATAAAATCTTTTAAAAAAATACTTTTCACTGCCTAGAACCTGAAGTAAATTTCAAATATTAATTTAGAATTCAGACAATATAATTTCCCATTTAGAATAATTTTATAAAGAAGAAAAAGAAAAAAAATATGCTTTAAACATTTCAAGATCAATACATTTACAACTATAATTATAAGCTAAGTAAACTATTAAGTTAAATTATTTTCTGAAATAAATTGGTATAATTCAGATGATTTATTAATATAATCATTGTGGCCTATGGATCAAGACCTAATGGTGATACGATTCAAAGCATATAGTAACTCTTACAATAAATATTCTTCCCAAACTCCCATTTCCATGAAGTGTTATAAATTAAATATTTAAGGAGAAACAGACGTAAATGCAGAATATTATGAATATTTCAGATTGTCATTAATCTTGTGAATAAAAAGAATGCTAGAAAAGAACTTATATAGCCACTGATTTTGATTTTAAATAGCCTTCATTATAAAGCGTTGGGATTGTTTAAATCGGACAAATATCAGTTGTCAAAGACCTCCAACCAAAGGCTACCAGGAACACACCTATAGTCAGAGTTCGATTTATTACTGTTTGCAGGAAAGGAAAATACACAGCATAGAGATCCAGTGCGGCTTTTCAGTAAGAAGGTGTTAGAAAACCCTATTATATGATTTGAACTTTGATTGGGTAATTCTTGGGAAGGTCTGAGGAAGGCAGGCTTTGCTCATGATCGGATATTGTCAGGAAGAGGGATAATTTTAAGATTGAGTATCTCAGTAAATATTAGCTATAGGAAGGACAAACTAGTAAACAAGCAGCTCTCATTTATTTTAGCAGAAAGGGAAGTTTGATACCTCATGGGTTGCACAGTGACCTTGTTTTGTCTAACTTTATCATTCACTCAGAGTTGACCTGATATTGGTATGTTCTGTGAGATTGTTTATGTTCACCAGGATAATGACATGGTCTAGCTGTGAACCTCACAACAGTTTGTAATAACATTGAAACTTACCCTATAAGCAAGTCTAAGCATCAGACCAGTTACAGAATGTTAGGGGGCTGTTTGCTTTATCAGAATTCATTACAGCAGCTACCAGCTATTTAATTCAAAACACAAGGTTTTGTAACATTATTTAGCGACAGTTCCAAAAACAATGCCAATTCTGTTGGATAATTCAGATGACTACATTAAGTCTCAAAGAGTTTAAGGGGATAGCTAACGGATCATTATTGATTCTGGAAAGGATCAGGAAGCAAACCCATATCTTTTAACACAAGTATAGTGTGATTTCTTCTATACAACATTACTCTTTCAGATGACATATAATACAAAGTTTTTTTCTAGCTTTATTGAGGTATAATTGAAAATAAAAAGCATATATTAATGTGTAGAAGTTGACATTTTTATATATGTATACAATGTAAAATAATCACCAATATCAAGCTCATTAACATATCCATCATCTTACATAGTTAAAATTTCCTTTTTGGGGTGGGGTGGGGATAAGAACCCTTAAAATCTTTCCTTTTAGCAAATTTCAAATATACAATCCAGTATGGTTAATTATAGTCACATTGTTGTGACTCTAGATCCCTAGAACTTATTTATCTTCCATAACTGAAACATGGTACCCTTTAACCAACATCTCCCCATATCCCCCTCCCCTCTATGGCTGACAATACCATTCTAATCTCACCCTATCTTCCCTCCATATTAGACCCCATGGAGTGTCATTCTAATACAATGGTACCTAGCACGTTCTAATAATACTTTCTTTTGTAACTCCTTGTCCTTTCTGATCTTAGACCTAGTTTCCTGGCCAGTGTCAAATTGTGGTGAATTCAACTACTCAAAATGTGCACCTCCATACCCACGCACCTCAATGAGGCTGTAATGAATAACTGCAGCAGGTCAATTAACTTCACTGCATCATGATCCCTAATGCAAATGGGCCCTAATGCTGCCTGGGGATTCTCCCATGTTGGGTGTTTAGGATGCTTTCCTACTTTTAGAGAAGGTATATAATTGTTCTAGTGATAAAATTAGCATCTTGTCCTAACCCAGTATGAGTAAGTGTGCACAATGTGGCCAATGTGTGTGGCAGAGAGAATAACCTTTTATATCTTGATATAAACTGAAAATGAAAAAGACTGCTTTGACTAGCACTGACCCTCAAAATAGGTGATAAGAGCTTCTGTCTTTTCCCAGAAGTTACACAGACCAGACCCTAGTAAAACACCTTAATCTCTGATTTTTGCAAAAGTGATGACTGTATGCAGTAAAAAAAAATGATGTGATGGCCCTAAAATTAAGATGATTATGAGAAAGATCTGGTGTTGTTTTCCACCACAAACAAACCAGCTATGTGGCAGATGCTTTTGATGCATGTGTCTTTTTTCCTTGGCCTGCTGCTGAATGCAGCTGCATCTGTGCATGCTGTCAGCACCATACTCATGTACTCACCTCAGACAATTGTATTTCTTTCTGCTTTGGGAATTCCCCATACTTGCTCAGCTCACAGGAGCCACAGTCCCAAATGAACACTTTTAAGGGTATCTCTCAACGAGTTCAGTGTATGAGCAAAGATATAAATTTTCTAGTCTTCCAATCTTTGGACTAATAACTTCAGCAAACTTCTTAAGCTTTTAGCAATTCTCAATATTATCAGCTTCTATTACATAGAGCAACATCTTCAATATATTACCCAATATTTGCTTTTTTCTTAGTCTTTATGTCTTTGGACAGATTTGTTTGGTATTTTTTGTTTAAAAAGAGTTCCATTGGAATAAATTATTTACATGATCTCAAAACACTTCCCTACAGCTTACTAGTTAATGACACAGAGCAAAATGGTAGATTCACGTTAGAGAGAGATTCACTGGTGTGCACTTTATGCAAGTGATCAGCATGGGCATCACCACTGTTGGCATGAGGCGATATTAGGTGCCTCCTGTTATAATGCACCAAGAAAGAAACAACATATTTCCTGGGGTGTTCCAGTCAAAGCTGCATAAGCTAAATCCAATCATGGCTAAAATAAGGAAAAACTAAAATATTTAGACACATTTGACAGAACGATGGCCTGTACTTTTCCATACTCCAGTACTACAAAATGTCAAAGTGAAGAAAACAAAGTTTAGAAAGCTTTGCGAATTAAAGGATACTACAGAGATATGACAACTAAATGAATGCTTGACCTGAATGATACTTAATTTGGGAAAAGTAAATAGCTAGAAGGATACTTTTGGAACAGTTGACAAAATCTGAATATGTATGTGGATTAAATATCAGACAAGATAACATTAGATCAGTCCAAACACGGCCAACCCCTCAGCACATGAAAGAATCAAGCCAAGATGAAATCACCTAGCCAAATCCCAAGCACTTGGTAAATATATCAGATGCCTCTGAGTTTGTGGGTTTTTTAAATTTCTCTATTCTTGGGGGGCCTGAGTGGCTCAGTTGGTTAAGCGACTGCCTTCGGCTCAGGTCATGATCCTGGAGTCCCAGGATCGAGTCCCGCATCGGGCTCCCTGCTCAACAGGGAGTCTGCTTCTCCCTCTGACCCTCCCCCTCTCATGCTCTCTCTATCTCATTCTCTCTCTCAAATAAATAAAATAAAATAAAAATCTTTAAAAAATAAATAAATTTCTCTATTCTTTTTTTATTTTTTAGCATTGTCATGGTGACAACAAATTAATGCATTAGCATTGCTAATAAATATAAGGGGAAATAAACCATTAATCTAGTCTAACCCTGAATTTAACAGTGTTTATTTCTTAAAATGGAAATGAAGCATTCATTAAGTTGTATCTTTCTCCAGCTGACTTCAGGTGAAAAAAATTCTTGAACTATTAACCTAGATTATAAATCAACTCCAATGGAAAAGAGACAGTAATGACATATATCATTTGGCCTTATCAACAAAATACATTTTAAAAAGATTATATATTATACAAAGTGCATTTGGTTGGTGTACTTGCATTTTCATAGGTTCAGTAAATGTATGTCAGTTCCATTTCTGGTTCAGAGACAAAAGAAAAATCACAAGGGACCATTGCTCTCATTCAAATGACCAAAATATATGGATGGAGTAAGCTAAAATTATACTTTAAAAAATCTCAGAGAGCTAAAATACAATCTAAATAAACTAACTTTCAAAAATTGACAACTCTTTCATGGAAGTAAAGAGACCCAAGGCTTCTTTTATTCCTGAAAAAAAAAAATTATGTTAGGAGAAGGAGTTTATCTTATACAGTCAAATGGAATCCAAAAGAAGAGAGAGTAGAAAACAAATATAAGATGAGAGACTTAAACCCAGTCATGTAAATAATAACTAACCTCTCTTGGCTTCCATGAAATCTCATTGTTCTGGTGAAAACTATCTCTAAATTATCTTACCTACAGATAAGAATGGTAACATCATACTAGGAATGTATGTCTAACCCTGTAAGTAAACTGCTGCTAAACCCTTCTACACTGGAAGTGACCCAATTTAGTTAACTCACCATCAAATTGGTAGTTCATCTACTAGAGGAGTGGTTGCATTTTGTGGGCTGTTTTTGATTTGGTCATTGGCAGATTGAACCACTCACAATGGCAGCACCTCAGTCATTCTTGGTAAATGAGCAACAGAGTTTTGGGGCTCATATCTAGCCTTCTTGTTTGCCACCACGTTCATCAGTCCAGCACTGGGTTGGCTGATGTATTTGGATGCATCAATGTATTTACTTGATTTATTTTTAGTACCTCTGCCATGTGGACTCTTTCTAGGGGTGTTAACATATGATGCAGAGATCTTTAGACTTTTTCCCCCATTCCCATATATTTATCCACATGCCTGGAACTCACATATCTTTGTCCTCCATTTGCCTCACATGTTCTGCACCAGCTGGCCAGGTCATTTCCCACTACCCATAAATCTGTATATATTTTAATGTTAATCCATATCTTTATCCACACAAAAAGCATGCCATTATATCAAATGATTTGATATTATATCTTTAATATCAAGCCATATCTTTATCCGCAAAGTGACTGCTCTCAGTTCTGCTAATAGAGTTGATTTTCCCTCACCACTGTCTTTCAATATCACTCATGAGTGCAGGTATAGTATATCTGTCATTCATTTTTAACTTGCAGCCAGATATTGAAGAGACATTTTTAAATTAATGTGTCTCATACTTCATGATTTTACAATATCCCTCATACAGATATTGCGTGTCCTGGAAGACCATCAGTAGTATCACCATGGAGGTCATGTGGATTTGGATTGTCTTCCCAAAGACCTTGCTTGTGATATACTTGACTCCTGATGTAACAGTCCCACCATGTGATAGAGAGTTGCTATACCTGTCTGAATGAATGACTTTATGGAACTAAGAGGAATCTGCTCATGATAGGCAATTCTAGTCACTTGGTGATCTGAGATTAAATGTTCTGCCTCTACTAGGGCCCCTTTGCAAGCTAAGATTTGTCAACAGGCATACTATTCTCCACTGCAGAGACATCACATTCTTCCAGGGAAACAAGAGAAAGAGCTGTGATTCACTCCTTCATTTGTCCAAATACTATATGTCCAATATTCCCACTGATACCTCCGACATCATAGATGGTAATTTGTATGATCCAGTGGCAAGGCTGCTTGCATTGCAGCCTGCATCTTCTGCGGAGTGCTTTGCTCCTCTGGGGTGCACTCAAAGCTGGGAGCCTTTTGAGTCACTTTGCATAACAACTGATTCCTAGCTGCAGATTATGCTGTCTTCTGGAACTTGAAGAGGCCTACCGGACATTGTGCTGCCTTCTTCACGGTAGACGTTATATGATACAAGATTATTATGATATTATACATTATAAGACACATACAGCAGCCCTGGTAGATCCAGTCAAGTATGCACACTTTCCTATGATTTGTTTGTTTAATCTCTTACTTCAGTCTGCCATGATAACTGAGCATTTCAACTTCACTCAGCATGGCCATCATTTTTTCCATGATTCTAAGGATCAACCAGATAGTGAGATTGCACCATTAAGTGGGGACCTTGCCAGGATATCAAATTCTGTATCTAAAGTGATGCTTATGAGGTATCTGGGTGGCTCTCTGTTAAGCATCGACTCTTGATTTCAGCTCATGTCATGATCTCAGAGTTGTAAGACTGAGCCCCATACCAGGTTCTGCACTGGTCTTGCGGCCTGCTTAAAATTCTCTCTCTTTCCCTCTACCTCTTCCCTCCACCCCCTCTCGTGTGCATGCTTTGTCTCTCTGTCTCTTCTAAAGTAAATAAATAAATAAATAGATAAATAAAATAAATAAATAAATAAATAAATGAAAAAGTGGTGCTTTAATCAATAAACTCATTCCTACCAAATTTTATGTTCAAATTCTGATCCTCTTGATTAGGAAAAAAAAAAAAATCTTTATACTTTAGTCCCCCACATTGTTTCTTGGTTCTTGTCCTTACATATTGATTAGGTCATGCAGTTACTATGGATAAACACTCTTTCTTCCTGGTTGAATTATGGTGTAAATCAATTCTAAGGTTTAAAGTTAATGGATAGGAACAGATAGGGAAACCTTTTGTCTGTGGGGAAGAGTGTTGCTTACCAGTATTGGGGACTTTCTAGCACTTTGAAGAAGTAAGCCATTTTAACAGACATAAAGGTTTAGAATGAGGAATTCAAAATTTTGTGGCCAGAGTTCTCCAACCCATATGTCAGTTTCTCTTCTTATTTTTCCCAGCTTTCACACAAAAGAACTGCCTGGTTTGAATTTTCAATGACTTTTGGACACTGATTATTAGGTCTTCGATTTGGTCTGCTGCTTTCTTTATTCCACTGCAGCCAGGGATGAGAGATTTTGTTTTATGCAACCAACTCACCACTGGTGGTGTGGTCCTCATTGCCAGCAGGATGGTAAAAAATCTAATTCTAAAACCCCTCTCATCACCTTTTTGCTCAGACCATTCCAAATAAGAGCTGTCATAGACCGGGCTCTACAGAAGAAGACATGGAGATCGAGTTTGTTGTACAAGATTTGTATTGGGTATCAATACCCGTGGAGGGAGAAGGAGGATGAACATTGTGCAGAACATTGTAGGCCCCATGAAGCATGAGCCAGACTAATGAGAGTCTGGAGTTAGTGTCGTTAGTTATAATTCCTCAAGTCAGGCTGAAATTGTCAGGACTTTATACCTCTGTCTTACTCACTTGAGGCTTGGAGCCTGGTTCAAAGAAGACCATGATCTAGGGCAAAGTTCTTTATGCAGCTGAAGCAAGGCTTGAAGTTCTGACCTCAAAGGGGGATCTCTGTGGTACATCTTAGTGTTTGCTACATGTTCCCCTCACATATGATTAAGAAGAAATGTCTCAACCAGATGATTCAACCTGCATTTATATAAAAGATCTGCAATGCACATTATACAAAAAGAAAAAAAAATTAATACCATTCCTTGTAGAAAGTTTCCCTAGTGACCTTTCTAGCCTGTGTGAGTCACCATTCAAAGAGAAACTGAACAAAATATTAACCAGTCACAAAGATAAAAGAAAAACACATTTTCTCCAGAGCACAACATGAATAAACAAAAACATACCTTGAATAAAGTGAAAGTGAATATAGTAGCTGAGAAGAAAGGTAATGAATGAATTGTCTTCCATTAGATTTATATTTAACTAGAATTTACTAGTAAGGCCATGACTTTTACAGAACAGTTTCAGCCAGGAAGTTGGGTTATAATACTAATTTACATTTGGCAATTTTTGGAATAGTCCTAATACTGAAGATAAATCTTTCCCTTCCAAAGATTTCAAAACTATGTAGCAATATTTATTTGATAAAGTATCTTAGCAAGTGGTAGTGAATTTAGAGCCACACTAAATGTCAGCTTTAGTTCAGGTAATAAGAACAAAATGAAGATAATAGAAACATCATCCTAATGGGAAGAAAAGATACATAGTTGTTGCAATTTTAAATGTCTTTTAAGAAATGGAATCCGCTTCTCTTTTCTCTATATATTCAAGCTCATAAATAAGTAGGGCAAATGATAGTGTATAAATATCCCTGAATGTAGACTGTTTCCACCATCTTGGTTTTTCAAAGGGGTAGCCATGGTAAGGTTGTTTATTTTTCCATTGTGTAAAGCCAATTAATTAATGTAGATGATCATCTCAATTACCAAGTGAATCTGGGATGAACTATGTGTGGCAAATTGTTCTGTTAAGTAATCTTAATTAAAGACTAATTATTGTTCATCTTATGGATTTATCTACTGGGTTACATAGAAGGGTGAGATTTCTTTCTTTGCAGTTTCTTAAGAGTATTGTCTGTGATATGAATCACATTCTGGTTTAATGCTTATTCAATAATAAAGCCAGTTTCTTTCTCTGCTATTTTGGTGGAGAGGTTTTCTAGGTTGCGAGAAGTTTTTCTTTTTAATTATATTTCCCCAGTATTCATTTTGCAGCTGGATTTGGTGGTAATATTTCAGCCATCACTTTACTCTTTTATCAGATTTGCACTTCTGACAATTCTATCAATATCTGATTGATGTATTTGGATGTAAGCTAGACATGCTTCCCTCTCTCTAGAGCCCTCTTCTTCTCCCTCTCTCTCATACACACACACACACACACACACACACACACATTGACAATAGCTTACACAGCAAAGGCATTTAATTGTCATATGTAAAGATAAATCTGGAGGAAGGCTTCTCTAGATACCACTTAAGTACTCATCAAAGTTGGAAACTAAGCAGACTTCTTTGTGCATCCATCTGTTGTAACAAGGCTGCCAATGCTCCAGACATCACTTCTTAACACAAGAGTCTCTAAAATAGGAAGAAAGGAAGCAGTGACACCAAGAGGCTCTTCCCTTGTGCAGCCCATCACTCTTATAGACAATGATTTTGTAGTAACTAGATCCTAGTGGAACTCATGGTAGCTTTAATGGCTTATCTCCATATAATCTGTCACAAACTAGATCAACTAATACTAGTTGAAATCCAGTAAATTCACATTATCCCTTGGACCTGGGAGAGACAATCTGGAATCTGCTGCCATTTTGATATGTGAACATATGGCAGGTCTGGTTCACAAGGAAGAATGATGATGGATTGTTTGTCACAGCACGTTGGAAAATGGTCTTTCCTTGCATTCCCCAACAATCCCCATTCACACTGAAATCTTTTGACTTTCTTTCAAATTTTCTTAAGGACTGCCAATGTTCTCCCAGTTCTTTTCTCTTATATTTGTATATATTTCATCCATATACTGATGGCTCCTGAAAATCAATCCTGTGCCTAGATCTTTGTCTTGAGACACAGATCTTTATGTTCAGTTGCTTACTGAACAAGTCCTTCTGTGCTTTAACTACATCATGCATTTCCAGTACTCCATAATAAACCTAAACTCTTCAGCCTAACAGTATAGGTAACTGATAATCAGACTTTATTTATTTTTTAATATTTTATTTATTTATTTGAGAGAGAGCAAGAGTGAGAGAGAGCATGAGCAGGATGAAGGGCTGAGGGAGAAGCAGACTCCCTGCTGAGCAGGGAGCCCGATGCAGGGCTTGATCCCAGGACTCTGGGATCATGACCCAAGCCGGAAGCAGAAGCTTAACTGACTGAGCTACCCAGGTACCCCTGATAATCAGACTTTTTCTAACCTCTCCAGCCACTTCTCCTGTAGCTACCTACCATTTGTCCTGGCCACACAATTTTGTCCATTCCTACCCAATTCCTTGTAGTTCTCTAAGCAACCTTGGCAAGTTCTTTCTAATCTCTGAACTTTGAACAGACTCTACATGGGAGTGAAATGTTCTTATCAAACTAATTCTGATTGATCTTTCAGCAGTTAAAGTGTGTCTCTTCCCTTTCCCCATCTCCACCGCTCAGGAAGGCTCCCATGTTTCCTTCTCCCAGGCTGATAGGTGTTTCCTTTGTGCTTTCTTAATATTTTGTTCTTTAAACTTTTTTTAGTTTATATCAGTGTCTTGCAATTTTTTTATTTGTCTCCTCCATTAGGCAGTAAGATTTGAATGATTTAGTCAAGCCATTAATCTCTTAGAACCCATTTTAGCCTTAGCATTTAGTAACTTTGAATTGAAGAAGGTAGTACACAAATGTTTGTAATTTCCTTGTCAACGTGATATAAATATGTACATTTTTAATAAGATGTTGCATAATACCTGTTTTGATTTACATTAATAAATGGTAAGCACAAAATAAATTTAATCTGAATTAAAATCATTTTAATGGTGTGTTGATTCCTATAGTATGAGAGAGGTTTAAATAATATCAAATTGGTATTTGTGAAGAGGTAGAACTCCCAATCAGTAGCATAGATGCCTTGACAGTGGCAAATGAGGCAGATTATGAGAGTGAGTATGGCTCATCTAGATAAAGTAAAATGATTCAGCTGTTTGTCACAGAGCAATTGCCAGGCAAGCCACTGGAGTACTTTCCCCAGGCAAGTACTTAATAAAAAATGTACAAATGAGTTGATCCAATTTGTGTTCTACATGCAACTGCAAAGTGTGTAGGCAGATGCTATAAAACATCAACATTAATGAGAAGCCCCAAAAGCTATATCTCAGGAAGAACAGGCAAAATATAAATTCTACTTCTAGCATCAAGAAGTAGGAAACAATAGGTACAAGTAGGAAAAAAGTTTTCTATCCCCATTGAACAAGCTTGTGGAACTTTAAATATAAAGATTTTCTTTATCTATACATGTATGTATTTTTACAAATATATATGTAAAGTTTCTTCATTATAAACAAATCAATGTCCAGTAAGGAAACACAAATGTATATTTGTATATGGTTATGAAGCAGGAGAGCGAGGTTCTTGTCTTACAGAGTCCAAGAATGAATCTCGCGGACAAAGGAGAATGAGTAGAGCGTTAGAAATTAAGTGAAGATACAGAAAAAGCTCTCAAGAGTGAGAAGGGTCCTAACAGAGTTGCCACAGAGGACCTTTAGGTTTGGTCTTGTACAGAAAGCTAACCTGGGAACTTAAATCCTTTTAACATCTCTATTGATATCACCATTGAGCAAGGACTAGTGTTAACACCTTCAGTGGCTTACTTCCTTTTTAGGGTCGGGTTATTCTTTGTCCGTCACAGGTGATTATTAGAAAAAGACACCCACCCTACAGGGCCAACGCAGGGTGGTCCGTTTGTTCCCTTGTCTCTGGTTTCCCCGCACACCTCCACATTTTTTTGGACTTTTGTGAACCTGATCACTTAGCCCCCTCTCTATCTCTCCCTACCTAGCCCCAACTGTTCCTTACTCAGTTTGAGTAAGGACTGGTGATAACATCTTTAATGTCTTACTTCTTTTTAGGGTCTGGTTATTCTTTGTTTGTCACAGGTGACTGTCATAAAAAAAGACCCCACCACTGACAGCTAGGGCAGGGTGGTCTGGTTTGTTCCTTATCTCTGGTTTCCTTAACACCTCTGAATTTTTGGAATTTCTGTAAACCTGACCACGTATCCCCCTACCTATCGCTCCCTACCTATCCCTGCCTGTCCCTTACTCAGTTATACATTATCAAAAATCCTAACTGACCCCACTAAAACTCTTCTTGTTTACTGTCACAGAAATAAAGCTATATACAGTACAATTCAAGGTCAGTCCTCCTGAAGTAGTAGAAGATTCTTAGTTATAAATGAAAACCAACTGGGCAAATAGTAATACACACACACACACACACACACACACACACACACACACACGGCCCAGTTTTGAGGTCTTCCTTCCAAGATTCACTTCTTTTTAATATGGTGTATTCCAAGGTTTACCAAAGTGTGTTTGAAAGAGACTGGCCATACTGGATTTTTTTTTTTTTAAGATTTTATTTATTTATTTGAGAGAGAGAGAATGAGAGATAGAGAGCACGAGAGGGAAGAGTGTCAGAGGGAGAAACAGATTCCCCGCTGAGCAGGGAGCCCGATGTGGGACTCGATCCCGGGACTCCAGGATCATGACCTGAGCTGAAGGCAGTCGCTTAACCAACTGAGCCACCCAGGCGCCCCATACTGGATTTTAACAGATTTGTGTAGGGAAAAAAATGAAGTACGTGGTCAGATAAAATTGAGAAACTATGAGTTAAACTAATGCAACCTTTTCTCCTTTCCTGTATTTCTCACTGCCTTTGGTATGAAAGTGTTTCTTTGTGATGTGGTTTTGGAATACAGGTGAGATTCAGTGGGGTGGAATCCAGAGCCGATGACCGAGAAAGAATTCTTGAGACGTCTTTGGTGCAAAATGCTAAGCACTGGGACAGGACCCGTGGGCAGAAAGAGCTGCAGCACCAGGGTTGTGAGGGGTGGCTGATGATACACTTGAGAGTTGGGGGAGGTAAGGGAAAGGGAGCTTTCAAAAGGATTTTCATATGTTAAAGAAGACCCTTAGGATACTGGAGGCCAGGTTACTTCAAGCTAAGGTTGTTTTTTCCTCTGGCAAGGCTTTAACATTAAGATAGTTGGGAGATTCCTGAAAGAATGTCACGCATATCCCACCCAAGGAGGGGGGGGTTGGGGGAGGTTGCAGGGTGTCAGCTTACGCTTTGTCTTCAGCCAGCCTTCCGTTCCCTCATTATTTGTATTACCCAAGAGGGATTGAAGTTTGTAGAACTATTATAATTCTGGTTCTTGGAACATTGTTGTGATTCTGGTTCTGAAATCTTGTTTTGGGAAATAATGGTGTGGTGAACTGAGCATGGTTTAAAACAGATGAAGTCCATGACTTACAAAAAACATAGCAGGAGGAAAAATTACTTATGTTTGCCAATTGTTAGTTTTGTCATCTGTAAGAATCTTGCAATGAGACAATAACTTCATGCTCTGTAACCTTAGGCTCCAAACGATAATAATGATAATAACAATAATTGAGCAAGGACTCCAACTGCCTCCATTTTGACATCATTCTGTACTTTCTAATTGATTAAATTCCTTCCAGCTTATCTCTTAACTCAGGCAGAAGACCCTGAGGGCAAAGCATCCCATGATGGGAATGCAAACTACCCCCTCAAGCAATAGGACTGCCTGATGCTCTGCAAGAACCCACGTGATTGACCCCAAGACAATGATTGACCTGATCTTTACTTCCCATCTGCCTGTACCCACCAACATTTGTCCCTCATTTTACTTATATAAACCAGCACTCTGGAGACAATCTTAGAGACATTACTCTATTGTCTTCTTGGTGTTAACCTTACTGAAATAAATCCCTTTATTGTTTCTCAAAGCATCTTTGGGTTTTGTCAGCTGCCAGTGGCTGAACGTGGTCTGTCTCGGACCCCGGAGCCAGGTGCTCTTGTACCTGTGTCCCCAGTACATAATAATGTGTTTCAACATAATATATACTTTGAAAGTCAAAATGAAATAGTAATCCCAGGGCAGTTAGTGGGCTAATCATTATCCTGGCAACTAAATCTGTGTTGTTTAAAATATTACTTTTCCTTCCATCTTTTATTTTTAAACATTTTCCTCTTGATGTGAGTTGTCTTTTCCAAAGTGACTAGATCATTCAAGGCAAAGGAACAATCAAAGCTAGCTTTGCTTCAGGCTATTTGCAGTTGATGTCACTTGATTTAAACCACAAAGGCATTTCAAAGAGAAAACATTTTCATCTTCTAATATGTGGCCCAGGAGATAGGAAATCAGGCATCCCCAGGGAAACACCTTTCAGTTATGTCAACTTGACAAGTTGCATCTGCTTTTCAAATGAACAAAGAAAAGGATTTGGAAGTGACAGTCTAACACCATGTTTTCTTAAACTTTTTTACCTTACCTTTTACATTTACCTTGTAAATGAATCAACCCTGTTCTTCAAAAGGCTATTAAAGGCTATTAGCTCCCTCACTATCACTTTGGCAAGGTGAAAATAAAATGTTTTATGACTTCTTGTAGCTAAGACTCATGCTTAGGTTCCCAGTTATGTGATGTAAGAACTATTTTAGGAGTGGTCTTTCTCCTCATTGCTTCACATCTGCCTTCTGCTCAACATAATCAGCAAGATCAGCATGTTTATAGCAGGAAGAAAAATTAACTAAAAACTATTGCTCCTACTTCAAGCAAAAATCTACATATTTACCAAGTCACTCTTCCCTTTGTCTTGACATACAACCCTGTGTACAAGGCAATTATGAAAATACCAGACTTTTTAAAAATAGAACAATTATTTTGAAATTTCTTCAAATACATTTTTTGGTAATTATCTTTTTCTTAGGTAACCTAAAACATTTATTTAATCAATCACCTTCATTTAAAGAAAAATGAATAACTAGCGTATGCCTCTGAAACACATAAAGAAAAGGAAAAGGGATTAAGGCAATGGAATGAGACCTGAGATTCACTTTCAAGGAGCCAACATTCTGGTGAGAATGGGCAAATGTAAACACAAGTAAAATAAAATTGATTGAAGGATTAATTTCTGCAACAGTTAACTAAGGGTTTATATAGGACATATTATTTTTGGTAGGAAAAAAAAATATTTTTGCACGGAAGACAAAAGCGAGTTAGATGTTCTACGTGGGAGGAAGAGAACCTACAAAGTATAAGGGCACAGAGATAAATCAGGACATTTTTAAGGTGGAAGTAATAGCAGATTTAGAGCAGAATAGGAAATAAAGTACCAGAATTCAAAGCCTCCTCCTCTTCCAAATGTATATAAAATTCAATACACACATTTAATTTCTTTATGACAAACTGTTAAGACTTCTGGTCATGAAATAGAGAAAAAAAAATCAGAATCGTTCCATTTACATATTGTGAATCATCTAGAAGAAACTTGAAGGTAGGAAATAAAAACATGAACTTAAATTTTTAATAAAATTAGGAGCCAATAGCATCTTTAGTATCTGTACTAAAGTATCTGTTGCATGTATCTGTAAAATACATGGAAGGGCTACCAAAGTAGCAGCAAAACTGCATAGAAGCTCTTTGTGAGGAAGCAGAAAGGACAGGCCACAGATAGTGAGGTCTTCAGGAGATCTGTAGCACTTATTACACACACACACACACACACACACACACACGCATACACACACGCTCAAGCAAGGTAACAATAAATTTGCAGAGGGCACACTCTGATACGGGCACTGAGACAGCAGCAGAAGCTCTCAAGGACCAAGAGAAGTTCAGAAACTCAAGGAAGTGAACATAAATGAACATTCTCCCAAACAGGAAATATGAGGAGGAGTTAACACGTGACTAGAACGACAGAAACAAGAGGGCTTTGTGTACTGTGACAAGCTGGTAAGGAAAACAACCTTCTCCCCAACACTATAAAATGGAACATACTGTACTTAGCTGTTTCATGGGGCACCTGTCTCAATCAATAATGAATGATAGGGAACATTTGTAGCATCTATACAGAAATGAGTCAAGAAAAAATTTGGAATAAAACAGCAAAACCGTTTCACGGTGGAGAATACTTTCCAGTAACTTTGTTGCCATGCAGCAAGGAAACACTTAATCATCTTTTTTCCCCATAAATTTAAATACAATCTTTATCGTATTAGGAAAAAATTGATGTCTATAGAAGACAAAACGTAGTCTTTTTTACAGAAGTCAGGGGAAAATTGTTGAGGAAAACAAATATTAAAACTGTATTTTTGGGCACCTGGGTGGCTCAGTCATTGAGCGTCTGCCTTCGGCTCAGGTCGTGATCCCAGGGTCCTGGGATCAAGCCCCACATCGGGCTTCCTGCTCAGCGGGAAGCCTGCTTCTCCCTCTCCTACTCTCTCTGCTTGTGTTCCCTCTCTCGCTGTGTTTCTGTCAAATGAATAAATAAAATCTTAAAAAAAAACTGTATTTTCTTGGAGTGGCTAGGTGGATCAGTTGGTTAAACACCCTACCCCTGGTTTCAGCTCAGGTAATGATCTCAGGGTCCTGAGATAGAACCCCGCAGCAGGCTCTGCACTCAGCGCAGAGTCTGTCTCTCTCCCTCTGCTCCTCTCCCCACTCCTGCTCTCTCTCTTTCTCTCATAAATAAATTTTAAAAATTAAAAAAAAAATGTATTTTTTCCCAGCAGATTATTTTATTGATATTGGACACTGACAAACTGATCCTAAAGTTTATATGGGGAGGAGCAACTGGGTGGCTTAGTTGATTAAGTGTCTGACTCTTGATTTCAGCTCAGGTCATGATCTCAGGGTTGTGAGATCCAGCCCCATCTTGGGCTCCATGCTAGGAATGGAGCCTGGTTAGTATTCTCTTTCTCCCTCTGCCCCTCCCTTCCTCTTTCTAAAGACAAACAAAAACAAAAACAAAAACTAACAGAAAAAACACTGTAAACTTTACATGGAAAGACAAAAGACTCAGAATAGCCAACACAACATTGAAGGAGAAGAACAAAGTTGGAGAGGTGACACTACTTGACTTTTAGACTTATGATAAAGCTACAGTAATCAAAACAGTGTGGTGTTAGCGGAAGAATAAGCACATAGATAGACGGAAAAAAATAACCCAGAAATAGACTCATATAAATTTAACCAATTGATACTTGACCAAGAATCAAAGGCAATACCATGTGAAAAGATATTCTCTTAAACAAATAGTGCTTGAACAACTGGACATCCACATGGGAAAAAAAAAAAGAATCTAGACCTCAACCTTACACCCTTGACAAAAACAACTCAAAATGGATCATACACAAAATATAAAATGCAAATATAAAATTTCCAGAAAATCTAGGTGACTCTGGAATGGTGATGACTTTTTAGATAAGACATGGAGGCATAGTACATGAAATAAATAACTGATGAGCTGAACTCCATTAAAATTCAAAACTACTCAGAGAAAGACAATATCAAGAGAATTGGAAAATAAACCACAGGCCAGGAAAATATCTTTGCAAAAGACATATCTGATGTAAGACTGTTATTCAAAATATATGAAAACTCTTAAAACTTAACTTTAAGGAAACAAACAACCCAATTAAAATATAAACAGACCTTAACAGACACTGGAAGAAGATAGAGATGGGAAATAAGCATATAAGAAGATGCTCTATAGCATATGTCAGTGCAGATTAAAATAAGGATACCACTACCCACCAATCACAATGGCTGAAATTCAGACCACTGACACCACCAAATGCTAGTGCAGTGTGAAGCAACAGCAACTCTGATACATTGTTGGTGTGATTGCAAAATGGTACAGTCAGTTTGGAAGGCAGTTTGATATCTAATTACAGAACTAAAGGTACTCATACCATGTGACCCAGCAATCATGTTTCTAGGTGTTTACCCAAATGAGCTGAAAACGAATGTCCACACCCAAACTTGCACCCAGATATTTACAGCAGCTTTATTAATAAATGTCCAAACTTAGAGGCAACAAAAATGTCCTTCAGTAAATGAACGGATACATAAACTGCAGCACATCCGGACGATGGAGTGCTAGAACCGTAAGTGCATAACTAAATAAAGTTTTATCAGGGGAAATTGATTCCAATGAGCAGACTTCAGAATTCTGACATAAATAATATAGCTTAAATATTATTTACTAATTGAGAGGCAAAATAAATGCCTAAAACACTTCATTGTTCTCACAATTTTTTTTGAATAGATGGAAATAATGAAAAATGTAGTATCTTAAAAAATTGTGTGATAAAGTATAATTAACTATTTGCTATTTAGATTTCATCACTTTAATTTTTACTTGTAAAGTCATTTAAATAAATACTGGAATTTTAATGAAGCCTGGGGAGTAAATTGCTATTCATCTCCAAGTTATTCTTGCATACCCTGTTTGTTAATACACTGAGGTGTCCAATTTGTAACACTAGGGGTTATTGAAACTTCTCTACTTTACTTACCATGAATAATCAACCCAGTAACCCAATCCTGATTATAAAATTCTTCCCCATAGTGTGTGTGTGTGTGTGTGTGTGTGTGTGTGTGTTTGTACAGGTGTGTGTCTATCTGTGCATGTATTAATTTTTTTAATATTAAATAGATTTATAGACTTCCCTGTTCTGCCAAGACTGTTGGTTGATTAATTAGTACTCCATTGTGTGTGTTCCACTGCAAACATCTCTCTCCTGTGATGCTTATGAGCTTCTTCTGAAAAGGGACTGGATTTTCATCACTGTGGGCTTGGCACTGTAGCAGAGTGAGTGGCAGCAAGAGTTTGTTGAATAAATACACAGATATAAGATCTGTCTCATCAACATGCAAATGAATGTACTATGAATATTAGAATAATCATCTTGAAACTTCTGATTGTGACTCTGCTTTTTCTGTTTTTTTTTTTTATTCAGACTAATTCTTCCTTTTCTAACAATGTCACAGAAATTACTAAGAGTCTAATCTAAAATGCTTATTTCATAACTGTTATCCAAGAGCAGGAGTACGTGAAGGTATGCATTTCTAATTACTCTAAAATTATATACATTTCATTATTGAGTTCAAACTGAGAAACATGTTTCTGGCATGGATACAGTCTTATCGTTCCCAGGGTGCTGCCACATGAGACAATGAAAGCTCTTTATATCAAGGGCTAGTTTTCATTTCCAGTCAAAGATGCTAACGAGGCAAAATATTTATTCAAATATTTTTCTTCTTTTCTATTACATTCATGGATTTATCGAGACAGAAGTGAGAAACAGGTTAAAAACAGCCTGTAACAGAGATATAGAAAGCTCAGAGAGGGAGGGACACCTGAACATAGTGTGGTGGGGCAAACAGAACACCTCACCTTCACTCTCTGCTTTAACAATTAGGGATTTAGGTAAACGCAAATAAAAATAACCATTTTGGGTATGGGTGCCTGCTGTCCCTGTGTATTCGATGAACCCCAGAAACAAACCTCATTCAGATAAACTGACTTACACTAACTGCACCTAAATTACAAAAAGTTTCCAGTTCCATCCTCCTCCAAATATAAAACTATGGACCCTAAAGTACACTTTGTGTACCTAGTTATACTTCATTTGAAAGTACATGTGATTCTGAAAAAGGCAAGGAATGGGCTTCAACCTTTGCTCTTTGATCCAAGCTATTTTAGCATATCATTTAAAATTTCAGTAAGCCAGGGGTGCCTAGGTGGCTCAGTCAGTTATGCGGCTGCCTTCAGCTCAGGTCATGATCCCAGGGTCCTGGGATGGAGCTCCACATTGGGCTCCCTGCTCAGAAGAGAGCCTGCTTCTCCCTCTCTCTGCTGCTCCCCCTGCTTGTGTTCTCTTTCTCTCTCTGTCAAATAAATAAATAAAATCTTAAATAAAATAAAATAATATAAAATAAAATTCCATTAAGTCATATCAAATGATTTGGCAATTTCAATAACAAAAATAGTATATTTTTTTTAAACTTAGATATTATGGCACAGTCTTTTCTGACTACTCCTTCTTTAATTATTTTAATACAAGTCTATTAAAAATAATGGAAATCATTATGATAAACATTTAAACACATTCTTTTAAAAATTATTTACCATCTATTTGGTGCTGTGTTCAGCACTTTATGAAAATCATCTAATTAAGTCCTTACAAACTCTATGAAGTAGTTATTATTGTCACTCTTTTTTAAAGGTAAGGACATAAATATCTGTTTTATTACCCTTCACTGTCACTCGACCAATCACAATCAAGTTGTCACCTTACCACTACCATAAAGAAAAACATAGTTGCCAATGTCACAAGTAACCTCCACTTGGAAAAACCAATGGGAATTTTTAATTCGCTTCCTACTTGATTTCCCTGCGGCACTGATCACAGACTCCTTCCAGAAACTGTTCTTTATTTCAGGAATACCACACCCTCTGTTCTCTCTCATTTCTTACTTGCAGTCCTTCTTACTTTATTTGTGAGTTCATCATCATATCTCCAATCACTTAACCTTGAAATGCTTCTACTTTAGTTTGGAATCACTTTTGTTCTTTATCCATGTTCATCCCACAATTACTGAATCTTGTCCCATGGCTTTAAATATCATGGAAATGTGGAGGACCTTAAAAGAGCACCAGTCCAGACCACTATTTGAAACCCCAGATTCATATATTTAACTAACTATTCAGCAATTCTACTTGAACATCCAATAGGCAATCTCAAATTAACATGCCCTAATTTGCACTGCCGACCTTTCCATACTTCAATCACCCCTTTAAAATCTACTTTTTTTTTTTAAACATTTTATTTATTTATTTGACACAGAGAGAGGGAGATAGTGAGAGAGAGAGCACAAGCGGGGGAGCGGCAGGCAGGCAGGCAGGAGAGGGAGAAGCAGGCTCCCTGCTGAGCAAGGAGCCCGATGCGGGACTCGATCCCAGGACCCTGGGATCATGACCTGAGCCGAAGGCAGCCGCTTAACCGACTGAGCCACCCAGGCGCCCTAAAATCTACTTTTATTGCAGTCTTCCATATTTTATAAAAACAGTCACATAAAAATATGTACAAAGAACCTCTGTCATTCTATTGGTATGGGCTAAAAGACTTGAATTTTCCTCAAATCCTGTTTCTCCCAAACCACGTGTTGAATGCAACAGGAAACCCAATTAGAGCTATCTTCAAAATATATCCTCAGTATGACTAGTTCTTGTGTCCATCGCTAGTTCTCACCTGTCCCAACATCACCCCTCTCGGTTTCTCTGCCTCTGATTTTGCCAGCTCCAATGTTCAATCCAGGGGCTACTGTCATCCTTTTCAAACATCGTCTCACTCAGAAAACAGATGCACCATTATTTGTGGAAATATTGCACAGTCTTTATAAATAAAGGTTTGTATTTTCTTTTCTTATTTTATTTTACATATCCATGTATTTTGTTCATTTCAACATGTCTTCCCTTCAAATATCTATTACTAGTTGGTACAAACCTCAGATCACTACAGAATGTGTAGCGTGGGCTCCATCCTAGGACCCCTTCTGAGCTGAAGGCAGACGTAGCAGTCAGAAGCTAATTATTACAATAAATAACATTTTGAAATAAGGAAAGATTTCTGATGAATTCTGCCATTTTCAGAAAACTCACCCAGAATCTTATTCTCACAGTACTGGGACCCCTTTAGTTTCTCTTCAGGCAGTCACCCTCCTCCCAGTCTTCTCCCCACAAAAAATTCCCCTCAGGGTATGCTTCCCCACCCCCACCCCCCCACCAGTGTATGTTCAGATAAAGGAATAAGTAGTTGAACGTACAAAGCCTTGAAATTTTACTTTCCCCTTTTTATTATTTAACATCAGTAAACAAAACAACGATACTTTAATAATCTTGTATTTCATAAGTTACTTGAGAAAAGAAGGAATACTTTTGCAGCAGTCCTGCTAAATTACCAGGAATTTTTTCAATACTAATCTTTAAAATTCATACACATATATTAAGAAAACCTAATCTTTTCAAAAAGATTTATTTATTATTTGAGAGAGAAAGAGAGAATGAGTGGGAAGGGTGGGGGGAAAGGCAGAGTGAGAGTGAAAAATCTCAAGCAGAATCCTTGCTGAGCATGGAGCCCACGCGGGACTTGATCTCACGAGTTTGAGATCATGACCTGAGCAGAATCCAAAAGTCAGACGCTCAATCCACTGAGCCATCCAGGTGCCCCGAAAGTTTAATTATTAGTCAGTAATTAGATCCAGTTTTCTGACTCTGCAAACAATGATCTTAACCATTATACAATCATCCTAAAAAGCTGTCATTTTTTTATTTTTTTATTTTTATTTTTTAAAGATTTTATTTATTTATTTGACAGAGAGAGACACAGCGAGAGAGGGAACACAAGCAGGAGGAGTGGGAGAGGGAGAAGCAGGCTTCCCCCTGAGCAGGGGGCTCCATGCGGGGCTCCATCCTAGGACCCCTTCTGAGCTGAAGGCAGACGTTTAACGACTGAGCCACCCAGGCGCCCCAAAAGCTGTCATTTTCAATGATAAATCTGTGACTTGGGCCATTTATGAAATGACTCTGTCTCTTGATTTCCCCATCTGTCATATGTGCATGCCCACTGTAGATACACTATTACATGGGGAGTAGATTAGTTAATAGATAGAATGTCTTGGTATTTGTAGATGGACAATGTAAAAGGAAAGTTAAGGGTTAAGGAGAAAAAGAGAAGGAAAAAGGTCCATTAAACATCACATGTTTTCAAATTTTAACTTACACATGCATGTGCATATTTATATTAAGTGTTTTTAATTAGAAATGTTAGAAAGGGTAGATTGTTTTTCTTAATCAAAGAATTACAATCCATTTTAATTTGTGAGGAGGGATGGCCTTATTTAGGAATACTGTCAGGAAACTTGTTTTTGGTCATTAAGAAGGGAAACTGACAATAAAAAAGAAAGAAACACAGTAAGAAGGAAAAGGCAAGAGTAATCACTTAACTCTAACAAGCAGTTTTTAAAATTTTTCATTTAATTATCAGTATTTAAATATCTATTTTGAATGGGTACATTTCTGATTAACGTTATACAAGAAAAAGCTTGGTAATTAACAAAAATACTCTATTAACAATTTTTTTTCTTTTTCCTCTTTTTCAGGTCAGGCTTTTGCAAGCACTGGCAGATTAGTGTTTATTCAAGATTTAATGCCACTGTCAATCTAGATTCTTTAGCTAGAAAAGACAAATCTGATTTACATTAACCTGAACACCTTAATAACTAATTAAAATCTCAGCCTCTGGCCAAGTTCTGAGACATTTATTTTATTTAACTCAGCAACAAAATATTGTTAGTCACTTTCTTCTGAGAAAGGTGGCTCTAATTTATTGGACCTATTAGGGCAGTTTATAATCTGCAACCTAATCAGCCTTAACAAAAGATTTTGTACTCGGCATGGCTCAAATATTTTGCTCAATGACTTACTGAGAAATAGGACCTTCCACTGCATTTCTGCCCTAATTTACTGCAGTGATATTGTACTTGCACACATTTATTCAGTTCATATGTTTCAGATTGAAAGATGTAAAATAAAGAATGTGTATGTATTATAACATGAATTTGCTCACATAGAATATATACTAAGCAGATTATAGGTTAGCATTATTTCTAAATTGAAATGGATTAAAAGATATGTGAAGTCACTTCTTCCAACTATTTATTATTCTTATTAGACATATGAATTGAGCCTGTGACTGAGAACATGAAGGCTTTATAAAGGGCATAGGTCAGGTGTGGAATAATTTTCTTATATTTCAACTTATAAGACTCAAGAGAAAGACTGAAATCCTGTTAACCAAGTTGATTGGATTTCTACTAGATTTGGGAGATAAATAGTACCTGTGATGATATTAAAGTACTTACTGATCACTCATTCTGTTTAACTGATACGTCTTACGCTTCTCCACAGTATTTGCAAAATTAATAGAACCTACATTAAAATAAGTGAGTATCCTTAAAATACACAATAAATTGGTGTCCTCCTACCTTAGTTCATCTCTTTTTTCAAAACGACTATTTGAAAGTTATTAAGCTCAAGAGAGGAGATAATTTACAAAAGGAAGTATAGATATCCAGAATCAATGCTGCCGAGAAGCCAAGACAAGTTTAGACTTATTTTGTACATAATGCTCTTAGAAATCACAGGTTTGATATCATGTCATTTCAGCAGAGTGAAGTGGTCAAAACCAGCTGGATACAATAGGGGCAGTTGGTTGACAAATTTGTTGGTTCATTTTTTAATTTATAAGCTAGGTGGTTCCCATAAGTTCCTTATTCATATATTCATGTTATTCTACTTTTCAGACAATTTTCTTGGAATGGCATTTACAGTGGTGAGCAAAGGTAGATACAGGAAGCATAACATCTCAAGGATGGAAGAGTGCCATCAACACAGAATTTTCTCAGACAATTTCAAACCATAATTGTGTTGAGGGCTAGATACAGGGATGAGAGAACTTATAACAGGGTTGTTGTGTTGCCATATTTACTAAAGTTTCCTTTAAAGAAGTGTATATTTTAAGAGAGATTTTAGGAATCACATGTGAGGATATCTGGTTAAAGGTAAATATTTGGGAAAAGTGAAAATAATTGTCAAGGATGAGGCCTAGGTTGTTGGTTTCAAAAGCAAGATAGATGTTAGCATGGCTCAATGAAAAAGATAGTATTAGAAATTGACCACATTTGTAGAAGACAAATGAGTTTAGATTTGATTAAGCATTGTATGAAATATTTTGGTATAAATAAGAACAAGATGAACTGCAGATACATGGATCTGCCGTTCAGTGGGTTTCTGGCTTTAGGAATCATATTGGAGATTCATTTGCATATAAGTGGTAATTGAATCTTTGAGTATAGCTGAGTTCCTGTGGGAGAGAATATAACTGAGAAGACAGTAAGGCCTAGGGCCAGTATTGAACAACTTCAACGAGGAAAGAGAAAAAGTTTGGGATATAATAGGAAAAACAGAAACAGAAATTGTTTGAAATACAAAGATCCAGGGGAGAAAAGTTTAAAAAGGGTGTAGTTATCAATGCTAAATGATGGTGAGAGACCCAGTATAATAAGAGTTGATATTCATTGTCATAGATGATGTATGACAGTTTTGAGGGAATGACCTTAGAGAGCGTTTTTTCAGCAGAGTGAAGTCAAAGCCAATTGGGACTGTAGCAAATGAGAAGTGAGAAAATGAACACAGTGGGTTTAAAAAAACTTTTCAAAAAGTTTGCTGATAAGAAATATAACCAAGTAATATATGGAACAGTGCCCTGGAAAGGAAAATAGGGCCCTAGAAATTGCTTTATTTTTAATGGATGAAACTATTTTTTAAATTTGATGCAAATTATTATTTGAATAGAAAAGAGTTAAATTGACAGAAAGGAGAAAAGATGTATTTGATAATGTAAATTTGAGAATGATTTGGACTTTGATGTACATTTGAAATAATCTGTATTTAATGCATATGAGAGATAGGTGCTCTGTTGTAACAAAGATAAGGGTAGTTTAAAAACGTTTGGCTTTTATTTTAGTATTTGAAATATGTAGCCATTAAAATATTAAATTACTGATTTTTTCTGAAATATCTATTGAGAGTGAATATGTGTTTCATAGTGGTAGTAGAAAGGGGGGATTCTAATAATATTTAAGGAAAGTGGAGAAGAATTAATATTGTCATTGTAGGGAATGGAATAGAGAATAGATCAAAGAAACACTTTGGGATTCTTAGGTCATTCTCTGAATGATCTTTGTGAGATTTATGATTAATCATGGCAATCAGTGCAACATATAATATAATACCATGCAGTCAGAAGCACTAAGAAGTAATAAAGTGGTATAAAGGATATAGAGGGTAATGAAAGACAAAGATGAGACATTTTTTAGGATGATAGTTGTTTAGAACTTAGAACTTATTTTCTAATATAAAAGTTTGATATATAAAAATACATATTGCATCTAAATTGAGTTTTAATCAACACAAACTGTAATAGCATTTGTTGTTGTCAAATTGTACAACTATATTTTCTTTTAATCAAAAAATGTTCCTTTAGTTTTTTTTTTTTAGAGTTGATATTTGCTCTGTATTTCTAATTGCTTTGGTGTACTCAAACATATAATTAGTTTTTCCATTCTTCCACTACCTCTGTACAGTTCCCCTTAATTCTGTCTTCGAAATGGCCAAACATAATTTTTATCTGTTTCATTGAGGCAACCTTCTCCCAGCCTTCCTTTACCTTAATCTAATCATAACTCTACTTGCAGTGACTTTTGATAAATTGACATTCTACTGCCCTTCTCTTTTGTTGGATCCCTACTTTGTGGATCCCATGCCTTTTTTTTCCTTTCTTTTCTTTTTTTGTTTATTTTTGCTTACTCCCTTATTTTGTTGAAGTATGCATTATAATTATGTATCATGTTACATATTAACTATGTATCATGAGTACCTTCATCAGAAAAGATGTACATAAGAAAAATAATTTAGATCTGCTGTCCTGAAGCTATTAAAACAATCAACTGAATATTCAGTTGATTCAGGAGCTTTGTTCTTGGTGCTTCCTCAACAGAGAGGAAACATGTGTATGAGTTAACCATGTAATGAAGTTCTATTCCTAGACCCTCTGATGTATTCCATCAATCTATTAATCTTTACTTAAATTTCATACTATCTTTATAATGTCTTAAGACATAATACTGCATACTTTCCATATGTGCACTTCCTTTAAAAGATTGTTATGCTGGTACTGTTTTGTATTCCACATACATCTTAGAATCAGCTTGTCAATTTTTAAGAAAAAGCCTTCCAGGATTATGACTGAAATTGTACTAAGTCTATAGGCCAACTTGGGGACTTCAAGAAAAAAATAAATATTCCCAGGCTAAAACTTAAGGAATGTTCAACATTTGCCAAGCTGAATTTCAGAATTTCCATGGAAAGTCTATAAAAATATCTTCCATTTCCACTTTCTGAACTAGAATTCCTATAGCAGTGAGGTATGCATTTCCTATCATTGTAGGTTGGGTCTGAATAGGGCAGATAATTTGTCTTTTTAATCTCACAGATCTAAAATTGGAGAAGAATGTATTCAAGGAAGTTAGCCAGAGAGTCCTCATCCAAACTGACCCCCAATAATTCATGTCTCTCCCATCTGTAAAATATACTCATTTCCTCCCAAGGTCCCCCCAGCTCCTGTCCAATCACAGTATTAGTTCAAAGTCTCAGTTTTTTTCAGTCTCTTTGATTATACCAAAGGAGTTACATTTTAAAATTAAAGTTTACTTCCTCATAAAAGCATTAATGAATCAAAAGCTATAATTCTTGTAATGTGTAGTGTAATGCGTAACTCAAGTAATGTGTAGATTACATGACCACAAGAAGAGCTTGGTTTTACCTTATTTAAGTCAATCTCTTGGGCAGTCAATGACATTGATATCCCCCCATCCCCAGTTTGAAGATGAATATTGAAAATCTTGTTGATTATACTTTCTTATTTAAAATGAATATTTTCCATGAACTTTTTTGCTATTTTATGATACTTACCTATGTTTTGGCCAATTTCTATGAAGATTATGCTTTCTGTCTCTATTAAGTCATTCAAATATTTTCATGGCATTTTCTTACTAATGCGAATAGAGCTTAGGAACGGAAATATATAGCTTAAATAAATGTCATTAAAACTATTTTTTATGTATATACTATGAACTAGAACAAAGAGCCTCGTTATAGTAATTGTTATTCCCAGAGAGTCAAAGTTAAGGTCTTTGTCTGTATATCTTTAATTTCAAATAAAACTAAAAATTTTAAATGCTTACTGCAATGAAATAATAATTAAAACTATGAATTAATGAATAAATGAAAAAGAATAATACTTAAGAGAAACATAATATAGTTTCATAGTACATTTATGAAATTGGAGAGCATATATATTAATGAATAAAAGATATATTCATCTATTAGGTTAACTTTGATTTTTATTTAAAAAATTAAACTTACTGGTTCTTAAAATAAAAATGCAAATTAAAATATGCCTTTGATATTGAGTTTTTCTTTACAAAATTAAATTTATATTGAAAAGTTGACCTTGTCTATATTTAGTTTTCAAATAGTCATTTTGAAGAAACTGAAAATGAGGAATTTATTTGACTATTAAATTGCCTAAGGATAAATTCTTGATTTTCCTTTATTATTAAAAAAATCTATTATGTATTTATCTTTTTTTTTAAAGATTTTATTTATTTATTTGAGAGAGAGAGAGTGAGAGACAGAGAGCACGAGAGGGAAGAGGGTCAGAGGGAGAAGCTGACTCCCCGCTGAGCAGGGAGCCCGATGCGGGACTCGATCCTGGGATTCCAGGATCATGACCTGAGCCGAAGGCAGTCGCTTAACCAACTGAGCCATCCAGGCGCCCTATGTATTTATCTTTAGAGTTTCAAAAACAATTTCAAAATTAAGTTTATGTTTCTCTGCTCCAGGCTTGTAAAAAGCAATGAAAACTCTGGCTGTTTTATAAGGAAAAGATTTAAGAGTTAGGAAGCTGCAGGCCACTTAAAATGCATCATTTAAATATTTTGAAGACTCTCAGTTAACATAGCTCTAATACTACATGAATTTCTCTTTAGAACTTAACAGTTGTTGGAATAAATGAGTAGTAAAAAGTCAACACAAGGGAAATAAATTTAATGGAAAAAAGGAACCTTCCTCCCTAAGGTTTAGAGAAACTTATACAATTCATTCCCTAGGCTTTCTTAGGGCAAATTCCCTCCAAAATGAAAGGAAGTTCCAGGTATTTCTTATACTACTACAAAACCACAATTTAAAAAATCTGAACCTGAAAGTGAACTTAATACAGTGAATTCTCCACTTTAACACACAAAGCCATGTACGGGATTACTTTGATGTACCTATTGTTTCTTATGTGGTGCATTTTTCTGCATCTATGTCCAATAATGCAGTCATATCAAACACATTTTGTTCTCAGTATATTCCCTATTAGTTCTCCCTACTATGCCTTTGAAAATGAGGAGTTATCTTCTTTCCACTTTTTCCCAGTAAAATTCCAAAATTTTATTATGCATTACATGGATAAAAGTGAGTCCTTGAATAAGCATGGGATACCCCATGGGTTTCTTAAAATCGTATATATGAAGTTTGACATATATGCATAGAAGTGTTTCTCTCAAGAAAGTTTCCTCAAGCTTCTTTAAGTTGTTAAGCAGGTCCAAATACACAAAATCATTATCACTAACTTTTATTTGTTTATTCAGTTCCAATTTCTGTACAATGTACATTAAATACTTTTTGGATTAATACAAATATGGAATCTTCAGCATATTATTCCCAGATCTAGTATATCACATGATATATGGAAATCATTAGTATTTGTTGAATGTTTGAACAAACAAAAAACTCATGAAATAATTTTACAGATTTAAAGGCTGAAGTTCACTTAGCCAGTATGTGTACATTGAGAGATGCACCTCTGGTCTGTCAGATAGCATCTCCAAGTGGGATATTTAATGTTCCCAACTAGCAAAAGGCATACTTGGGACTACATAACATGATATATTGCAATGTGCAGTGATGTGTTGGCAGGTCACCTCTGCAAAGATATAAATACTCCTACCAGGACTGATTGGCAGCTACTGAAGTGATGCCATGGGATACAGATTCCAGAAAAAAATAAACATTCACTTCTTCTGGTAGTGGCTGGCTCTGCACGTCGGTGTGGGCTTCTTAATTACCACCAATAGACTGGTATATCTTTATTCTCCAATGGATTAGTACTTTATTTAGTCCAAAGTAGGTATGTCTTACTTGAGTGAAAGTATGAAGCAGGTAAATTTTGATATGTTTCTCAGATTTCAAGCAAGAAGAAATAGGATGGCATGTGAGAACACTTCTTTAAATAGGAGGATTTGTTTTGTGTGTGTGTTTTGTGTGTTTTGTGTGTGTGTGTGTGTGTGTGTGTGTGTATGTGTGTTTAGGGGGGTAAGGCTTAATTTTAAAGATGCCCCAAGATTCTTGACTTCTGGCTATTCAATCAAACACAACTCTACATACTGCTGTGAAGGGACTTTGAAGATGAAAAGATGGAATTAACGTTCCTAATTAGATGACATTAAAAAGGGGGAGATTATCTGGGACTACCCAAATGAGCCCAAAGATAAGAGGAGGGCCTGTAAAAGCAGCAAGGGAAAACAGAGGAGTCAGTCTGAAAGAGAAAGCATGAGATGGAACTGACCAGCCACAGATGCTCTTGAATGTGAACCAGCCAAGGGATGCAGGTGGCATCTAGAAGTCAAGAATGGTTCCTTTCCAAAGGCCAAGAAAGAAATGGGGACCTCAGCCCGACAACCCCCATGCAACGGGATTTCTACCGACCACCTCAACGAGACTAGAACTGGATTGTCCCCCAGTGATCCTAAATAAGTGCCCAGGATCAACTGACACCAGACTTCTGACCCACAAAACCGTGGGATAATAAGTAGGTGTTGTTTTAAGCTGCTAAATGTATGGTGATTAGTTGCAGCAATAATAGAAAACTAAAACAATGAGTATGGAGAGAAAAGGTTCAGTGCGAGACCTTGGAAAGTGATTTGGAGAAGTGAGAAAGAGACTGCCCATCCCTGAGGCGTGCTAAGGTGCCAGTACAAGACGTCAGCAGCAGGGGGAGCAGCGGCACATAAAACCATACTTCCTTTTCTCCTACGAGGGAGCAATCGTGAGTCATTTACGCATAAAGGCGGAGATAAATGTTCTGGGTCTTAAAACAAATCTTTTGCTTTTGCCAGCCTAGCAGGTTGCATCTTTTCACCAACTCATTTTATTTTTTTAGAAAAAAAATATTTAAACTCTGGTTTCAGTCTTCATTTGCAAATTAAACTTACCTTTCTACCCGGCTTAAGGAATGGCTGTAAAGTTTTATGTTGAGTCCACTGTTCATAGATTGCAAATAAGTAAGTAAAGGAAAACGACAAAATAGCAATGTGAACCATCCAGAAACTTGGAGATAATTATCTTAAAATGCCGGATGGGGAAGGAGTATTTACCTTCATCTGATGTTTTAAAATATTATGTTTAATTCAATTTGAAATTATTAATATGGGTGTTGTATTTCGATGCAGATAAATTTAGGTAAGAACGGTTTATGGAAAGAAACATACACATTTCAAACCCTTAAAAGACAAGACTTTGTTTCCCTTATTTATTTATTGCCTACTTGACACCTGCAATTACTTTG
The DNA here is from genome assembly GCF_003265705.2 of Callorhinus ursinus. Taxonomy (NCBI): domain Eukaryota; kingdom Metazoa; phylum Chordata; class Mammalia; order Carnivora; family Otariidae; genus Callorhinus; species Callorhinus ursinus. Next base: position 78,456,221 of record NW_027397065.1, on the reverse strand, counting down.
TGGTGAACAAAACTTTTATATTCCAATTAGGATGGTTAAAATGGAAATATAACCAGGGAAGATTGCACACTAGAGTATAAACCAATTATTTTTTCAAAAAGCAAATTCATGAAGTGGATTGGAGACAGACTATCATAGAACCAGAATATCAGATACTTCTATTATGTAATATTCTAGCACCTTGGAACATTTATACATAAATATATTTTGACTAATAGATAAACAAGTTGTTACTTGGATTTCTACACAAGCCAGCTACTGAAGAAATTAAAAGAGAAGTATTAGATTTAGTTCCTATTCTTGATAATGTTACAATTTAATTAAAGAGGGATGACTAATGCACAGGAGATAATTAGCAAATAATGAAAAACAGTATGAATTTATGTGACCCAACTTTTAGTTCTAGTATGCAGCTCTACTTTTTCTTTATCTTATGCACGCATATAAACCCTCTGCAAACAAAACAAAATAAAAAACAGCAAGTGACCAAAAAAGTCTGCACATGTAATTTCAGATCTTCCTGAACTTACGATGGAATTATATCCCAATAAACACATTGCGAGTTGAAAATATAGTAGACTGAAAATTTAATACATCTAATCTACTCACTGTTATTGCTCAGCCTAGCCTAATTTATATGTGCTCAGAACACTTCCATTAGACTGCAGTTAGGCACAATCATCTAACAACCTATTTTATAATAAAGTGTTGACCATCTCGTAATTTATTGAGTACAGTACTGAAAGTGAAAAACAGAATGGCTGAATAGTTGTCAGTGTATTGGTCGCTGACCCTTGTGATTGTGTGGCTCACTTGGAGTTGCCCCTGCTGCCCCTTGCCCAGCACCATGAGAGAGCATTGGAACACATATCTGGAGGCTAGTATGTATTGGGGAAAGGTCAAAATTGAAAATTCAAAGTATGGTTTCTACCAAATGCGTAGTACTCTTGCTCCATTGTAAACTTGAAAAATCATAAGTCAAATCACCTTAAGTCAGGGACCCTCTATTTTATATTTGGTAAAATGGGTCCTTAGAGTAGCTTCTTTCTACTGTTTTCAAGACTCTGAGTCCCTCCCATTAGAACTGGAATCACAGTAATTAATATTTTTCTTCTCTGTACCATCTTGTTCCAATTGTTAATATGGATCTTCAGGCTTCTGTTTATATAACATTTTATTCTCCCTGAGAAAAGAAAGGTTTCATCACTGAAAAGAAACCATGTAATCATTAAGTTCTCAAATAAAGACTGTTCAACTTTGTTCCTGTATTTTCAACCAATTAATCAGTTCCCACTCAAAGAGAGAAGCCTTCATTATTCACATACTATTAGAACAAGTAAAATTATAATGTGACTCTGAAAAGAAACCCACGCTTATCTTTCAGATTAGAAAAAATGTACAGCAGGCTTGGATGCTTATTATGATGAATCAAAGCTCCAGGCAATAGTTTTCCTTTTAATTTTTGCTTCATGAAAAGATGAATGGCTGATAGGTAACGTAACATTCATTTTGAAATAACAGGGATAAAATATAACAATATTTAAGTTAGTGTTTTAAGTAATAAAGAAAATCTAATAACTGCCATCCTCACTTCATGGTTTTTCTCCTATCTAGCTACTTCTTTTTGATTGACTCAAGGACTAGGTCTATCAAAGACGAGCAGCAGTTATATTCCTATTTTGGTCTCATTACATTTTAATTATCCCTGGAATTCCTGTTTACCATGAAATCTGTGGATTATAACTTGGCATGTCATTTAGTGTTCTCTCTAGGGAGAAAACATGCTGACCCCAGGAAGTGTATATTCTGTCCCGCTGGCGGTTGAATTTCTTATCACAACTCCCCTAACTAACTTTCTGGCACACAAGTCATCTGTCTTGAACTGAATTTATGCAAGATATTATGATTGACTTTATTGAATCTTGGAAATTGGAATATGTATGTTTTGATTCCATAAATGTAAGAAATATTTAAATGTAATTAAGGATTTAATTCCATTCCTGGCAAATAGAAAAATGACTCTTTTCTGAGGGCACCCCATTTCCTTGAACTCACATTTTTTAAATTTTTGTTTTTAATTTTAAGATTTTATTTATTTATTTGAGAGAGAGAGAGACAAAGACTGAGAGAGAGAGAGAGAGAGAGAGCACGAGGTGAGGGGTGCAGGAAGGGCAGAGGGAGAGGAAGTAGTGTCCCTGCTGAGCAGAGAGCCCAAACGATCCCAGCTTGTGACTTGAGCCTGAGCTGAGGGCAGATGCTTAAACGTCTGAGCCACCCAGGCATCCCTTGAAGTCACATTTTAAAACAAAATGTGAACTTTTGTTTTATTCTCTGCATCTCTGACATCCCAGTCACTGTTTTAGGAAAATTACCACCATTTTCCCTTGATCCTTAAGGTAGAAATAATGGTTAACTTGGTTTATATCTTTTATTTAGACTGTACCCGATTTATTAGTTGTGTCAGTTACAACTCCGTAATTTAGCATTTATGTGTCCTTACGTGTTCATCTATATTGCCATGTGTTAATTCAGGCAATAAGCATCTTTTCACTGAAGACTGTAATGTCTGTTTTTTGCATATACCCACATGCATTCCTTATTCAGTTAAAAAAAATGTTCTTTTAAAAGTGTAAAACTTCAAACTGGACTCTCCCAGTTAAGTATTTTTCAGTGGTTCTCAATTGGAGTTAGAATAAAACCCATCCTTCTGAGTGTTGTCCCCTACAAGAATGCTTGCCTAACTTTAGCTTTCCAAATATAGCTCCTTCTTGCTTAATTTGCATCAGTGCCACCAGACATTTCATTTTTTAGATTGCCAAATATTTTCATATCTCAGGGCCTTTGTGATATTCCATCTGTCTGGAAGACATTTTTCCTATAATATTTATCTCTTTAGTTCAAATGAATAAAATATGATCTGTGCTTTCAGATTGCTTAACTATTAGACATCAGATATATTCAAGAATGGAATGAAATAATAAAGTTAGAAGCATGCAAAGCTTGTTCTAGAAATGCAGGGTTGCATATGCTATGCAGGCTGGGGAAGATATCTTCAATGGTCGCAATTACCCTGGTATAAACAATGGGTGTATTTTGAGAATTATTAATTGCGTGTTAAACTCTGGGCTAACGATTAGGTCCTTTTCTCTAAAACATACCTCTGAGTAGTCAGTGCCAGTCCAGATGGAGCTGGTTGAAACCTAGATGAAAATGTGTTAGGTAATAATAAAATTAGGAAGAGCTCCGCTTCCTCCTACTTCAGGCAATCAGAAAGTGTGGAGAGACAAAGATATGAGCCGAGCAGAACTCGGTAGAGGAAATTTTGAAATCAACACAATATTCCAGTGGACCTGAGATGAAAATTGACGTTATTGTAACAAAGAGCAATCCAGAGAGAGTTGACTGTGTTGGAAATGTTCAAGGTATTTGGAAATGACTGCAATAGCTTGCTAGTGTTCTTGGCTTTTCAAATGAAACAGCAAGTGTTATGTTTTTGGACAACTAGAGTGGTAGAAGGCAAAAATGAGGTGTTAGTTAGGCAACAGTGAACAAGAAAAAATGGCTTTGATTTGCATTTCTCTGATGATTAATGTATCAAATATTTGATTTTTTTTTTTTTTGCTAGTATTCTAACTGCTGTGTTGCTAGGGGTTTTTCAATATTATTGATCTTTTCAAAGAATCAGCTCTTGATTTTGTCGATTTTCTCTGTTGATTTCCTATTTTCAATTTCATTGATATCTACTCTAATTCTTATTTTCTATTCCATTTAGTTTGGTTTTAATTTTCTCTTCTTCCTCCTCCCTTTTTTCTCCTTTTCATTTTCTTCTTCTTCTCCTCATCTTCTTCTTCTTCTTTGTTGGCCTTGCCATCACCTTCCTCGTTCTCCTCCCCCTTTGTTTCCTAAGGTAGAAACATAGATTACTGAATTTAGATCCTTCTTCTCCAATACATGTTTTCAATGCTATAAATTTCCCCCAAGCCTACTTTCGTTGCAGCCTACAAATTTTGATGTTGTGTTCTCCTTTTCATTTAATTAAAACTATTTTTAAATTTTCTCTTGAGATTTCTTCTTCAAACCATGTGTTATTTAGAAGTCTGATTTTAAATCCCCATGTATTTTGGGGCTTTCCAGTTATATCTCTGTTTTCAATTTCTAGTTTAATTCCACTATAGTCTGAGAACAAATATTGAATGATTTTTTTTTTTTTCAAATTTGTTAAGCTTTGTTTTATGGCCCAGAATGTGTTCTATCTTGGTGAATGTTCCATGTGAGTTTTAGAAAACTGTGTATTTTGGTGTTGTTGGATGAAATCCTCTATAGATGTCAATTATATCCAGTTGATTGATGGTGTTGTTGAATTCAACTATGTCCTTACTAATTTTCTGCCTTCTGAATCTGTCCATTTCTGAGAATAGGATATTGAAGTCTCCACCCCCCCCAAAAAAAATGAAGTCTCCACCTCTGACAGTAGAGTGTCTATTTCTCCTTGAATTTCTCTCAGTTTGGGCCACACATAGTTAGATGCTCTGTTGTTAGGTGCATACACATTAAGAATTGTTATGTCTTTTTGGATAATTGGCATCTTTATCATTTATGATGCCCTTCTTTGTCCCTTATAACTTCTCTTACTTTGAAATCTACTCTGTCTGAAATCAATTATACCTTCTGCTTTTTTTGATTAGGGCTGGTGTGATATATTTTCCTCCATTATCATACCTTTTATCTATATGTTTCTCTGTATTAAAGGTGGGTTTCTTGTAGACAACGTATAACTGGGTGATGTTTTCTGCATCCCTCAACTAATTAACTCATCAAATACATTATTAATTTCTGTTACAGTGGTTTTATCTCTAGTATTTCCCTTTGGTTCTTTTTTAGGATTTCCACATCGCTGCTGACATTGTCCATCTGTTTTTGCATGCTGTTTACTTTATCCATTAGAGCTCTTAGGATATTGTCATAGTTATTTTAAATTCCCAGGCTGATAATTCTAATATCATTGTTTTTTTGGTTCTGGAGTTTGCTTTGTCTCTTCAAACACTATGTATTGCCTTTTGGTACACCTTGTAATTTTTTCTTGATAGCCAAATAGAATGTTGGGTAAAGAGAAATGCTGTAAATCGGCTTTAGTAATGTGGGTGAATGGGGGTGGGGAATTCTATATGCCCATGATTGGTTTTCAGTCTCTAGTGAGTCTATGTCTCTGAACAGCACAAGTGTTACTATTTAATTCCTGCTTATGAAGGTTAGAATAGCTACAGGGGGCTGGAGTTGGCTCTTTCCCTTCTCCCATTGGAGAGCTAGAAAAGATAGGAGTTGTGTATTTCCCTTCCCCAAGTGAGGCAGATTCTGATAATATCCCAGAAGATTAGTCTCTGATTAACTAGTTTCACTTGAGGGCAGGACTTGTTATGAGGAATAGGGTACTCTGGGATATTTCTCTCTTTTTTTTAATATATTTTATTTATTTGACAGAGAGAGAGAGAGAGAGATCACAAGTGGGGGTGGGGGGTGGGGCAGGGCAGAGAGAGAGGGAGAAGCAGTCTCCTGGCCGAGCAGGGAGCCTGATGCGGGGCTCGATCCCAGGGTCCTGGTATCATGACATGAGCCGAAGGCAGACACTTAACCAGCTGAGCCACCCAGGTGCCCCTGGGATATTTCAAAATTGTTCCTCTTCCCCTTCGCTTGCCAGAAGCCCAAAGGGATGTCTCTGATGTTTACTATGGGAAGCTGGACAAGCTCCTGGACCTAAATTTCACAGTATTATAACTCTCAGGGTTGTCTACACTGAGCCTCCAGCAATTTCTAAATTGTAGTTCAGGTTTTCCTACCACAGCATTGGTGCCCAGGCAGCTTCTGCTCAGGAATCTCTGCTCAGGTAAGCTACGCCTACCTGTATTGGCCTGTCTGTCTCTCTGATCCTAGGGACAGTGATTTTTCCTGTGTCCTCCCTTCTCCAATGGATCCAAGAAGTACTGCTTAATTTTCAGTCTGTTCATGTTTTTACTTGTTGTAAAAACTCTGTGTGTAAAGAACCAGAACTTTTCATGTTAGTTTCACATTCAATCACCTTGTTAAACATTCCTTATTATTTCTGATATTTTATCTTTAAAATATTTTAATTTTATAATGATATAATGACACAGTCAGCCAATTTCCATTTCCTTGTTTGTTATATTTTCTTGTTTTATATTTTGTTTACATTTATTGTATTTTATAATTCAAAAAGCTTTTATTTAACCATAACTTTGTCTTCAAAATCATTTTCAACAACTCTGTCTTCTAAATCTGTATCAGTGCATTCAGTAGAATTCTTTTTTCTAATTGTAAAGTTTCTTCTATACCTGAGTTTTTCTTTAATCACTAATCACTAATAACGTTTCTCTTTTATCTACTTTTGATTTTTTTTTTTAAGATTTTACTTTATTTATTTGACAGAGACACAGTGAGAGAGGGAACACAAGCAGGGGGAGTGGGAGAGGGAGAAGCAGGCTTCCTGCGGAGCAGGGAGCCCAATGCGGGGCTCGATGCGCACCTGAGCCAAAGGCAGACGCTTAACCGACTGAGCCACCCAGGCACAGCCATCTACTTTGATGTTTTATTTGATATGTTTGCACTTACTTCACAGTAGAGTGTTTTTTTTAAGACATTTTATCATAATGAGTTAAAGAGTTAAAAAAAATTAAATTTGCACTATATATCCACTCTTACTCTCTTATTTACTCTATCAGTTTATTTTTTGCCTTGAAAGTTTGCCAAAAGCTCTCTGTCCTATAAATGTCATTTCAGAGTTGGTCATTGTTTAGCCCACATTCACATTATCTGAAACATCAGAATCAATTGGCTACTGTAGATATAATTAATGCTATGTAGTAATGGTTGCTGGCAACCAAAATTATGTCTGATTTACCTTAGTCAACACTTCAAACCTTTTGCTCATGAAATTTACACTTTTTAGTATAAACTCACAAATTTCTGGTATTTCTTATGGTTATATTTGCTTTATAACTAATATTCATCCTGAATATCCTCCTTAGAGATATTCTGAGTTCAAATGTTAGGCTTTATGAGTTCAGAATTAGGGAGAGAAGGGGTGAATACCAACTTCTTATAGGAAGAAAGTTTCAGTGGGAGGTAGATCAGGCAAGTCTTGTATTTCAGTGTTCTCTAGAGCATCCAACGGCTTCAACATATTTCTATTCCAGTTTTCATGGTTTTATACTTTCTTCCTAAATTTCACATTTTTTTATAATTGTTATTCAAATAGTATTTTCATTCAGTGATTTGTAAAGTTGTCTTCTGAACTGCGCTTCCTAAAGTCAAGCTATGATAGCCTTAGGAAGTATTTTATTTCGTAAATGGCCCTAAGTTTCATTCTATGCTTAAGATTAGAATGGAAAGATGTGAATTTACATTTTTATCACTCTGGATTGTGTAAAATTGTCAGGAGCAGGCATGCGATCCTACAGCTTTCAATGTTTTTGTCCCCTCTAAAGAGATTGGCAGCTGGCTTTTTGGGGACAAATTCTTTGTATTACAGTTTTTCCTAACTAAAATTGATTATTAGCTGCTTCACTTGAGAATTTCATTGGCTCTTATTTCCTACAGTAGAAATAAAAGAAAAAGGGGGGCTCATTTTTGGACCTGTCTTGTTCTTAAAATAACAACCAAATGATGGATATTTTTTCAAGGTCATGAATAACTTTTTCTGTTTCATTTAAGGTTATTTCACTTAACAGTGGCATCAATTTATCCAACCCAGTTTTTTTTTTTTAAAGATTTTTTATTTATTCATTTGAGAGAGCGAGAATGAGAGAGAGAGAGAGAGAGAGAGAGAGCACATGAGAGGGGGGAGGGTCAGAGGGAGAAGCAGACTCCCTGCTGAGCAGGGAGCCCGATGTGGGACTCGATCCCGGGACTCCAGGATCATGACCTGAGCCGAAGGCAGTCGCTTAACCAACTGAGCCACCCAGGCGCCCCCAACCCAGTTTTGATTTAAAAGAAAGTTTTATTAAAAGAAAAAGAGGCTTCTTTTTCATAAAGTTGATCACATGGGATAATAAATAAGCAAATATCGCACTTGTCTTGTTTATAGTTTGAGGTAAGCCAAGTATAGGTAAATGCTAAATATATATAGAGAAATATGAATTAGAAATTTATAATTGGAAGACTATGTTGTCACCACTCATAAGTCTCAACCTGACTAAAAGTGATCAAATTCATAAAGATGTGTTCATTTTCAAACAACACAACATGAAATCTATTGTGCATCCTTTACAGTAGTCCTGCCAAAATGATTTGAACCTAGGTTTGTTTGTTTATTTATTTTAAGATTTTATTTATTTTTATTTGGTATAGAGAGCAAGTGAGAACACAAGCAGGGGCAGAGGGAGAAGCAGGCTTCCTGCCAAGCAGGGAGCCTGATGCGGGGCTCGATCCCAGGACCCTGGGATCATGACCTGAACTGAAGGTAGACACTTAACCGACTGAGCCACCAGGGCCCCTGAACCTGGATTTAATCACTATTTAGCTCTGGCTTCCAGTTTACAGGACATACAGGGAATAGAGCAAAATGTTAACTAACATCAGTAGGAATCACCCAGATAAATATAGACTGTGGGTGATATTCCATAAAATTGGACCTAGTTATTTATAGAAATTAATGGCATGGAAACAAAAAATAAGGGAACAAAAGAGAAAGATGTAATAGTCATAATAACCACTTAGGGAGTATTGAGATTTTACACCTTGTGTTATTCTTTTTTTTTTTTTCCTTCAAGTTTTTATTTATAATTCCAGCTAGTCAACATACAGCACAATATTAGCTTCAGGTGTAGAATTCTGCAACTCATCACTTACATGCAACACTTAGTGCCCATCACCCATCACCCTCCCCCTGCCCCATCTCCTCTCTGGTACCCACCAGATTGTTCCCCCACAGTCAAGAGTCTGTCTCTTGTTTTGCCTCTTATCCCTCCATGTTCAGTTGTTTTGTTTCTTAAATTTCACATATGAGTGATATCATATGGCATTTGTCTTTCTCAGACTGACTTATTTTGCTTAGCATAATACTCTCTAGCTCCATCCATGTCTTTGCAAATGACAAGATGTCATTCTTTATTCATGGTCGAGTAATATTCACATATATATATATATATTTACATATATATATATATAAAACCAGTTCTTTATACATTCATCAGTCAGTGGATATTTGGGCTCTTTTCATAATTTGGCTATTGTTGGTAATGCTGCTATATACGTGAGGGTGTATATATCCCTTTGAATCAGTATTTTTGTATCCTTTGGGTAAATACCTAGGAGTGCAATTGCTGGATGGTAGGGTAGTTCCATTTTTAACTTTTTGAGGAACCTTCATAATGTTTTCAACAGTGGCTGCACCAGTTTGCATTCCTACCAACAGTGTGAAAGGATTCCCCTTTTTCTGCATCCTTGCCAACACCTGTTGTTTCCTGTGTTGTTCATTTTAGCCGTTTTGACCAGTGTGAGGTGCTATCTCATTGTTGTTTTGATTTGCATTGTTTTGATCTGCATTTCCCTGATCATGAGTGGTGTTGAGCATCTTTTCTTGTATCTGTTAGCCATCTATATGTCTTCTTTGGAAAAATGTCTATTCAGGGGCACCTGGGTGGCTCAATTGGTTAAGCATCTGCCTTCAGCTCAGGTCATGATCAGGGTCCTGGGATTGAGCCATGCATTGGGCTCCCCACTCAGTGTGGAGCCTGCTTCTCCCTCTCCCTCTGTCTCACACTCCCTTGCTTGTGCTTTCTCTCTCTGTCAAATGAATAAATAAAATCTTAAAAAAATGTCTATTCATGTCTTCTACCAATTTTTTTAACTGGATTATTATTATCATTTTTTAAAGATTTTATTTATTTGACAGAGAGAGACACAGCGAGAGAGGGAACACAAGCAGGGAGAGTGGGAGAGGGAGAAGCAGGCTTCCCGCGGAGCAGGGAGCCCGATGCGGGACTAGATCCCAGGACCCTGGGATCATGACCTGAGGCGAAGGCAGACACTTAACGACTGAGCCACCCAGGCGCCCCTGGATTATTTGTTTTTTGGGTGTTGAGTTTTATAAGTATTTTATTTGTCATGGATACTAACCCTTTATTGTCATTTGCAGATATCTTCTCCCATTTCATAGGCTACTTTTTAGTTTTGTTTTTTTCTTTTGCTGTGCAGAAGATTTTAACTTGATGAAGTCCCAATAGTTTATTTTTGCTTTTGTTTCCCTTGCTTCAGGAGACATATCTAGTAAGAGGTTACTGACTGTGCTATACTCTAGGATTTTGTTTCCTGTCTCACAGTTCCAGACTTAAGTTGTATTACAAAGCTGTAGTGATCAAGACAGTATAGTACTGGCTTGGAGATCAATGGAATAGAATAAAAAACCCCAGAAATGAACCCATAACTGTATGGGGCATTAACCTTTGACCAAGCAGAAAAAAATATCCAATGGGAAAAAGAGTCTCTTCAACAAATGGTGTTGGGAAAACTGGACAGCAACATTCAGAAGAATGAAACTGGACCACTTCCTTACACGATACACAAAAATAAATTAAAAATGGATAAAAGACCTAAATGCAAGACAGGAAACTATCTTGTTTTATTCTTAATTCAAATAATCCATCTGTACTGTAAAATCAGAAGACTTTGAATACAATCTAGGTTAATAAATTATATTAAGGAATTATTGGGAATTTTTAGGTGAGATAGTTGAATCATATGTAGGTAGGAAAATATTCTTGATTTTTAGAAACGCCTGAGGAAATATCGACAGATGAAATAGGTTTTTCCTTTAAATTACATCAATTAAGGAAAAAAAAAAGAGTGAGGGGAAACAATTGTGGTAAAATACTAATTATTAAATATGGCAATTTGGCTACATTAGATTGTTTTTCCTACATTTTGTGTTTGAAACTTTCCATAATAAAACTGATATTTGAAAATACCAAAACATAAGTGCTGATCATGACCTATTGAAATAATTCACAACTTTTTGATGAATTGAAATCTGCAGTAAAAAAAAAAAACTAATATTCCAATAATTCAGTTGTGGGAGTAAAGTTCTTCCTGTAAACTTCCTTTTGCTTCTTCCATTCTTTTCTATTTATCTTCAATGAATATAAATAGTCCTATATTTGGAGGCGTCATCTTTTTTTTATTGTACAATTCCAGGTTTAATTGTATTTATTCCTGAGACTATTCGGAAGTAGTACGCATTTGTGATTAATAACTATATTTCAGATATTTTAAATTAAACGTGTATGTACATTATCCTTACGAAAAAACTCTTTCAGTATGATTTCTCAGAGTATAATAGGCCATAAATTATTATTAAAAATTGTGTCTTGGATTCTATGGAGTTATATTTATAATGAGAATCCTACTGTGAATAAGAAAAATAAACTTTAATAATGCTGTAAAGTATAGAACATTCCTCTGCAAATAATAATTTTGAGGTACAGAATTAAAGTACAAGTAAAACATAATTTTACACACATATTACAGGAAACACAGTATAACATCTGCTCAAATTGAAGGAGATGCTGAAGTTCCAAAATTCAATGACAAGAGTTTGAATGTACAGAATATCTGTAGAAAATTTTACCTCTAGACAGCTGCTATTAAGCTTAGCTTCACTATTTTTCAGTTTCTCTAGGTTTCCTTTCTATTTTCAATTTCAAATTTCTTTTAGGGAAACTGGCTCACTGTGGGTCAGATAATTTTTTTTTTAATTTTTATTTTTTAAAGAGAGAGCATGAGCAGAGAGGGGCAGAGGGAGCAGAGAGAGAGAATCTTAACAGAGCCTGACACGAGGGTCCATCTCAAGACCCTAAGATCATAGCCTGAGCCAAAATCAAGAATTGAAAGCTTAACTGACTGAGTCACCCAGGCACCTCTGTTAGTCAGATAATTCTATCACTGGATCATTCACAGAGGGCAGAGTGTCATGGTATATATACTATGTTCATCTCTGTGAGCTGGGCCAATATCACAATCAGAAGCCACTACTTAGTTATACAGTCTCAGTTATACAGAGTTAAGCAACCTAATCATTTATCTTTTGCAATTTGTTGCTAGTTAATATTTTATAAATATGTGCAAGACTAGAATTTCGAGAGTTATTACACATGCCCCTCACTGTACATGAGTGTGCTATATGAATGTCTCTGCTTTTGTTCTTGCAGTAGAGATTTTAGAAATTTGAAAATGGGCTAAATATCACCAATTTTGCCTGATTTGCAAAACGTTTTCATTTTGTCTGTAATATATGTGTTTCCTTTTACCTCTTTGTTTTTGTCACTTTTACAAATATAAAGTCTCCACTCCCATCTCTCTATAATGTGTCACTCTTCTGCATCTGTGATTTCCTATGCCACAACCACCCAATATCCATACATTTAGAGTTAAATAGTTTGTCAAATGAGAATGGCTCTGTAGCATTATCCCATCTTGATTCAAGAAATCCTGGCTTAGTAGGTAGATGCCTATCAATCTGTCCATGTGTTGAATCCGTGTGGCTGCCACCTGGTAAGGGTAATTCTCCTGAGATCACATGTTCTAAGCCCCTAAGCCAATATCACACATTTTAGGTTGTTAAGGTGACATCTCACTTCTAGTTTCAAACTGTGCTTTTGTTATTGATAACAAATTACCCCACAAACTTACTGGCCTAAAACTACACTTTATTATGATGTCTGGGCTCAGATGGACACTGTTCACTAGGAGTCTGTCATAAGGTTGTAGTAGTAAGACACTGGCAGTGTCTATAGTCATATGAAGGATCAACTAGACCCAATATCCAAAAGAGCTCACTCGTATACCTGGAACTAGATGATAGCTTTCAGCAAGGAGTTCAACTGGGGTTTTCAATTGGAGAACATATATAATCACTTACATGTGTCTTGGGCTTCTCACATCATAGTGATGGGTTTCCGTAAGAAGTATCTAAAGAGCAAGAATTCCAAGACTAGTGAAAGGAAACTACAAAATTTCTTAGGACCAATTATTGTAAGCTCCAAAACATCTTAACTCCTCCACATTCCACTAATCAAGGAAAGTCAGGGATTCAAGGGAAGGGATTTATACTCCATATTTGATATGAGGAATGGCATTCTCACACAGGAGAAAAGAATTGATGGCAGCATCTTTGACTTACTATTTTTACCCACTCTCCTTTATCTCCAAGGTGAACTTACTAATACTCTTGCTTTTTCTCCCTCCTTCTTTCTTTTATTCCTTTTCTCCATGTAAGAACACTTAATATGAGATCTAACCTGTGTACAGAATTTAAAGTATACAATACAGTGTTAACTATATGCAAAATATTGTACAGCAGATTTGTAGGATTGATTCACTTTGCCAAAGTGAAACTTTAATACCAGTTGAACAATAGCCACCTATGTCCTCCCTCTCTCCAGTCTCTGGCAACTACCATTTTATTCTTTTTATGAGTTTGACTAATTTAGATATCTCATATGAATGGAATCATGCAGTATTTGTTCTTCTGTGGCTTACTTATTTCACCTAGTATAATATCCTCCAGGTTTATCCGTGTTGTCACATGTGGCAGATTTCCTTTGGTTTTGTTTGTTTTTGTTTTTTTAAGATTTTATTTATTTGACAGACACAACAAGAGAGGGAACACAAGCAGGGGGAGTGGGAGAGGGAGAAGCAGGCTCCCCGCTGAGCAGGGAGCCCAATGCGGGGCCGATCCCAGGACCCTGGGATTATGACCTGAGCTGAAGGCAGACGCTTAATGACTGAGCCACCCAGGCGCCCCTCAAGTCAGTGTATAACTTGATAAACATGTCTGAGACCATGCATCCCTGGCTGCTAAGCACCATGGCCGACAGGGCTAGAGAGGTAACAGCTTTATTTTGAGCAGGTTGCAAAGACAAGGCAGCACTTTACAGCTACATTGTAACTAGATCCTGCATCAGATTTCCTTTGTTTTTAAGGCTAGATAATATCCTGTATATATAGACCATATTTTTAATCCATTCATCTGTCAGGGAATATTGAGGTTATTTCTTTTTTTGGCTATTGTGAAAAATGCTACAGTTACCATTAAAGTGCATTTATCTCTTTGGGATCCTGTTGGTAATTTTTGTGTCTACTTCTTAGCCTCCTACCAATTGCCTAACACTTACTTTGGCATTTACCCCTATCTTTCAAAAATCTGCATTTGGATTATGGACTATAATCTATTTTACAATTTAAATGAAACATCTAGAATAAACAAATCTATGGAAACAGGACATAGATTATTGATGTCTTTATTTTCAAATTTAAGATGTTCTTTATTGATAAGCTCCAGTACAAATTGCTCAATATGCCCCAAAATATACATCTATAATCATTTATATCACCTATATTTAGTACCATTTCTAATCTCTATGTGTCATAGTTAGGGATACTTGAAGTCTTCTGTGAACTTTCACTTCAGCTTTTGTTTTTTCTTATTATAGATAGACTCAACCCATTACAAAAAATTATATCTTTATTTCCTCCATTCTTTCTTTTTATTTTCTTAAGTTTTTATTTAAATTTCAGTTAGTTAACATACACTGTAATATTAGTTTCAGGTCTACAATATAGTAATTCAATACTTCCATTCAACATCCAGTGCTCATCAAAAGTGCACTCCTTAATTCCTATCACCTATTTTGCCCATCCCACCACCCACTTTGCCTCTGGTAACCATCAGTTTGTTCTCTATAGTTAAGAGTCTGTTTCTTGGTTTGCCTCTCTTGCTCTCCTTTTCCCCCCCTTTGTTTGTTTGTTTTATTTCTTAAATTCTACATATGTGTGAAATATATGGTATTTGTCTTTCTCTGACTTATTTTGCTTAGCATAATACTCTCTAGCTCCACCCATGTCATCACAAATAGCAAGATTTCATTCTTTTTTGTGGCTGAGTAATATTCCGTTGTGTGTATATATATATATATATATTTTCTTTATATATATATATATACATTTTCTATATCCATTCATCAGTTGATGGACACTTGGGCTGTTTCCAAAATTTGGCTACTGTAGATAATAATGCTTCTATAAACATGCATGTGCATGTATCCTTTTGAATTACTATTTTTGTATTCTTTGGGTGAAAACCTAGTTTTGCTGGATGCAATTGTTGGATGGTAGGATAGTTCCCAATTTTTAATTGAATTATTTGGTTTTTTGGGTGTTGAGTTTTATGGGTCACTGCCAGTGTTCTCCTCCACTAGGATTTTTATTGTTTCAAGTCTCACATTTAGGTCTTTAATCCATTTTGAATTTATTTTTGTGTTGGCTGTGAGAAAGTGGTCCACTTTCATTCTTCTGCGTGTTGCTTTCCAGTTTACCCAAGGAACAAGACAGTGATGTCCACTCTCACCACTGTTATTTAATAGAGTACTAGAAGTCCTAGCCACAGCAAACAAGAAAAAGAAATAAAAAGCATCTAATTTAGCAAAGAAGAAGTCAAACATTCAGTATTTACAGATAACATGATACTCTATAGAAAACCTGAAAGACTCCACCAAAAAACTGCTAGAACTTATAAATAAATTCAGTGAAGACACAGGATTCAAAATCAATGTACAGAAATCTGTTGCATTTCTATACATCATAATAAAGCAACAGAAGGAGAAATCAAGCCCATTTACAATTGCACCAAAAACTGTAAGAATTGGAAGAAGGAATAAAATAACCAAAGTGGTGAAAGACCTGTACTTTGAAAACTATAAAACACTGATGAAAGAAATTCAAGATGACACAAAGAAATGGAAAAATTTTCTATGCTCATGGATTGGAAGAACAAATATTGATAAAATGTCTATACTACCCAAAGCAATCTACACATTTAAAGCAATCTTTATCAAAATACCAACAGCATTTTTCACAGAGCTAGAAAAAACAATCCTAAAATTTGTATGGAACCACAAAAGACCCCACATTGCCAAAGCAACATTGAAAAAGAAAAGCAAAGTTAAAAGCATCACAATTCGGGACTTCAAGATATTTTACACAAGTGTAGTGACCAAGACAGTAAGATACTATTGTATGGCACAAAAATAGACACATAGGTCAATGGAGAAAAATAAAAACCCAGAAATGAACCCACAACTATATGGGCAATTAATCTTTGACAAAGCAGGAAAGAATATCCAATGGGAAAAAGACAGTGTCTACATTTATTTGAATCTTTTCAGATGGCTACTAGATTGTTGAAATACTTTCATGAAAATAAAATCTCTATCTGCTTTTATATTCATATTTTATAATTTACTAATATATTTTTATTTAATTTCTGGACTTTCTGTTGGGCACTTTTTTTGGTTTGGTGTGTTCTTATGTCAGTGTCCTACTTTGAAAGTATCACAGCTCTCTTGTAAATTTGAATATCCAATGGGACTAATCTAATCTTAATACTCTTATAAAAAGATTTATATGATATAAATAACAAAATATATATCACATAATATATATTTATATTATATTAAAATCTAGAATAGTACTTTGTAACTGAGTGCCAAACACAATAAATTTAGAAATTAAATGATCAACATTAGAAATCACTTAGTGAAACTTCAGAATTTTACTAACAACAAAATGAAGACCCAACTAGCTTGCAGAAAACAATAAAAGTCAATCACTGGTAGTCAATAATACACGTATTAATGCCATACCTTTAATCAATACCATAGAATATTCAAAGACAACGAATTAGATCTCTTAAAGTAAAAGAATAGAAATTTTAAATAGACAGTCATAGGTGTGGTCAACAATAAGAGAACAGAAAATTTTCAGACATACAAACCAGAAACATCTTGCTGAAAAAATATTTTAATGAAATTGCACCCTGGAAACTACAAAAGCTGTGGATTAGTCTAAATCTAATAACACAAGCAACAATTTTAAAGCAAACATTTTTAGAAAGATATCAAGAAATTTATAAATTTGCATAATTATATGAAACTACTAGCAAATTTCCTAAAGAACAGAGCAAGTAGTAAAAAAACAAAATTAAAATAATGAATATTAAATAGAACATATGAATTACAAGCAAACATACTTGATATATTAAATAAAATGTGGTCATTTCAAACACTTATGACATATATTTTGTATAAATATACTAAAATAATCTGTTTACTTTAAAAATAAAAATTGACATGAAATATTTTCTGCTTATAATGCCATATAATTTGTAAATAAGTTATGTGTAATGTACATAATAATATTAAACATATGTTCTTTCTGTCTTATTTCTTGGTTTTGGACTGTGAAACAAGATAAATACCATTATTCCTGTAATCTATATGTCTATCATCTATATTTAAATGTATGCCAGGTGGGGCTGTGTATGCAAATAGACAGTAAATATATTCAGATATAATAAATACTTGGAAAAAATTGATAATTCTTTGGTTTAGAAGAGACATGCAAAATGTATTGGAAAGTAATCCACAAAGACTTCAGTTTCATTATAACTATAGTAACAGCATATGTGCTGACTGTCTATAAATTTGTATGGATTTGTAGAAATCAGACAGTACCCTGCTTTTTGTTTTCTCTGAGAGTGATAAAATAAAATAAACATATTATTTGCATATGTTATTGCACTCATCAGTGCAAATGCACGTGTAAGAAAGCATCCTCAAGTTCAGATATTTACAGTCAGGAAAGGGAAACACTTTGTAGAAACTCAGAATGATATATGGTGTCTTGCGATATCTCTTATAAAATGTTTAGGGATCTGAAAATGTTTTTGTAGTAATTTGACTCAGAATCCACGTTAAATGTATGCTTCCCACTGTGGGGTACTAATTCTAAAAATAGTTTTGATAAATTCAAAGGTATCAAGGGAAACATATGTACAAAATGAAGACAGTGAAATTATTAATATTTACAAGAGGCATTCTATCACTTTTGCCAAGCTGAAGCAGTGCCATATTTAGTTGTTGTAATAATAAATGTTCCATGAAATAGAGCTATATTATTGTGAGCCAGGATGTTCTAGCTGACTTCAACACCCATTGACCTCTATGCTTAAAGATTTCTCCCTCCCACGTCACACATTTTCTCTGAAGATAATCCAGAATTAGGCTATCCAAACTAAAAAAAAGATAAAATAGACAAATGCAGCCTAGGAAAGGAACTTCCTGAGATAAAATTTAAAGGCAAAACACAAAATAACTGTTCTCAAGACATTCAAAAATAACACAGAAGGGTGAGGTCTGTGGTCATGTGTCTTCTATTTATATTCTTGGACTCAATACATTTTATATGCATTTGCCATTAATACACGTCTATTGTTTGCAAATACATACAATTTGGATTTATCCGTTAGACTACTACTAGTAAAATTTCTTTGTATATTTCATTTAATAATTTCCGTAAGAGATTATTTGATGCTTATAAGGAATATTAAGACCGGTTGAGAAATTGGCATTGGGATGACAAAATAGTGCTTTATTTTTAGGTTTAAAAAATTATGTAGCTCTTGCTGAGATGCCTATTTGTGATATGTTCTTTTCCAAACTCTTCCATACCTCTTCTCAACATCTGAAATTGTACTTCCAATAACACCTAAGTCAGCATTAGTATTTTATAAATGAGGACTTTTTGTTTTAAAGTTTAATTATGTAGCTTGAAAAACAATTTCTGTCTACAAATTATGATTTGACACGTTAAGCATAAATGCAAGCAGATGATAAAATAAAGTAATTTAAATTTTCTTGTTATTTTGTTTTGATTGTTTAATTTCAATAGTTACCACCATTTAAAAAATATATTACGTTTTAAGAGTATCAAGAGGATTCTCCAAATGGCATGCGTTAATCAAATATTTGACGCAAGATCTTCCAATGCTACACTAGCAATTATTTAAAAAATAAACCTTCCTGTAATTTAGATAAATTGGAATGGGTCTGCATTTCTAGTAATTCATTGGTAGAGGGTATTTACAAATATTTATAAAAAATAGACTCTGAACATCCTGACATATGTTCTCTGTTGCATGAAGATAAGAGGAATATACAAGATGAAATTCAGAAGACTGAAATAAGCTGCTAGATTAGTGGAGTAGATCCTGACACAGGGTCTCAGAAAAGAGAGAAAAGCCCTAGATCCTAAGCTTGTGTCACCCAATGTCCAAAATGATCAAGCACTATTGCACCTCAGATTGTCAGAATAGACTAGTGGCCTGAAAACTGATCTGCATGTTTGTATCTTCTCAAAATCCTAGGTCAAAATTACTACCCCCATTGTGGCTGTGTTTGGAGATGGGACCTCTAAGGAAGTAATGAAGGTGAAATGAGGTCTTTAGAGTGGAGTCCTGATGTGATAGGAGTAGTGTCCTTATAAGAGACACCAGAAAGCCCCTCTGTGGAAAGTGTCCACAGAGGCATAGAGGAAAGTTCATGTGAATATCCAGTGCAGGGGTGGCTATCTACAAGCCAGGGAGAGAGTGCTTATCAGGAGTTCCTTGAGCCGGAACTTCGAGCCTCCAGGACTGTGAGAACATACATTTCTGTTGGTTAAGACACCAAGTCTGTGGTATTTTGTATGGCAGCTCTAGCAGACCAATACATCGTCCAAGTAAAATTGAAGACAAGAGAGGAAACGGAGGCTAGAAGAGGTAGGGGGTGTCAAGAAATATTCAGCTAAATTTCCTCAAGGCAAATAAGAAATCAAGGAAGATGTGATCACTTGCATATGTGGAAAAGATAAAACAAGTGGCACTAAAATAATAATAATAATAATAATAATACAAACGGGACTAAAAATGTGAATTTATGATATAGCATTAAAGAAATAAAGAAATTCCATTTCAGAGCCAAGAATATCAAGACAATCTCTAATTGACACCTGACTAGTCATTAAGACATGGGACAAAATGGAACATGAAGGTCTATATTTTAGCTCTTAAAACATCTTGAACATGGCAAAATAAGTTGTGCTCACAGTTAATTTGCCACACCAAGTCAAAGTTGCAGACCAGCTGTCCATGAATTTGGGAAATGTAACCTCAGCCCCCACTGCCATTACTTCCCCTCAAGGGCTCTGCATATAATAAAATCATTGTCCATATCTTTTTTTACAGTATTGTTGTAGTTTTTTTTATTTATATTTTTTGAATTTTGCAACTCGCCCCCCCCCACATTTGCAGTAGTTTGGTGTTATATTTAATTCATCTTGCAGTGTTGCATTAGATTTTTCTTCTAATTAGACTGTGCTAGAGTACTTTTTTTGATGAAAGGTTTTGATTCTTGTTCTATTTATTTCATTAACTTTGGATATGAGGTTTTGTTTGATGTTTTTCTATTTTATTTTTATTTTTATTTTTTTTGTATTCATGATTATTTGTTTTCACAGACCTACAATATGAGACAATCATACGGGGAGAAAGAATAAGAGGTTTATTTGGTTTCTTAGTTCAAGATTGGTTTCATCAGTTGCCACATTAAAACACAGTTTTCATAACAAATTACACATTGTGTTTGGGGAGGGGAGTCAGTCTTCTGATTTATTGATATTAACTAGTTTTTGAGTTTCTGTCTGGAGACACTTTTTAGTCTTTTTTTTTCCCCCTAGCTTCACTAAGTTTCCAAAGGATACTTTCTCTTCCCAAATTAATTTGTTTAACTCCAGAAATGAACATTTCCCAAGATTCACATTTTATCCTCTGGTTTCCCACGTTTCTTCCTTTCAACATTACAATAGCCAGTTCTCTTATTCACCAGGTCTCAAAATTACATTCAGAAGCTCCACACTAAGGGTTTGGGACTTTCCTTCTAGGGGTGATAAAAACGGACTGTAATTTACTCTTCTATAGACTTAGTGGGCACACAGCAAGGGGAATGTCCTATACATAGTATTTAGGGAAATGCAATGCGAACTTACATGATAGAAGTAGAGAATATGATTGGTGACAGATTTGTGATTCAAAGAGAGAGCCAATTATTGACAGGATTAAGATGTGATTTGGGAAGGTGATGAGGTTTCTGGTTATATTAATAAAGGCCTAGTGTCTAGAATTTAAAAAGATAATAAGGATGTGTATCCACATAACCAAGTGCCAAGCAGTACCTTTGAATCACTTAGAATTTAACCTGAAAAAGGTAACCAGAATGGTAATGGACATGAAGTTATCAGAAACAGGATACAGTGCACAGCCTAATGGTAGTGAGAATACCTCCTCTGAAAGAGGGTTTCGCCAATACTGAAAATCCTTATCAAGTAGCTGAAAGGAGATGGCATTGTGACTTGCTTTACTGTAAGTTAGATTATGAAATATGACCTCGTAACTTTCTTTAATGTTCAGAGTTAGGGATATATAAGAGGAGAGCAGTTTGTAAATGTAACCATTTTCTTCTTGGAAAACCTCCGTATATACTATACATATATGATTGCCCTATGATAAATTTTAAGCTTCTAAAATATCAGTGAAGACATCAAGAATTAATGTATTTATGTATGTTTGCAATAAAGAGTTATGGCAATGAACACATTAGAGACTCCAGTCATGATCTGAAAGAGCACCATATTTGTTTGACAACTCTTTAATTAACCCTTGGTTATTTCCTCATCTTCCAGGAACCTGAAACACTTCCCTGGTAAAGTGGTAATGATATACAACATCCGTACAGAAGAGGATATATAATTATGTTTCTGCTCCTTTCCATGGGTCTGATGTATGCTTTTTGCTTTAACAGGTATATTTTGTTAAGTTTCTTTATATTTGGATAATACAGATAAAACATTACATAAATAAATGGAAAACATTATTTTAAACAACTTTTTTAGAGAAAATTGACATGGATAGAAAAAGGCTAAACATCAAATCAATATTCTGTTTCCTGATGAACTTAGTATTGCTAATTTGAGGAATAGAATGACTATCAGAACTCCTTTGTATTTATCTTTGTGTTGTGAAAACTTAGAGTCACACTAAAAACAGAATTCTGTTATTTTGAACCAATAATTTTTAAAAAAACAATCTACCCTCATATATAGCATGGGGCTTTACAAATGTACTTTGTGACAAAATCATCTCTAAAAGAAAATCCACTGCTATGAGTAGCAAAATAAGGCAAATGACATGTATTTCATAATTACAGATATATATGGGTTGGAAATAATTGTAATAACCAGGCTTTTATATTATTTTTATGCAAAATTAAGAATTTCTGCACACTCAAAAATTCTTTCTTTAATAGAAAAATAAAGTCCAACTGAATGGGTAAATTACTTTGTTGGGAGTTAATTTTCTTCTTACATTTTAAACCAACATCTTGTATCCCAAATTACTCAGTGGAAAAGCAAATTGATGGCATGAAATTAATTTCCACTTTTTTAAATCTACATGGATATAAATCACTGCAACTTGGGAGAGGTTGAAAAATGACTGTATTAACAAAACTCCATGTTCAACAGACAAATAAACATCCTCACAAATCCAAATCACCACTGCATATTTACCCATCATTAGCCATAATCTACTTGAGATGATGATGATAAATGAACCAAGAAGCTGGATTCCTAAACAATACCTATTTAATGATAACAAACAACCCAAAACACAGAAAGACTCACCTTCCATGAAATTGGTGTTTAGCCCAATGGGGACCTAACTCAATCTCTGGCATCACAGGTTTCTGTTATGGGGCATGCTCTTCCCATAATCTCACAGCTTTGTTCCCATTTTAACAGTAATATTTTCATGAATGCCGTTGATGTTGATACACAATGATAAATTTCTCAAGGTAAACTCAATTAACTTTTATATTTAGATGGATAGATGATAGATAGATAGATAGGTAGATAGATATAGATAGATAATAGGTATATAGATAGATGATAGATAGACAGATAGGCCCACCATAAGGAAATGTTTGATGCGTTTTTATTTTTTCTTATAAAACCAGCTATTTGACTATTTTGAAGATATTCCCAAAGTTCTTGGACACTTCTTCAATCTTCTAAGCTGTAGCTGTAAGATTAAGCTTGAATATTTTTAGGTTTCATGCTATGACCAGCAAAGCCTAAGGTGAAGTCTTTTGGGACACTAGACACCTGAAAAAGAAGTGCCCTTTGCTTTGTGACTCTGGTAAGTTCACGTTGTAATAGTTTGTAGTAATGAGACCTAACCTCAATGGGGCATCAAATTGTATTTCCAGCTTCTCATGGTCATCCTTTCACTCTTCCTGACTGTAGGTACAAAACTGCCCACTCTCACCAACATAAAACCCTATTCTCCTGATTCTGTGGAATGGGTTGATTAGATTAACTTCTGGCCTATTTTTAAATTTTGACCTGCCTCCCCAAACCAATCTTTTCTCTGGACATTGAGTACACTATTTTTATTGCCATAAATTGTTTTTACCAGCCCTGGCCTTTCTTTTTCTTTATCAAGAATTTATCAGTACCCTTTAATCATATCAGTAAGGTAAAAAACTAACCATCATGATAAAGGCAATCTATTCTCCTTATACAACTGAATTTAGAGAGAGATTCTCTTATGAGATTTTTCTGAGA
Source organism: Callorhinus ursinus (assembly GCF_003265705.2). Classification (NCBI taxonomy): domain Eukaryota; kingdom Metazoa; phylum Chordata; class Mammalia; order Carnivora; family Otariidae; genus Callorhinus; species Callorhinus ursinus. Next base: position 78,432,659 of record NW_027397065.1, on the reverse strand, counting down.
CACCTTTGTATATTATAATTAAAGATGCTGCTCAATGCTTTTTTTTTTAATAGCTGTTGTTAAAATTTTTTTTTTAAATAAAGAGAAATAGGTGCCTGTGTGGCTCAGAGGGTTAAGCCTCTGCCTTCAGCTCAGGTCATGATCCCAGGGTCCTGGGATCGAGTCCCACATTGGGCTCCCTGCTCAGTGGAGAGCCTGTTTCTCCTTCTCCCTCTGCTCCTCCCCCTTGCTCATGCTCTCTCTCTCTGTATCTCTCTGTCTCAAATGAATAAATAAATTAAAAAAAAAATCTTAAAAAAAATAAACAGAAATAACTCAGGTCAAAATGGAACTATAAAAACAAAATTTATCCAGGAAAATAAATTCAAAATACAAACTGGGAATTGCACTTATATCACAGACAAATTCTAATGTCCCTACATTGTTAAGACAAATACAGGTGAAGGGAAAATGGCAATTGTATTAACCTATGACACAATTAATTGAATAGTACAAGTGGTATATGCTATGGGAGTTTAAAAAAACATACTTCATGCTGTCTTCAGTTAACAAGGAATAGAAGTTGTAACTGGAGCTTAATCTTGGGATCAAAAAACTAAATTTTACTGTTGTGTATGAGAAAGAAAAACAGAACGGGTATGGAAGAGAATTACAGACAGAGACAGAGATATTACAGAAATTAGTATTTGTATTAGTGGTGAATCTTCTAGGTAAGCACCGAAAATGTTGAGATATGATCACATTTCCTTACAAGGGTTGATAGTGTATGATTTTCAAGAGGATTTGTGTAAAATATTAGAATGATAGCTGTATTTGTTTTCTATTCCTGCTATAATAAATACCACAAATCCAGTGACATAGAACAATACAAGTTTATCATATTATAGTTCTAGAGGTCAGAAGTCTGATGTGCGTTTCATTGGCTAACGTCAAGTTGACTGCAAGAGCTGCATTTCATCTGGAGGCTTCAACGCCCTCAGGCTGGTATCTTGAAGCCTTTGTTCCTGCAGATTATAGAAGAAAGGTCTGGGTGGATTTTTGTCTATAGCTGATCTTTCCTTCCTCTACTGCCCATAGGTTTCCAAGCATGCTACCATACCACAAATTTGGGTGAGACCTTTTAAACCTTAGAAGACTTAAGAGAGAAGGTTGTGGGTGCATTTTGGGCAGAGGTTGCTGTTCCAGTACTCAGACCATCACCTTGACAGAAGTGTGCTCAGGACTCATTCTGATCTTCCCTGTGAGTATTTGGTGATATTTTTGGAGAAAAAGCCTTCAAAGGGAGTAAATTCTAATATGTCTGATACCCCTATGGTTTTACACTCTCTCACTAGCCTATACACTAGGAAATTGTTAAAGTATTCTAGCTTATTCTTATTTATATATCATTTGGTGATGTGTGTCCCAGGTAAGCAAATACTCAGGCTCAGTTTTTCCCTATTGCTTTCTGTGTCACTCAGTATTTCTGAGTAGTTGTTTGCCCCCTGACCTCAGTTCCCTGATAGTTTCAAGAAAAGTCATTATTTGCAGTTTGTTCAGCTGTTCTCTTGTGGCAGGTAGACGATTGGCATCTTTCCAGTTTTCTGTATCTCTTTATTAGATATAGAGTAATTCAGCAATTCTTTAGTCAGCTTTAATGATTTATGTCCTTTAAAGAATTTGTCCATTTTATCTAAATTTTCAAATTTATTGCCATAAATTTTTCATAATATCCTATTATTTTTTAATCTGTAGAATTAACAATAATGTCACCTTGCCATTTCCAATATTAGAAATTTCTGTTCTCTTTTTTTTCCTGATCAATCCAACTATAAATTCATAAATTTTGTTGATTCTGTCAAGAACCCATTATTGATTACATCAGTTTTTTTCTTGTTTTATTGTGTTTTCTATTTCATTAACTCATGCTCTGACTCTTGTCATTTCCTTTCTTTTGTTTACTCTTAGTTTAAAATGCTCCTTCTAGTTACTTAGGGTAGAATCTGAAGTTAATGATTTGAAATTTCTTCTTCTTAGTCTTTGTAGTTACTACTGGAAATTTCCGTATATTTATAGCTGCATTCTACAAATTGAAATGGTGTGTTACATTTCTTCAGAAAAAAAATCTTTCTAATTTGCCTCTTCAATATTTCTTTGACTCAAATTATTTTGAAGTATAGGATTAAGTTTCATGTATTTGGATATTTTCCAGGTCTCCAGTATCTTCCAAAATCTTTGGAGAATATCCTATTTAATACTTGAATCCTTCTACATTTATTGAAATTTGTATGAATTATATCTATCTTGGTAAATATTTTTGTACATTTAAAAACAATGTGTATACTGCTGTCCTTATATGGTGTATACCATAAGCATCAATTGAGTCAACTTCTTAGATAATGTTCAAGTTTCTTATATCCTTACTGACCTTTTTTTTTAAATAGCAAGAAAGTGTCATTGAAATCTCTGACCATAATTGTGGATCTGCCTACTTCTTCTTGCAATTTTATCAGCTTTTGCTTAAAATATTTTGCAGTTCTGCTATTAAGTGAGTGGATGCTTAGAATCTTTGGGCCATTTTACTGGACTGACCCCTTTAGCATTATGAAATGACCCTGGTAATATTCTTTGCTCAAAAACCTACATCACAAAACTAATTTAGTCACTACTGTTTTTGATTAGGGTTAGCATGGTATATACTTTAAATCATTTTTATTTCCACTCACTTATGTATTTATATTTAAAGTAGATTGCTTCTAAACAAGGCTGAGATTTTTACCTTATGTTTGATCTAGTGGGGTAAATGTGGGAGCTAGAAGCAGAGGAACTGCCACTGAAATAATTCTGTAAGTTAGGCTGCCATTGTTCGAGGAATTCCAACAGAGGACCTGAGTCTCTGGTTGGAGAGAAGTGACTTTATTACTCACAACAGCAGCAGTAGCAGGAACATCAGCATTGTTCTGGTTTCCTGAGCACTACACCTCACAGGATGACTTAGGGACCCTTGCAGGTCCATTAGAGAAAAAGAATCCTGGGCTTAGGGAAACTTCCAAATTCCTAGCAAGTAGTAAGCAAGCCTTTCTTTATTTTGAGGAAGATCAGGTGTAATACAAGACTTTGACTGCATTATCTCACTTTTTAGGATAGCCACCTGCAAAAGCTATCCTGAAAAGTGGTCCAGATGAAGGGGTGGCCAAAACCTTGAGAGGTGAGGATATGCAGATGGTTAAAAGTGCTAACTGGCTCCCCAAAGCATATATTGGATCTTGAATTTTTATATAAACTGGCCACCTTGGAGTTTTAATTGAGTTGTTTATACCATTTACAGCTAATGTGCTTATTGAAAAGTTTAATATACAATCGTGCTATTTATTTTCTATTTCCCCCATTTATATTTTGTTTGTTCCCCTTTTTTTCTTGCATCTTTTTGGATAGTACATTTTTATTACATATATTTGCTGTGTTGGCTTGTTATGTATAAAAGTTGTGTTATTTTAGTGGTTACTTTGGAGTTATAATAAAATTCCTTAACATAGTCTGCCTACAAGTAATATTATAGCACTTTACATACATTTCACACAAGCTAAAAAACTTTATTGCTATATATTTCCATTGTTTCCTTCTAGGCCTTTGTGCTAGTTTTGTTATAAATTTCACTTCATATATATTATAAACCTCAAAATACATTATTACTTTTGTTTAAATAATAGTTGTTTTCTGAAGAAATTTAAATAATAGGGGAAGTCCTTTAATTACCTATGTAGTTAACATTTCCAGCACTCTTCACGTATTTAGTTAGATCCAAAATTATATCTACTATGGTTTTCTGTCTGCTTGAAGGATTCTCTTTCACATTTCTTGTAGTGCAAGCCTGCCATTGGTGCATTCTATTAGTTTTTAAGTGTATAAAAAGGTCTTTATTCATTTTCACATAAGAAAGCAATTTTTTCTAGGCAAAGAATTCTAGGTTGATAGCTTTGTTACTTTCAATACTTTAAAGAATTTTCTCCAGTCTTCTGGTTTGCATCGTTTCTGATGAGAAATTTATTAACATGTTTATGTTTTTTCCAGTATATATTATATACCTTTCTCTCTGGCTTTTAAGCTTTTCTCTTTATCACCCGTCTTAAACAATTTGATTAATATGTGTCTTTGTATATAGTTTTCCTCATGATTCTTGTGCATGGGGTTTGTTGAGATTTTATATAAGCGGGTCTGTATTTGTTACTAGTTATGGAAAAAACGTTGGCCATTATTTCTTCAAATATTTTTCTGTTATTTCTCATCTCTTTTGGGGCTGTAAAGTGTATGTACTTTCATGTAATTGCTGTCACCCAAAGTTTTTCCATAGTTCCCTGTGGCTCTGTTGCCTTTTTTTTTCCAGATGTTTTTCAATTTGGATCGTTTCAATGGCTATGCTTCAGTTTCACACATCTTTTCTTCTGTTTTCTCTATTCGGCCATTAACTCCAACCAGTTTTTGTTTCATTTCAGACATAGAAGGCTTTATGTCTAGAAATGTTTTGCATTTTTAAAAGTAAATTCTATATTTCTCAACATTTTAAATATTTTTTCTAGCTTTCTGAACATATGGAATGCAGTTGTAATAACTACTAGTTTTTTTAAAGCTTTTTTTTTTAAAGATTTTTATTTATTTATTTGAGAGAGAGAGCACATGAGGTGGGGGGAGGGTCAGAAGGAGAAGCAGACTCCCTGCCAAGCAGGAAGCCCGATGCGGGACTCGATCCAGGGACTCCAGGACCATGACCTGAGCCGAAGGCAGTCGCTTAACCAACTGAGCCACCCAGACGCCCTCCTAGTTTTATCAATAATGTCATTTCTGCATCATTTTGATTGATAAGCATTCTGCTCATGGTGGGCTGTGTTCTTCTCTTCTTTTAATGAATGGTAAATTTCCTGAGATATATCAGGTATTTTGGATTCTTCCTTTTGGATCTTGGTTATTTTTGTAAGTAAATTGTTTTGAGCTTAGTTCTGGGACACAATTGAGCTACTTGGAAACGGATCTTTTTGAGTCATACTTTTAAGTGTTTGTTAAATCAGGTCAGAGCCACATATGGTCTGGGGTTGCTTTTCCCCACTAAAGGACACATGACTCTTCTTAGTCTTCTACCCAACTCCTCATGAATGATGAGGTTTTTTTACTCTGATAGTTCAGAACAGGCACTGTTCTTTCCTGTTGTCTTATTCTATTCAAACTACTATAACAGAAATTGATTTCTCAAAGTTTTGGAGACTGGAAAGTATGAGATCAAGGTACTAGCAATCTCATTCTGCTGATGGCCTACTTTCTGGTTCATAGCCAGCAATTTCTCCCATATCCTCACATGGTTAAAGAGGTTAGGAAACTGTATTGGGTCTCCTTTATAAGGGCATCAGTCTTGTTCATGATGGCTCCACCCTCATGACCAAATTTCCTTCCAAAATATCTACCTATCAGTACCATCTCAACGGGCATTAGAATTTCAACATATAAATTTTGGGAGGAGACAAACATTAAGATCATAGCACATGATTCTCATACATAAGAAAATATGAATTAAGTACAACATAGGGAATATAGTTACTAATATTATAATAATGTAGGGTGACAGATGGTAACTACACTTATGATGAGCATTATGTAATATATAAAACTGTTAAATCACCATGGTGTACACCTGAAACTAATATAATATTGTAGGTCAACCAAACTTAAATTACAATTTAAGGAAAATACAAATTGAAATGAAGAAAATTTGACCAATAAGCTATGTAATAATATGGCATTTTAATAGCAATACTTAAAGCAAATGTTTAAATGAATTAATGATTTTGTGTTTCATTCCTGTAGAAAAATAAGCTAAAAATTAACCATTTTGGGAATGATTCAGAAAATATCACGGATATGGAAAAATTGTATTTCAAAGGATAGAACTCATTTAAACTTCTTACATCATTTTTTCTTTCAATATAAACATTGATTTTGATTTATTTGTATTTCTAGATCTGACTCATTTTTTTTTCCCCATGCCATTTATTTCTGAGTAGCTAATAAGATTTTTCTCATTAAAAGTAAGTCATTGTAGTTCCAATTTTGGTTAGCACTTCTAATACACTGAAGAAAAAAAATGCTATGTAATCAGTCAATCATGGTCTGGAGGGATCTGATGAAACCATACTAAGCTTTTTCAAAATCATATTAATAAAAACCTAAACTCAAAATGGCACTAAGGAAAAATACTCTCTTTCTTAAGGAAAATAAAATTTATGAAGTTCTAAATCCAATTAAATTTTAGGATACTTTTGGAAGAGGAATTCATATGATTACTTTTATTATAATTTCAAAATGTTGCTAGCATTTTTTAAGGTATTTTTAAAAATGAAATGTACATATGAGCATCTCCAAGGATAGAATAATTTCATATTGTATTTCTTTTCCCATTCAGATAGAGTAATATTTTCATGTCTTGAGATTGTAACATACAATATATTAACTATTCTTTCATCTGATTTGTCATATTAAATTATATTTAGTATAGAATTTTAAGATTCTTATTTATCAAAATAAATAAGAAAGAAAAATAATACAAAAGAGAAAACAAACAAGTAAAATAAGAAAGAAAACCTGGAAGGGAAGGAAGGAAGAGGGAAGGAAGTAAGAAAAGAAGTGAGAAAGGAAGAAATGATGGTTAAAGATTTAAAAAAGACAGGAGAGGGGTGCCTGGGTGGCTCAGTCATTAAGCGTCTGCCTTGGGCTCAGGTCATGATCCCAGAGTTCTGGGGTCGAGCCCCGCATTGGGCTCCCTGCTCAACAGGGAGCCTGCTTCTCCCTCTCCTACTCCCCCTGCTTGTGTTCCCTCTCTCGCTGTCTCTCTCTGTCAAATTAATAAATAAAATCTTAAAAAAAGAAAAAAAGACAGGAGGAAAGAAAGCAAGAAAGAAACTCCACTCACCTAAGAATGAAATCATGAAAATAATTCATAGGTCATGAAATGTACATTTAAAAACTACAGTTAAAAGCAAAGACTGCCATATGAATTTTACATAGGAAGTCAAAGTCCTAACCATAAATATAAAAGAATACACAGGACCCATCACATTTAAAATATGTCATTCTGTCTCTCATTACAAAAGTTATAATGTATTATTATTTTATAATTCAAATAAATAATATTTGCTTCTATATTATCAGTTGACTATGACAAAGATTTCTACACACAAACAAAATTTTTTGTGCATTTGTTATAGGTATGGATAACTCCTTTAGTATTCTATATTTACTCAAGTGTAGTATTTTGTATTGTAGTACTCTTTACAAAGCGTCTTACCTCAATTTCCAGTTCTCCAAAAAATATTTTCTTGTGAACAGATCAGCATCTAGGCAATAATTAGTCTTAATCAGATAAAGATGAAATAGGTTGAGGCAGTCTAGGAATAATTAATTTATCTTTGGGGATTGAGAAATCTATGATGAAGAGACCACATTACAAGAAAGCATAGACTTGTCAAAGGCAGAAAGCTGATCTTTAGCTATAGAGAATTTTTGCCATTTTTGCATTCACTAGTACACCTAATTAATATTTTGCATGGACTTGTTCAAATTAGTCCACCAGGGAATTGGGTCTCATGTGGAAAATAATAAAGCCAAGTAGAAATACTGACCCAAGGTCAGTAAGCAGTTAGTCAAATGGGCATTCAAGCTATTAATTTTCTTTTAGACTTAGAAATAAAAGAACATTGATAAAAGGAAATAGAATTTAATTAAACAATAATATTAAATGAACTTGTTATATAAATAGAATGTTTTCCAAAAACATTTTTTGTTTTCTTCCAAAATTGTAAAAATATATTTAATAAGTGTTTTTTGTAGAATTTACTCCTGCTTTAAATGTCAGTGAAAATATTACAAAACATGGGTGAAGGACTCATTTATTTAATTTTTTACTTTTATAATGTTTTACAGTAATATTTATATATATTTGCATAATTCATTTTGTTATTTTAATAACTCGACTAGTTTAAATTGAGAAAGCAGTATTAGAATAGCAGAAAGCATAGCCTTTCACACAGGACTTCTGAGTCAAATGTCATTGCTGCCTATTATTAGCCATATAATCTTGATTATGTTACTTAAATTCTTTTACCTGATTTATTTTCCTAATTGGTAAAATGAAAGTTATGAGATAATTTATGTAACTAATATAGGCGCATCACATTAGGAGAATGCAAGTTACAGAACAAGTTTCCAGGAACTGTTAGTTGCTTTTATCATCATAATTATCATTGAATTCAGTAAATCAGACTAAACTGTTTTCTAAGATAACCATTCATCAAATGAGGATGAAAATATTAATCACTATTCTACTAAAAAAACACAACTCTGGTTTTTAGGTAGGTTATTCTATAAATTGGAAGTTATAGATGAAACTCAGGAAAAATGGAAGATAAAATTATTACTTATACTATGTAATATAACATAAATTGGAAAAGTATGTGAAAAAAATTTATTTTCTGAAAAGTCAGGATATCTTAAGTTCTTTACATTCATTTCATGTATTTGTCTTGAAGTATGCTACAGATTCATTCAAGTAATGCAGACATTACTTGGTGCGGAATTAGATATCCGGGGTCTTTCTACCAGAATGCCTCAAGGATGCTTTCGTGTAGAGTTAGTGAATCCAAAATATCACTCACTCCTCATCAATCATGGATTGACAGTTTTCTTCAGAGTTGGCAAATTTGTCAGTAACCTGGATATTCAAGTTACTGACTTACATTCTATCTTCTTGGCTCTAAACTTTTATGTCCCGAGGTAATAAAACACCTCTGATTTTGTGTGTTTGTGTGTGTGCACTTGAGCTTATTTTGTTTTTGATTCTTGATGTTTAGAATTCCCTGGAATTCTGTGCAGCAGAGGTGGGAAAAAAAAAGAAAATTATTTCATTCCCAGAAATAGGGATAAATTTATATTATATATTCCAGAAATAGGGATAAATTTCTCCAAATAGTTTACTCAGTCCTTATAGATGAAAGTAAAGACCCTGCAAAATTGCTAAACACACCTCAGAAACAAACATGCAAATACAGCAAAAGTGGCAAAATCTATAGAGGGTTAGCATTATTCTTTTACTTTATCATTTCTATTTTTTAAAAATTTATTTTCATGAGTGCTGCAGAAAACAACTATTTTAAACTGTTATCTTTAACTCATGGAATACTCTAGAACTAACGTAAAGGATATACGCAAAAAAATACATAAAATGATATTTATAATGATAAAAAAGGGCATTTGCTTCCCAGCTATCTAAATATTTTATATCAAGAGCCCTTACAAGTCTTAAAGGGGTCAAATGTATTTGATTTATTATTTCCGCTTGAGAGTACTACATTATGAGTATGAACCAAAAAATTGAAATTCCATTTTTCAAAAAGAAAAATGTTGGATTTTGTCTGCCTGGAAAAGAATATGGTAGATGGTTGAAAGGGCAGAAACTTTTACTTATCCAATATAACCTATTCTCTTCCACAGAAATTGGATTGTTATATATAATTACAAGACCAAAGGTCCATGAGCAACAGGTCGTGTACCGTTTCTGAATGTGAGAATAAAGATGAAGTCTCTCCTTCCCCATTCTCCCTTTGTAAGGAGACTGGATCCCAGTGTCAGTGAACGAGATTTGACCTTGCGGGTGGGTCTGGCAGGTTTTTATTTCTTCCCTGGAGAGTAACTGTTGGCATATCTAGTCTGCTACTTAGAGGTTTTAGCCTAGCACTGTGACCAACCATCCTGCACGGTTTCAGAATTCCCCAAATGTCTTGAGAAGGAAAATGTTTCTGTTTGTGCATCTGGACTGCTTCCAGAGCTTTTTGCTGCCTCTAATAAATTACTCTAGGATTTTCTAGATGTTCCAAGGCATGCTATGAATTACTACAAAAGATTATTTGATGTTTGGAAAATGTCTTTTTAGATTTTCATATTCCAATAATTTACCCATTTTTATGAAATGGCTGAACTTTCTTATTGACTTGGGAAATTTTATATGAATTATAAATACTGACATTTTTATATTCTAGAAATCTCATCTATTTTACCCTAGTATGTACTTTTTCTTAAATGTTGTTAATGTTGTTTCTTATTTTATCAAAGTTTATATTTTAATCTAGTCCAAGTAGCAATTGATCCTTTTACCTTTGTTTTTGTTTCTACTTTAACCATATACTTCTTATTGTAATTTCAAAAACATATTTCTTAAATTTTAATATCTTTTCAGTTGTATGTCAGTGCTGTATCTTTTCTTTATTGATGCATGACCGGGACAAGAGAATGTGCCTCACAGACTTCCAAATCAGGTCTGTGCTCTAAATTCCATCTCCATGGTTTCATGGAAGCTAAGCTTTTCACCAGCTCTTCCCAGCCAAGGATGGAGTATACAGGGAGCTGATGAAGGGGTTGGGTTATACCTACCCCAATTTAGGACCCCTCTAAGACTTGTAAGGGCTCTTGCTATGAAATATTTAGGTAGCTGGGAGGCAAAATGTCCTTTGTTTATCATTATAAATATCACTTCAGTTAGTTTTGCCTATGTCCTTTATATGAGATCTTCAGAAACTATTTTTCTAGTTTAATGAAAAGTCTAGGGTCTCTATTATAATTATGTTGATTTATGGATTTATCTGATTTCTATTGCTGTGTTCTACAGCCAAATGGCACATTTTTCTCAAATATTGGTCATATGCATGTATTTTTACTTGCAGTCATACATACTTTAAGTATCTTGCAATTTGAATGTTAGCCAATTGACATCAGTCATCAAAGCTACAATTCACCAGCATACATTTTATAATGAAGGAGGAAATGTACTTATAAATATAAGCAGGGGATAAAAAATATTTTTACATAAATTAAACTGGTTTAAAGAAAGATTCTCAAATACATGTTTAAAATTATTTATTAGGGGAGCCTGGGTGGCTCAGTCAGTTAAGCGTCTGCCTTGGCTCAGGTCATGATCTCAGGGTCCTGGGATCAAGCCCCATATCGGGCTCCCCGCTCATCTGGGAGTCTGCTTCTCTCTCTTCCTCTGCCCCTCCCCCCTGCTCGTGCTGTCCCTCTGCCTGCCACTCTCTCTGCTTGTGCTCTCTCCCACTCTCTCTATGACAAATGAATAAATAAAATCATTTTTAAAATTATTTTTTAAAGTGATAAAGTATCTAACACATAAATCCATACCATCAGTAGTACTTTTATATGTTAAAGATAGAACACCTTCCTGGTTTCCAATACAAAAGATTTTCTGTAAGTACCCTCCGACTTTACTGTCCACTGTCCAATCTGCCAGGATGAGAGTGAAGGCTTAGAGTGAAGGTCTCATATCCTTTGTATATTGAGTCTTACCAGAAAGACTAAGTAGGCATGGGTAGCCTACCCTGCCTACTTCCTTTTAGGAGCAAATCCAGTCCCAAGGAGAACAAGTTTGTATTATCTTCATCGTGGCTTCTGTCACTTGGCTAGACTCTTCTTTGATATGGGGAATCCTATCTGTGATTAGTAGAATATGTGACTGAATTAGTAAGTCTTATTCTGAGATTCAGAAGTTCCATTTGGACATCATACTGAGTTACATCCCCCCAACTCAACTCTATCATGATAAAATTGACATTTGTCCTGCTACCAATGTTGGTTTGTGATGGGGTAGGAACAATTAGGTAGGAAATATTCTGTCTCCTAAGAAAGTAAGGAGATCTTCTTATATTTCTGTAAATGAATGTTTGCCATTTAATTACAATATAGTCATGAGCTCTTGTGTAATTTAAAAAATAATAAACACTAAAATTGATGTATAATGTTTACAGTTTCAAAATCTTTTGTTCCTAATAAAGGCTTTCATTCTGTGTTCCAAGCAGATAGAAGGGAAAGAACAAAAGAAAAGGGCAAATGTCAAAACCGTAGGTCTGTAATACTCTTAAGAAGATCCAAACATAAATTCCTTGTAAATACTTTGTTAGACATAAATGCAATTGCACAAGAAACTCCATGGAGTCCAGGAAGAGTGAGCATTTTCTCAGTAGAGGAATGGGTTATGAGTGAATCTGGGGTAGCCAGTCTACAGTGCCTGCTACAAAGTTCTTAGGAAACCTGTAAATTTAGCGAAAAAGTGACATTAATGCCTACATTAATCTGAAATCTTAAAATAAAGTGATTTCATAGAGTTCTTCTGCTTTTGTTTCTAACCTAGTTTTAATCACACTTGTTTTCCTGGAAATTGCAGATATGAAACCTGATATTGTAAGAATGAAAAAAAATGTAAAATCAAGGACAAAATGCTTCCAACATTTAGGATAGAAATCTGGTCATTAACAGAGTAGATAACTTTATTTTAAGGACTTTATATAAGTAATTTTGTTCACAATATGTTACATAAGACACTGTGATAGTCTCTGAGAAGATATAAAAGTTTAAAATCTGCATTTAAATTCTAACACATGCAATTTTAGATCTATGCAAATGAGATTATTAGTGTTAGAAAAATTTTTAATTTCTATTTAACTTTATAAATCTTATTAAGATAAAGATTTAGAGGAATACCTGTGCTTTGATGTTAGCTCTGAGAACAACCTGTTTGAAATTCAGTGTTGGCTCCTGGGCATGTGTTACAGGAAATTGTGAAGGGTATGGTTTGATATTTCTTTGCTGCTACAATATATCCTTTTTAATCTACCACTTCCCAGTTTCCCAGTTTCCTTGATGCCAATGCTATCATGTTATTGAAAAGAAATGACAAAACTGATTGGGTAACAATTAGTAGTTGGGATAACCTTAGCAGGAAATAAAAGAAGATTGTACTCACTTGCTTATAACATAAGGATGTTATATTATTTCATGTAATAGGATCCCCAGATATTAGGAAGGATCTAAATATCTTCAGGTTCAGCCTCTTGCTTGTTTCTTTTGTCTTTTATATTGTAGCTTCAACCTAGAGCAAAAGACATTTCTTCAAGTCTTTCCAGGTTTTACATTCAGAGTAAATAATATCTTCATAAAGAAGAAGGGTTCTTTATTCTTGGATTTGTTTCATAGGCTAGTATAAAGGACACATTTCCCAGAAAAACACACAGGAGCTTTTCCCTTATATCTCATTATTATTCACAATCAGTCATGCTTTTTTTTTTTTAAATTCAATAAATGATAATATATATGAGAGTGCCATGATGGTCATAGACCAATCAGGATATGTTCCTGGAGATTGATAAAGGATCACCTTCTGTGGTGGAGGGTGGCCAACAGAACAAAATCAGCATCTTGCTGGGAAGGAAGAAAACAGTAAGTAAATATTGGGTAGGGAGCCAACTGGATCAGCTAAATAACTTAGAGTAGAATTGTTTATTCTTTAAAAAAAGACAGTAATCTCAGGAAACAAACAGGGTTGCAGGAGTGGTGGGGGGTGGGAGGGATGGGGTGGCTGGGTGATAGACATTGGGGAGGGTATGTGCTATGGTGAGTGCTGTGAATTGTGCAAGACTGTTGAATCACAGATCTGTACTGCTGAAACAAATAATACAATATATGTTAAAAAAAAAAGAAGAAGAAGAAGATAGCAGGAGGGGAAAAATGAAGGGGGGGAAATCAGAGGGGGAGATGAACCATGAGAGACGATGGACTCTGAAAAACAAACTGAAGGTTCTAGAGGGGAGGGGGATGGGAGGTTTGGCCTGGTGATGGGTATTAAAGAGGGCACGTACTGCATGGAGCACTGGGTGTTATACGCAAACAATGAATCATGGAACACTACATCAAAAACTAATGATGTAATGTATGGTGATTAACATAACAATAAAAAATTTAAAAAAATAAAAAAGACAGTAAAATAGATGTACAAATTAATAAAGGTAGGAGTTTTGCTATTAATAATAGACATGGAGGTGATTTTGGGTAGATTTTCTAGGATCCTTCACATTACAGTATGAGGGAAACCTAGTACTTTATCTCTGAATAAAAAAAAATTATGTTAAATATCAATCATTCATTTAAACATATACACAGAAAAATATTTCAATAAAAATGTTTGTAATATTTAAAAGTTTTAGGTTTCAAACAGAATTTGACAGGGATTAACATAGATCACATGACTCATCTACATTTTATGTGCTAAATACATTGCTCCTTTTACAATCCATAATGTTTTATTTGAAGTATGGCATATTATGGACTGCTGTTCAGCAAGTTGATTGTTTGATATACTAGGAAATAGCTCAAAAATGAATATGTTTATTTGTTAGTAATATTAACTACTCAGAATGTAACTACACATATTCTATAATAGGAAGTCAAAATTTATTTGATGAATGTATGAAAAATGTCATTTACAGAATCTTCCTATATGCCAGAAACTTTATTGTCATATATTTAATATTAGCAACATTGCAACTGTAATATTTCCCCCATTTTACAGATGAGATGACATATGTTAAATAATTTTCCGTAAAGACAAGTATTAGCTGATACCCCTTTTTATTTGTGCAATGCTTTTATTTGGGTTGATGACTGATATTAAGAGAAACAAACTAGGTACCTATATTTTTATAAGTGACATAAGCAATGAAAAGATTATTGAAAAGAGTGGTAGTTTGCCATTAAACAGAAGTTTTGCTCAATAGTGAGAGAAACATTTCTCAGTTCACATACAGATAGCATATTCAGTAGCCCAAGTAAAAAAAAAAAATGTAATATAACTTTTTATATTAACATGATGAAAGTCTTTTAGTATGACTAGTAACATATATAACCTGAAACTATGGCTGAGGTGATGGCTTCACTTCTTCCACCACCTGGAAATATAAACTAATTTAAGTTGTAATATATAGTCTAAATTATTTACACTAAATTTGGAGTGACTTCGATCTCTATAATAGAAATAGGAGATCTCTTGTATATCTTTATACACAAAGAAAACTATATCACATGTGTTGTGCAATATTTTACTGTTGTAACCCAAAGCGAAATGAACTCAAAATTTCATTTTTTCATTTCATTTCATTTTATTTTATTTGTTTAATTAATTTTATTGGAAGTTGCCTGTGATCTATAAAAGGCAAAAAATCTCATTTGAATAGAGTAAAAGGATTAGTTATTACTCATGCATGCAAAAATTTTTAAGGATTCAGGTGTGTCAGTGATAGATAGACTACTGAGAAACGATTTGAGATTTCTGTGATTAGGTTAGACAGGTCCCAACTCTTATTAGTGAGTGTTGCCGTGTTCTGTTACAGAAGAGAAGGCAGCTGTCTTCCTGGGTTTTCCCCCTGGTGCTGCCTGCTTTAACTAACCCTGTAACATTTTCGACAAGCAAATCAGGAAGGACTTTGCAGACAGATGGTGGAGCTGCCTATACATTCTCCTTTCCATGTAACCTTGGTTCCTAACTATACTTGAGCTATATGCAGGGGTCTTGCATTCCCTTCGGGTTGGTTTCAAGTGCTAGGTAGACAAGTCAGATCTAACTTGGCCCATGTTTCCCTAATGTGATTTAATTCAATGGAGCTGTGCAAAGTGTTTATCAAAAGAACTTATGAAACTCAAATCTTGGCTGAGTGGAAAAATTGATACCAACTTTGGTTAGTGAGGGGAATGCCCTGGGAGACTTACTTTTTGTAGGAAATGAAGACTACGTTATATAACTTATAAGTTAAAGTAAAATTTAAAATATAACCAAACAAACTCTGCTTGGGATTTTGAATTGCCTAAGTTTAATATTGATCTATTAAAGTCCCTGCAAATGTAATTTAATCAAACATACAATAGTCAGATTATGTATTTTCCATTATTGGAAAATCTAAAGATAACTAATGTTAAAAAATATACATACATTCTAACTCTCACTTTTAACCTTTTATATGCTTTTGATAATATACCCAATGAATAACAAATCAATTTTTGTCACAACCAAAAATTCATTTGTGATCCATCAGAATAAGTAATAAAACATGCAACAGGTAAAATTATATTTCATATAAAATAAAAATTTAAATATTGGGGTGAGGAATAGAAGTAGTATATTTAAATGCATCACTTTTTACCTTATGAATTATAAGGACACATGCTTAATGCAATTCAAATGCAATAGTTAGAAATCTACTTCCTATAATTTTGTTGTCTATGACATAGTCAAGCTCATTATAATAATACTATGTATATTACTTTTCCATAGTGAAAACTTTTCTCATTGTAAAAAATGAGTATAGAATTTTGAAAAGAATTGGAAAATCTATAATTCCGTTATCCAAAACAATTATCAGCATCTTTCTATATTTTCAAAATCTTTCTCTATTTTAAGCAGAATAGATCCGTATAAACAAATTGTCTTATATTTCTTACTAAACTCTATCCTCTAAGTATTTCCCTGAGCTAAATTAACTTCAAACACATTTTTTTTTAAGCTGGAAAACATTAGTTTTATGGATCTGTCTTTACAGCAACAGCTTATTGTAAATGATTATGATTTTTGTAAGTTTGCACTATTATAAGTAATTATGTGATGAATATTTAGGCATAAATACTTGTTTTTAGTTGAAATGACTTCCCCAGGAAAGACTTCTAGACTAAAAATTTATTGAAGAGTGAGATTTTTAGACTTTTATTACATTTTGCCAAACTGTCTTCAGAGAAGTTTATAGTGATGTTTTCTATCACCATTAGTGTATGTGTTTATCAAACACTGTCAGGATACATTTGTTTGCAAACAATGTCTAACATAAATATGATTACATGACTTTTCTTATAAGCAGTTTAGTGGTGGGACAGGAATCATGAGTAATTGATCCTTTGGGGGTAATGATATCTTTGGACCTAGGTTAATTTTCCCCCTGTTCTATTAATATCAGTATGGAATTTATTCATATGTTGCTAGAACTCTGAGAATTGATAGAAACCTAAATTTCTAGGCATGATGTTTAAAGGGCAAAAGACATGATAAACCATTCTTTTCCATAATTCTTTCTATGGAGACCGCAAACTTTCCACAAAAATTCACCAAAGACATTCCCTTATGTCTCATGGACTAGAATTTGGTTAAATTCTAACTTGTACAGAATCATATTTAGAAACATTTATCTACCAATGATATTTTAAATTATAAAGAGTCATTATAATAAAAACATATTAAAAAGGCAAATAGAGCAAAACATATATCGAATTGTCCAACATGAACATTGATTCCAGCTTCTGGGAAGGGTCTTCCTTCACTGTTTATTATCTTCTGTAGCCATAAGAAAGATGAGTTGCACAACTATAGTGACTCATTTGTTGCTCTGTGTCTAGGGGACCAACTCTAGTATGTGCAAAACAAATGTCACCAAGTTTTTAGACAGAAAACGTAGCATCTTAACTTCCTATGGCTTAATTCTCCACCCTCTGATTTTCACATTTCAGCATCTTTTACCATTCTCCATTTTCTGGTGCGAAAATCTGTATGAGAATACTTTTGAGTAGCAAGAAGCGGTAACATCCATTCAAACTGGCTTTAAAATATAAAAACATATATTATCAGATATAATAAGTACCTCTACCTGTAGAGATGATTATGTGGTTTTTCCTTTAGTGTTTTAATATGGTGAATTACATTTCCATTATTACATTGATCTTCC
Organism: Callorhinus ursinus; assembly: GCF_003265705.2. Lineage (NCBI taxonomy): Eukaryota > Metazoa > Chordata > Mammalia > Carnivora > Otariidae > Callorhinus > Callorhinus ursinus. The sequence goes on along the minus strand of NW_027397065.1, from coordinate 78,415,041 downwards.
AAACTTGTATTACTGGAATAAGCCCCATTTGATCATGATGTATGATTCCTTTTTTGTTGAATTCTATTTGCTAATGGTTTGTTTAGATTTTTTTTTGCATTTATGTTAATGTGGGATATTTTTTTTCCTTATGGCATCTTTTTCTGGTTTTAGTATCAGGGGAATAGTAACCTCATGTAATGAATTGGGAAACAATTTTACCGCTTAAATTTTTTGAAAAATTTTGTTTAGGGCTGGTAATATCTCTTCCTTAAGTGTTTAGTAGAATTTATTCTGTGGGCCTATAATTTTTTGTGGGACATTTTTAATTTACAAATTCTATTTCTTTTATAATTATAGGGCTATTCACATTATACCTTTCTTCTGAGATTTAAGTTTTGTATTTCAAGGGATTTTTTCATTTTTTAAGTTAAAATTTATTGATATAAAGTCATTTATATTTCCTTATCATCATTTGACTTTCATATATGGCAAAGCTATCTCTTTTAAGTCCTCACATTGGTGACACATATCTATTCTCTTTTCTGAACAATCTGGCTAGAAGTTTATCTATTTTCTTGATCTCAAACAACTAGCTTTTGGGTTCATTGATTATCTCTAATGTCTGTATTCTGCTTTACTGATTACTACCCTCATATTTATTATTTCCTCTGTCTTCTTTCTTTAGGCCTAATTTGTTCTTTGTTTTATAGTTTCTTTAAGGGGAAAGCTGAGGTCACTGATTTTAGTATCTTCCTTCTTTTCTAACAAAGGCATTCAATGGTATGAATTTCATGTTAAGTGCTGTTTTAGCAGCATACTAGAAAATTTTATATGTTGCAGGTTCAAATTTATTTGGTTCCAGATCCTTTATAATTTCTCTTTTGAATTTTTCCTTGACCCAATCGTTATTTAGAAGTGTCCAAGTTTGTTTCTAATTATTTGGAGATTTTTAAGTGATTGCTTTTGCTATTCATCTCTAATTTAGTTTCATCAATACAGACTTTTATATGAATTATATTCTTATAAGCATACTGAGATTGATTTTTTTGGCCTGGAATATAGTATATCTTGAGAAATGTTACTTCATTCAAGAATATAATGTGTATTTTGCCATTGTTGATAAGAGTGTTCTATAAATATCAAGTATGTCAAGTTTGTTAGTAGTATTATCCAAGTCTTCAATATTCATACTGAACTCATCTCTGCACTTTGTATCGTTTTTTTAGAGAAGGGCATTGAAATCTGTTGAATGTCTATTTTGTTGAAAGTCTATTTTCCTTGCAGTTCTGTCAAATCTTGCTTCACACATTTTGAAGTTTTGTTATTAGGTACACCAACATTTAAGAATGTTATGTCTTAATTATTTGACCTCTTTGTGATTAAGAAATGAATTTAATTAACTCTGGTTATAGTTTTGAAACCCACTTTATCTGATATTGTTATAGCATTTCAGCCTTTTCACTAGTGTTAGCAGAGCATGCTTTTATTTTTAACATATTTGCATCTTTACATTTAACATGCATTTCTTCTGGGTAGCATACATTTTGGTCTTGCTCTTTTATCCAGTCTGAAAATCTCTGACATGTAAATGCATGTTTTTATCACTTCCATTTAATTGTATTACTTACATGGTTGGGTTTAAATTGAACATCTCAAACATCTCACTGTTTTCTGTTATGGCATATGATTCTTATGGTGCACATTTTTACTTTTTTTTTTTTTTTGCTTTTCTCATATTGATTCCATTTTTCTTTGTTGGATATTAGATTTAAATTTTTGTTTTGTTATTTTAGTAGTTTATTTATAGTTTTTAGTGTGCATACTTATCAGAATCTACCTTCAGATATTATACCATTTGGAAGCTGATTTGTTAGTGTAGTGGAGAACAGGGGTACAGGTCATTGAGGAGAAGCCCCTGATTCTACAAAAGGTACAGTCACTCTTCATTCTCAGTCAAAAGAAGCCATGCAGAAAATTCTTTCAATTTACTTTTCAATTGAGTAAACTAATACACTTACAAACCTATCAGTCCACAAGGTCCAGTCTATGAGATCTCAGCTTACCAGTTCATGAACACTGATCCAGGACAAATTGCCTTCCTTTGACTAGATGTTCAATAAGTTTTCTGTGGATAGAAGTCCTGCTCACATTTATCTCATAGAAAGAGGAGCTTTTTGGATGAAAAAAATGCACAAACGTGCCTGGATTTTTGGCTTCCCTTTCTGTAAATAAATTGGAGCACCATACTTTAATAATTATAATAAAATAATATTTTATGATATATACTACATTCTTTCCAACTGCCAAGAATCTATCAGCTTTATATTTCCTTTTGCTCTGAAAAAAATTTTGTCTCATATATGTTCATAGTGTTCCCATCGCAGTGTTGAGAGGAATGGGGCATGTAGAAGTTAAGCAAATTGTTGAAAATCTCCACGGTGTTCTGTTTTAGTTTTGTTTTGCTACCATAAAAATATGTCCACAATGTTAGCAGTTTAACACAACACCCATTTACTAGCTCACATTCTTATAGGTGAGAAGTCAGGTTGCCTTGCATGCTTCTCTGCTCCAGGTTTCTCAAGGCTGAAATTAAAGTGTTGGTGATGGGTTCTTATCATCAGGCTCTGGGTAGAATCAGCTTCCAAGTTTATTCTGGTTGTTGGCCTAATCTAGTTCTTTGCTGTTGTAGAAATGAGTTTCTGTGTCCTTGCCAGATGTCAGTGGTGGGCTCCCCCTAGCTCCTGGAGAATTTGGCTGTCTATACTTTTTGCACACAGGCCACTACATTTCACATCCAGCATGTTAGATCTCTCTCGTGCTTCAAATATCTTGACATGTTGAGACTCTTTTATGATTTGAATATCTCTGACTACTCTTCTGCTGCACTCTCTGCCTACAAGAGGAGGAAATTATCTGAGAAAGTACTCATATGACTAGATTCCAGGATAATCTTCTTATTTTAAACTCAGTAACAGGCATTAAGGAGGGCACTTGATGTGATGAGCACTGGATGTTATCGATAAATTACTGAACTCTACATCTGAAACTAATGATGTGCTGTATTTTGGCTAATTGAAGTAAAAACAAAAACAAAAACAAAAACCCTCAATAACTTTAAAAACATCGGCAAAATCCCCTTTGCATTTAATGTAAGGTATTCACAGTTTCCAGGGATTAAACTATAGACACCTTTAAAGGACCATGATTCTGGATACCACATAATCACTGCCTGTCTTGAGACTCATACAAATATTTAAGCAAATTGCTGCTGATGTAGGCTATTCTGACATTTATGGAGATGTGTTTAGACTATTTCTAAATGGGATTTCTAGTCCATCTAATTAACTAGAAATCACTGAATTTGTCAGCCATAATTTCAACTATGCTGAACACAATTGGAAACAGAATTTTTTTATTTTTTTAAACTTTAAATAGAGAAATACTTAATGTCTCCCAAAGTGTTACACAATTTTGAGATTTACAGATAAAAAGTAAAGTGGTAAGAACTGAATCAGATATTTAAAATATCGATCTCATAAGCTAAGTTAATGGCATGCAATCTACCACAGTCACAATTATAAAATGGAAGTACAAATGCTACAATTTTCTAATTTATTTTACCTTTCTATGTGCCTTTTTTTTAGAAAAATAAAGCTTCTTATATTTATGTTCATATTCAGTTCTTCGTGTTTTAAAAATACAATACTTTGCTTATTAGGTAATGCTTTTGTAATCCTAGTTCAGAGAAATGAAACTGTCCCATAAACTTTTGTATAAACTGTTTGCAGTATTTCTAAATTATATATTTTTAATGTATGTGTAAATAATGAAAATGGGTCCAAAATAATATATTAAACAAAATATGTTATTAAATGTACTTAACATTCATTTTCATGATAAAATTGTTTAAAGTTGGTTCAGAAAAAACATTGTGAAACTCCTCACTCAAAAACCATTAAGATGGTGGAAAAAGGTCTCTTCAACAAATGGTGTTGGGTAAATTGGATAGCCACATGCAGAAGAATGAAACTGGAAATTTCCTCCTTTCCTTACACCACACACAAAAATAGACTCAAAATGGATGAAAGATCTAAATGTGAGACAGGAATCCATCAAAATCCTTGAGGACAACACAGGCAGCAACCTCTCTGACCTCAGCCGCAACAACTTCTTGCCAGACACGTCTCCAAAGGCAAGGGAAGCAAGGGCAAAAATGAACTACTGGGACTTCATCAAGATAAAAAGTTTTGCACAGCAAAGGAAACAGTCAACAAAACCAAAAGACAACCGACAGAATGGAAGAAGATATTTGCAAATGACATATCAGATAAAGGGCTATTATCCAAAATCTATAAAGAACTTACCAAACTCAACACCCAAAGAACAAATAATCCAATCAAGAAATGGGCAGAAGACATGAACAGACATTTCTCAAAGAAGACATCCAAATGGCCAACAGACACATGAAAATATGTTCAACACCACTTGGCATCAGGGAAATACAGATCAAAATCTCAGTGAGATGTCACCTCACACCAGTTCAGAATGGCTACAATTAACAAGTCAGGAAATGACAGACATTGGCGAGGATGCGGAGAAAGGGGAACCGTCCTACACTGTTGATGGGAATGCAAGCTGGTGCAGCCACTCTGGAAAACAGTATGGAGTTTCCTCAAAAAGTTGAAAATAGAGCTACCCTATGACCCAGGAATTGCGCTAAGTATCTACCCCAAAGATACAAATGTAGTGATCCGAAGGGGCACATGCACCCCAATGTTTATAGCAGCAATTTCCACAATAGCCAAACTATGAAAAGACCCCAGATGTCCATCAACAGATGAATGGATAAAGAAGATGTGGCATATATATACACAATGGAATACTACTCAGACATCAAAAAAAATAAATGAAATCTTGCCATTTGCAATGACATGGATGACATGAATGGAACTAGGGGGTATTATGCTAAGCAGAATAAGTCAATCAGAGAAAGACAATTATCATATGATCTCACTCATATGTGGAATTTAAGAAACAAAACAGAGGATCATAGGGTAAGTGAGGAAAAAATTAAATTGAAACAAAATCAGAGAGGGAGACAAACCATGAGACTCCTAATTATAGGAAACAAACTGAGAGTTTCTGGAGGGGGAGGGGTGGGAGGATAGGGTTACTGGGTGATGAACGTTATGGAGGGCACCTGATGTAATGAGCACTGAGTATTTAAAAGACTGATGAATCACTGAACTCTACCTCTGAAACTTATAATACATTATATGTTAATTAATTGAAACCAAATTAAAAAACAATTAAGATGGTAAACTTTATGCCATGTATTTTACCATAATAAAAGAAGTAATATTAGTTGATAAAAAAAATTATAAGAATGGAAAAAATCCAGTGCATGGACATACTTATTTAAAAAATTACCACATGAAAGGGAATATTTTATTAAAATATCTTGAGTGGAAAATCAAAACAAAATTGCAGTTCAGTCACTATTTAATGAATTATTTCCTTTTCCTTTAAAAAGTGAACTAATTCTAGAAAATATAAAAATCTTATCTTACTGTGAGATCCATGACTGGACATTACCCCAGTTCCTCAAAGTCTTTCATAGAAAAAACAAAGTTTACAAAGGTAATAAAAATAGAATTTCACCAAAATTTTACAGTTTTAATAATTTATTCTATTCATTTTCCTCAAACTCCATATTTTGAACTTCTAAGTTAATGAAAGCATAATTGTCATCACAATGTTAAACTGACCATGGTTTTAGAGAACACTGTTCTTACTTATCTTTTTACTATTAGCTGAAGATACAAAGATGAATATGTTTAGAGTCCAGTGGAATAGATAATTATAATAGTTAAATCAGAATATATAGCACAATTGCTATTACAGAAATATATAGACAGCAGTAGAAACACAGACTGAGGGTTATAATACACTGGTGAAAAACTCAGGGGATTTTTCTGATTGATAGGGGATACATCTAAGAACATTGATTAGATAGGCGTTTGAAAACCTGTATGTCATTACTAAATTTTAAATTTAAACTTGATAATTCAATGAACTATCTTGAGCAAGCAAATGGCACAATCAAATTTATTCTTTTGCAAAATATGCAAGCATCATCCCAAAGGCAACATAAGAGTGAATAAATGATAATACCTAGGAAATAAGGGAGGAGACTGTTTCATAACCAAATAAAATAGGAACTGACTTAGCTTAAGCTTGAGTACAGAAAACTATGGAGAAATTCAAGTGATAAAATGTGAGGTTGAATGTATAGATATTTACTTTAGCATTTGTTGTGAATCGTATCTGGGTGTATGCCCTACAACATTATGAAGAAAATGAGACACCATTATATAATTTAAAGCAGGAAAAATATGAATAAATAATAATAATGAAAACTAACACATCTAATAGTTACTCTATGTCAGGCAATGTTTCCAGTGTTTTACATCTTCAAAAAAAAGAAAAAGAATTTATGAGAGAGTTATTATTGTTATCTTCATGTATCAGGAAACTAAAAAGTTATATAACTAGCAATCCCGAGGTCATAGAGTTAGAATTGGCAGTTTTAAACTTTACCATGTTCTTAGGTGAAAGCTTATTTTTCAAGTTCAATCTTTGCTCTCCCTTATATATAAACAGATATAAATATAACCATAAAGAGAATTTTAGTAGTCAAAATTACATCTTTTTTCTATTTTTTAAGATTTATTTATTTTAGAGAGAGCGAGCATGAGCTGGAGGAGCAGAGGGACAGGGAGAGAGAATCTCAAGCAGACTCTGCACAGAGCCCATGGGGGAGGGGCGGCCTGAGATCACGACCTGAGCTGAAACAAAGAGTGGGATGCTCAACTGACTGTGCTACCCAGGCACCCCTCTCTGTCTTTTCTGATAAAATCTTTGGAATTACTGTAGGTGAACATTTCTGTAAGCCAAATACTGGAACTTACTTCTGGAGAAGACTTAGATTTAAAGAGAAAGAAAGAAAAGAAAGAAAGAGAGAATGAAGAATGAAAGAAAGAAAAAGAAAGAAAGAAAGAAAGAAAGAAAGAAAGAAAGAAAGAAAGAAAGAAAGAAAGAAAGAAAGAAAGAAAGAAAGAAGGAAGGAAGGAAGGAAGGAAGGAAGGAAGGAAAGAAAGAAAGAAAGAAAGAAAAGAAAGAAAGAAAGAAAGAAAAAGAAAGAAAAAGAAAGAAAGAAAGAAAGAAAGAAAGAAAGAAAGAAAGAAAGAAAGAAAGAAAGAAAGAAAGAAAGAAAGAAAAAGGAAAGGAAAGGAAAGGAAAGGGGAAAGAAAAAAAGAAGAAAGGAAAGGAAAGGAAAAGAAAGGAAAAGGCTTGGAAATGTATGTTAGTGGACATCCTACATGTGGTGGGGCAATACATAATTTCACAGTAAACAAATGTTTAAGTGAAATTAGGGAACATGTTGATAGCACTTAAGAGGATAAATGTAGGCTCTTTATGTCTAAATTTTGTATCAAGTTAGGACCTTGAAGAAGTAAATGCCAATGACAGGTAATGGTTTTGATTATAATCAATAGTATTTTTTTTTAATGTTTGGGCAAAAGTTGTAATTCAGCTTATTCTGTAATACTTTCAGTTTAGGTTTACTGTCATCCAAATTTAATCATCTCTTATAATGATAGATTAAAAATCAAGAAAAGATTTATTCTAAAATAATTCTGTATTGATTATATGAACAATACAGATAGGTTCATTTAAGATATGCATGGACAAAATACATTATACATATACATAATATTTAATTTGGTTTATATAGGAAAGAGTAAATGTTCCTATATCCAAAGCTATTTTGTTTTTTAGAGAATTTAAAACAAAAATGATTCTTCCACAACATCCATTTAATAAGCGATTTTAGCAAAGATCTGATGTGTTTGATGAGTGTTTACTTTGCACAATTATGTTCCACATTGTAGTGTCTTCCCTTTAGCAGTTCATTCCAGCAGGTGGAAAATCTAAACTTGTTTTTTAGTAAACTTTATCTTTATTTTTTAATTTTTTATTGTTATGTTAATCACCATATATTACATAATTTCTTTTGGTTCCATTTCTTTTGGTTCCAATGTTCCATGATTCATTGTTTGCTCATTACACCCAGTGCTCCA
>NW_027397065.1:78400865-78401915 GCF_003265705.2 Callorhinus ursinus | reverse complement strand
TAGGCTCTCTCTTTGCTTAGAGGACCCCTTTCAATATTTCGTGGAGGGCTGGTTTCGTGTTTGCAAATTCCTTTAGTTTTTGTTTGTTCTGGAAGCTTTTTATCTCTCCTTCTATTTTCAATGACAGCCTAGCTGGATATAGTATTCTTGGCTGCATATTTTTCTCGTTTAGTGCTCTGAAGATATCTTGCCAGTCCTTTCTGGCCTGCCAGGTCTCTGTGGATAGGTCTGTTGCCAATCTAATATTTTTACCATTGTAGGTTACATATCTCTTCTCCCGAGCTGCTTTCAGGATTTTCTCTTTGTCTCTGAGACTCGTAAGTTTTACTATTAGATGTTGGGGTGTTGACCTATTTTTATTGATTTTGAGAGGGGTTCTCTGTGCCTCCTGGATTTTGATGCCTGTTTCCTTCCTCACATTAGGGAAGTTCTCTGCTATTATTTGCTCCAATATACCTTCTGCCCCTCTCTCTCTTTCTTCTTCTTCTGGGATCCCAATTATTCTAATGTTGTTTTGTCTTATCTTATCGAATCACTTATCTCTCGAATTCTGCCCTCGTGATCCTGTAGTTGTTTCTCCCTCTTTTGCTCAGCCTCTTTACTTTCCATCATTTGGTCTTCTATATCACTGATTCTCTCTTCTGCCTCACTTATCCTAGCAGTTAGTGCCCCCATTTTTGATTACACCTTATCAATAGCCTTTTTGATTTCGAGTTGGTTAGATTTTAGTTCTTTTATTTCTCCAGAAAGGGTTTCTCTAATAACTTCCACGCTTTTTTCAAACCCAGCTTGTATCTTTAAAGTCATGATTCTGAACTCTAGGTCCGACATCGTACTAATGTCTGTATTGTGTAGGTCCCTGGCTGACGGTACTACCTCTTGTTCTTTTTGCTGAGGTGATTTTTTTCGTCTTGTCATTTTGTCCAGAGGAGAATAGATGAATGAGAGAACAAAATGCTAACAGGTTTACAGCGTCCCCAGCAAATATACTGTATACAAATCCGAAAAGACCTGAAACCAGGGGAAAAGAAAGGGAAAGAAAGAAAAAAG
>NW_027397065.1:78334108-78400765 GCF_003265705.2 Callorhinus ursinus | reverse complement strand
GATCAAATATGATCAGGCTAGTGCATAGATCAGTGCCACACACTAGAGTTTGGGCGTGTTTTGGTCTGTTAGAAAAAAGTGCCTCCTAAAATTTTAAAGGAAGAAAGACATATATGTACAAAATAAGGGTTGATACAATGAAGGGATAAAAAGATGACTGTAAAGATGAAAATTATAAAAGATTTTATAAAAGGACTTGATAAGATAAGAAGTTGTTTGAAAAAAGAAAGAAGATTTAAAAAAAAAAAGAAAAGAAAAAAGGGAGAGAATGTGATCAGGCAGGAGACTAGAACAGAACCACACACTAGAGATTTAGGGTATATTTTTATCTGTTAGAAGAAACTGTATCTCAAAATTTTAAAGAGAGAACAACTTATATATATATGCCAAAAATAAGGGTAACTACTATGAATGGATAAAATATGACTCTAAAAATGAAAAATAAAAAATGTGTTTTTTTTTTTAAATGAGATTGATAAGATGTTGGTTGAAAAAGGGAAAAAGAAAAAGAAAAAAAACAGTTAACAAAAATTAACTCTGATGAACTAATGAATCATGTTAAAAAAAAAGCCATGAATTCTATGTGCAGTATTCCCCTAGCGCTGGATTTCTCCCGTTCTCCTTGATCGGTAAACTTGGTCTTGGCTTGCTGGCTGTTCGTGCTGATATTCTGGGGGAGGGGCCTGTTGCCATGGTTCTCAAATGTCTTTGCCGGAGGCTGAATTGCCCCGCCCTTGTCGGTCCGGCCTAAGCAAGCTGCTCGGGTTTGATCTCAGGAGCTTTTGTTCCCTGCAAGCTCTCGGTACAGCTTTGGAGGACCAGGGCAAAAATGGTGGCCTCCCAATATCCGCCCGGAGGAGCTGAGAACTCGGGGCCCCGCTCCTCAGTGCGCCCCCAGAGAAAAGCAGTCACTCCCTTGTCCCTGGACTCCGGCCGCACTCCATGCTCACCCGGCCTGTGACCGAGCCTTTGTATCTCTGACACCCGACCCCGTGTGGAGTCTCCAAACCCAGCAGATCCCTGCGGTGCGCTCCCGCGCCGCTCCTCCCTGGGAAGGAAGGGGAGTCTTCCCGGATCTGCCACCTGTTCGGTCCCTGCTGCAGGAGCAGTGGCCCGACTGGCCCGCGGATCACAGTTTATGGCCACCCCGAGCTGAGAGCCCGCGCCTCGGCTCCGTCTCTGCAGCCGGCTTCCCTGCTCTGATACCTGGGAGCTCTGCAGCACTCAGGCTCCCCCGGTCTTTCTGTGACCCCAAGGGTCCTGAGACCCCACTGTCCCGCGAGGGTTCCACCCCCCGCTTAGCCACTGGAGCGACCTCCCTCCGCCGAGCCGACTTCTAAAAGGTCCGATTTTGTGCTCCGCGGCTCTATCACTTGCCAGAAGCGGCCGACGGAGGCCCCCTCCCCCGCCGTCTCTCCTCCCGAATATCGCCTCGGATTCACTTCTCCGCACGTCCTACCTTCCAGTAAGTGGTCGCTTCTCTGTTCAGAGAGTTGTTGCTACTCTCCTCTTTGATCTCCTGTTGAGTTCGTAGGTGTTCAGAATGGTTTGATCCCTATTCAGCTGAATTCCTGAGACCAGACGAAATCTAGGTCTCCTACTACTCCGCCATATTGCTCCGCCCCCCTAGTAAACTTTATCTTAAGTAAATTTTACACCTACAGATCTAAAGAAAAATTGGAAAAGCGGTACAAATGTGAACTTTTGAACCATAATCTTTTCTTCTTGGAATGCAGAAATGGTGAGGTATGATAGGCCCTGGAGACATAAATATGCTACTGAGAACCCAAAGTAAATTGGGCTCTTTTGTTTGTAATTCGGAGTCTCAGAAAGAAAATCCTTTCCTTTTCTTTAATTTTTCCTTAGAGAACATAAACTGTGTTGTGATGTCAAACTCATTCTGAGTGTAGACACCCCACAGGCAAGTTTGCTCTAATTAAAACAAAATGAATATAAATCTCTTACTCATAAATCTTTGATGGTGGGTTATGTACTTTAATGTTTCTATAGTCTGCTCAGCAGTCAAAATGCTTCTCATTCTGATAACTCTGCTTTCACAAGCCTCCTGATATAGTTATCAAAGTGTATGTGACTCACCAAAATCATTTCATACTTGTGTACTGTTGAATAATTGGTATCCCTGGGACCATTTAACCCAAATATTCCATGTTGTTTAAAAAAAATCATTATCCAGAAGACATTATGTGAAAATATTTATGTGTAAAAATAGTTGGATTTATCAAAAATTGTTCAATAAAACCCTACTCATTCAATTTTTAATTTGATTTGCTGAAACTTTTTTTTTGCTTCCCTTTAATAATGTGATGTATTTGAATTTCTTCTGAAAACTTGGAGAAAATAGGAAGTTGGAGAATGTATAAAATAAATTCTTAGAGGATAATTTAGAATGTTAATTTATGAAGGCATAAGAATGATAACTTTAATATAATTATTTAGTTTGCATATTAAATTATTATTACCTGTATCTAAATATTTTAGTCAGTATTCACTGGTTACTGCTGGTTAGTAAGTTGGAGAATTTATTCTTGACATTGTATCATTTTTTCCTCTTTCCAAAGAAAAATAGTTGTGTCCCATGAAGAAAAAATGTTACCATTTGCATTTCTTAATTAGATAAAATAATTTGAAGTCATTTTTCAAAACTGAGGCCCATAAGAGTAGCTCCAGACTCTAAAAATATGGAAGACATAATCTATAAAAATATTCTAATTCTCATAATAGATTCACACCTGTGTCACATGGGAGCAGTGCCCTTGCTCAATACTCAAGCTTCTAATATCCTTCTCCTCAATAATTTTTATTAGCTCAGAGTCTCTGTGGCTGAGAAGGAATTTCTTTAAAAAAACTCCATATAGAAAAAAAATCTAAATATCTTAGTATACTACTCCTGTCCCCCGTTCACTTTTTCCTTACATGATTGGCGATATTACCGCTCTCCCCGCCTTTTTCCTCTTTAGGATGTCTTAGCCTGCAGTGAGCATGAGTTCTGATCTACCTGCTGCATGTTGTAAATTTAGCAATAAAGTCCCTGCTTCATATGTAACTGACTTATTATGGCTGCTGCATGCTGGGGAGCAGTGAAAGAAGTTTTTGTTGCTAAGCATCAAGGCCAACAATTCCACATGCTATAAAGCTCACAGTCTGATTTCACTATGCCTTCTTTTTATGTTTATCTTGAATGGTTCAGAATTCAAATAGGAAAAACGGGAGTGTACGTTATTAACACTCTTGCTTCCAACAAATTCTGTAAGGTCCTTGTCAGTTCTATATTTAAGCCAAACTTAACCAAAAACCGACAGTAAATTAGAGTCACTGAACATCTCTCTCTCTCTCTTTCTGTATATACACACACACCACATAATTATATATATATATATATTTATATACATATATATTCTGTATATCTGCATATATTCTACATTTCTACATCAGTGGTTAGCCAGGAGCTATTATCCAGGATATATAGTTAACAATTCCTTTTTAGAATTTTCATAACAAAATAAATCAGATTTAAGACGCTTGAGTGTATGACTGTATAAACATACTTGGTGTTGGGGCGCCCCTGGTGGCTGGGTCAGTTAGGTGTCTGACTCTTGATCTCAGCTCAGGTGTCAATCTCAGGGTGGTGAGTTGGGCGGCGTTAGGATCCATGCTGGATGTGGAGCCTATTTAATAAAAACAACAAGGACAACAACAGAAAACATACCTGGTGTTAATGTTTCTAGTCTAATTATTACAGTTGAGATGTTGATGTCAAAAATGGAGCAAAGATAATAAAACTTTTGAAGTAGCCCTCCTTATAAAATATTGAGAAGATAATTTTATTTGTGTCATTCTGTAGCCTCAAAGACCGAAAGATGTACATCAAGCAAAATATTTAACATGTCACTAGTAGGCCAGATAATTTTTTTTAATTAGATATAATTTTAGATGAAATAACTGCTAATCATTAATATTAACTCCTCTGAGGTAAATTGCCTCTCTGTAAAAACTGCCCCCAATTGTTTATAGCTTGCAAAATTCTTGGAGGGGAAAATGAACATATGAAGGTGAGTTAAAGATCTCGTAGTTTTTTAATTACTTCAAGCTTTTACAAATTCTTACTCTAAATAAATTTCCCTCCAAATAATTTGGTAATTGATTTTTAATATCAGGGTAACTTAAGCTTAAGTAAACCCACCTCTAACTTAAACACACATAAATTCTGTGTTAGTAAATGAAAAAAATTTGAATATCCATAATTTAAAGTAACAGAGGGAATAATTTAAGCTTATGAGAAAAATTAAAAAGCAGCATGTTAATAATAATGAGCATTTATTTTGTAACTTAATTGGAAATTATGGGACCCAGGTTCAAACATGGATTTTCATACATTGAGTTTTGGGAGGATAGATTTTAATTTCCTTAGGTTTCTTTTTTCTTCTCTCAAATGTGAGTATTGAACTCTTAAAACTTTTTGTTGCTAACGTTTTCTTTGAGAAATCATTTGATTTAAAACCTAAATATATTTAGGGAAAAAAACTCGGTAGACACATACATCAAATTTATTTCCATTTTAAAAACAGTTTGAGGGGTGCCTGGGTGGTGTAGTCAGTTAAGCAGCCAACTCTTGGTTTCAGCTCAGGTAGTAATCTCAAGTCATGGGATCAAGCCCCACATCAGGCTTGTGCTCAGCATGGAATCAGCTTAGGATTCTCTCTCCCTCTCCCTGTCTCTTACTCCCCCCCCCTTTCTCTCTCTTTCCCTAAAAAAAATCTTAAATAAATCAATTTTAAAAACAGTTTGGTATTTTGTAAAATCCCAAACAATTTTTTTTTTAGGTTTTAACAATGTAAAGCAACTACTGTTGCCATGGGGCTTTTTTTTATAATTGAATGAAATCTATATATGTCATCATTGACTCTACTCACTTTTCTAAAAAATGTCTTGCTCTTAATGCATCCGTTATAGACATTTTAAAGTGAAAGAATGAAAACATTTTGGAATGAATACATGAATTTGTGAATGAATGAGGAAAATACATAAGGCATAACTGAAGTAAAGTATAAATGCATTCTCAAAATGCATTTTTATCTACATTATTTTACCAGTTTAAATGAGGACTTAGAACTTCAATTCATTTTGTAGAGTTTGTATAAAATTGTCCTCTTATTGGAAATTTTTTTGTCCTAAAAGTGTTTGGAAATAAAGTTTTATATCCTCTATCCATATGTAAATGACTCAAACATTTCATAAAATTTTATCTCTAAAACATTTTTTTTAATAATGGAATAAAATTCTCACCATAAAATGAGAGTTAATATACTACAAATTGATAGAGAATACCATATAAAGATAAATGGCCCGGATCTTTGCCTAGCAATCCCATAGATTATACCGTGGGTTAAGTATGGCCATTCATTTCCACTCTATTATTCCTGCATTGTTGGGGAGACAGGAGAAACAAGTGTTAATGTTGGTCACTGCTTAAGGAGTCTCCCTCATTCTTCAGTCACAAAATGTGTTCATCTCCACAGGGCAGAAAACAGGGCATTAAAGATAGATCATCATACTCACATAAGAAACAAATTGCCCATTTTCCCATTGACAAGATACAGTCAAATGGACAGATGGAAGTATCTTATTATAAAAAGTTTTAGTTTTGAGGCAAAGAGAATAATATATTAGGAGAACAGCTCTTCAAGGGTAAAAGTACACTTGCCTTTATAATTAAATCCATCTCATAATTTTATATTTCTTTCTACCAGGTGGATCATGAAAAAGAAAAATGCTTATCTGTTTACAAAAAAAAAAAAAGTGGTTATTTTCCAAATGTCTCTTTTGATAGTTGAAATAAAGATTGTAATGCTAGCCTTCAAAAATCATCACATTTTAGGTAGTTTAATCTCCAACAATATGTTTCTAGCATTTTTTTGCTTTTCGTTGAAGAGCAGATGACCGAACTGTGTACTTATAATACGTTGAGTTTGTTGTCTTAAGAAAAACTCATAACTTATGATTAGCTCTCTAAAACTTAAATTTCATAGCTCTTCCTATCATGTACCTGTTAAAAAGAGAATTGTGTGTGTGTGTGTGTATATATGTATACTGAATTATATAATTATATATAAAATATTATTTATATATATATATAAATAAATGAAAAGGCATAACCTGTTTCCCCTGAAGGGAACATCAATAGCAACAGATAATGTACCCTGAACATATTTTATGTGTAAAGGACTTTATAGAAACTTATTTATCTCCTCATTTATGTGCCTTCTATTTATATTTTTATTTTATAAACTAAAGCACTAAATCTTTAAGTTTGTAATAATTTAAAACTTTAAGACTCAACAATTAGAAAACAACCCAATTTTAAAAATGGCCAAAAAACCATAAACAAGCACTTTGGCAAATAAGGGAAATGGTTAGTGTTTAACAATTAAGCATATAAAAAGTTGCTCGACATCATTAGTCTTGAGGAAAATGCAAATCAAAACCACAGTGTGCTACCACTACACATTTATGCAAATAGCTGAAAACAAAAACAAAACAAACTGACCACAGCAAATGACAAGGAATAGGGCAACAAAAATTCTCATTTATTGCTTGTGGTAATGCAAAATGATGCAGCTACTTTGTAAAACATTTTGAGAGATTATTTTGAAGTTGAGCATGTATTTATCATTTGACTAAGCAGCTATACTTCTAAGTATTTTCTAAAGTCACAAGAAAACTGATTCACATAAAACCCTGTATATACTTAACAGCAGTTTAATCATTATCACCAGAAACTGAAAACTCAAGATTGATTTCTACATATGAAAAGGTAAACTGTGATACACTGGATCAATGGAATACTGCCCTAAAATCAAAGGAACAAATTATATGTTCATATAGCAATATGGATGCATCTTAAATGTCTTTGCAAAATGAAAGGTTGGACCCCCAAACCCCATATTTATATGGCATTCTGCAGAAGATAAATCTTCTTCTGATAAATGAAGAACATATATCAGTGCTTGCCAGAGGTTGGGGAGGAGAGTGGTTACCCACATAGGAGACCCCAAGGTAATGTACATATTATCTATGACTACTTTTGGGTTGCAAAGGAAGAATTGCAGCCCACTAAAACAAAAATTTATACTTACTATACGGCCTTTTAAAAGAAATTACTGACTCTTGCATAGAACATGCAGGATCAACATAAGAAATTTTATGAATTACACCTATCCCATTTCCTAATCCCTTTTCCCTAAAACACTCCAATCTGCTCCTCAAACCTATGGGTAGACATCTGACACACATGTGCACACACACAAACTTTCTCTCCCCTTTTCACTCTTTCTTGCTCTCACTCAATGTCTATTTCTTCAACTCCCTCTCTCTATCCTTTTTTTTTTTAAATTTCAGTATAGTTGATGCAATATTACATTAGTTTCAGGTGTACAACATAAGGATTCAATAAGTCTATATATTAGGCTTTTTTTTTTTATCAGAAGAGTAGCTACCATCTGTCTTCATGCAACACTATTACAATACCATTGACTATATTCCCTATGCTGTACCTTTTATTCCTGTGACTTATTCCATAACTGGAATCCTGTATCTCCCATTATCTTCACCCATTTTGCCCATCCCCATGCCCAACCCCACCTGACAACCATCAGTTTGTTCTTTGTATTTATAGTCTAATTCTGCTTTTTTGTTTATTTATCTGTTTTGTTTTATTTTAGATTCCACATATAAGTGAAATTATATGATGTTTGTCTTTCTTCGATTTATTTTATTTAGCATAATATTCTCTAGGTCCATTCATGTTGTCCCAAATGGCAAGATATCCTTTTTTTATGGCTGAGTAATATTCTATTGTGTATCTATATTATGATTTTTCTATCAGTGGACCCTTGGGCTGCTTCCATATATTGGCTATTGTAAATAATACTGCAGTATACATAGGGGGTACATGTATCTTTTTGAATTAGTGTTTTAGTTTTCTTTGGGTAAATATTCAGTAGTGGAATCATTAGATTCTATGGAATTTCTATTTTTAATTTTGTGGAATCCCCATACTCTTTTCCACAGTGGCTGCACCAATTTCCAGCCGACATTGTTGGAGGGTTCCCTCAATTAATTGCTCATTCTTTGAAGGAACACAGTAGATTTTGTATAATTTTGTCTGCTCAGCTGGGCCATTAGTGCCTAACAAACTATATATATTTAATAAATGTTTGCTAAATGCTTGAATTCTCTATACTTTAGAGTAACTTAATAACCAGTTAAATGTAGTGAAAGTAGGGGCACCTGGGTGGCTCAGTATGTTAAGTGTCTGACTCTTGGTTACAGCTCAGGTTATGATCTCATATTTCTTGAGATCCATCCCCATGTCAGGCTCCTTGCTCAGTGGGGAGTCTGTTTGAAGATTGTCTCCCTATGCTCCTCCCCCCACTCATGTTCTCTCTCTCTCTCTCAAATAAATAAATAGATCTTTAAAAAATGTAGTGAAAGTACAAATGATATTCCTTAAATTTTGGCAAAAAATTTTTAGACTCTTTTTGCATAATTTTCAGTGAATATATATCTGGGGGTGTTGTTATATCATTACATTATAAGCTGAGGTCTATGCAGTATAGTCACTGAGTAAGGCTTTTCTAATAATGTGTAGGAAAAACATATGAAAATCAGAATTTACAAGCTGGATAGCATACAGTCTCAGAATTCTTCCCTTTTTAGAGGGACATTGACTTTTCATTCCATAACTTTGACAGTTCACTAGAAAAGGAACTGAAAAATGTTGCTTACATACTGTTTTATTATAACATTTCATAAATATATATGGACTTTTGACATGACTTATAAAGATTATATTTTTGTAATATGCCAGTGTATTGTGCCCACAATTTCCACCATTCCAAGAGCATTTTTAATGGACGATATACAAAAACATTGCTTAGAAGATTAATTTCTTATTGCTTGGTTTGAAAGTAAACAGAGAACCAAGGCAACTGCATACACACACACACACACACACACACACACACACACACACACACCTGTGGGAAAGTTTTCAGCCTTAGGATTCTTAGTTATGAAATAATGCCTTAAGAAGCCATTATTTTAAGGGTATGAAAAAAGGAATGTTTTCAAGGGTATCGGGGTAGTTTACAGACTCTCTAAGAGAATCAGAGAAATCATTCTTGTGCGGGATGGGGGGCACACAATCAGGAATTAAATCCAGTCTAGCTCAGGGGGCTTCAGTGAAGACCACTTCTCTCTGCTAATGGGCAATGATAAGACTATAGCAGGTAGAATGCTGGAAAACAGAGACTGTAGTCGTGACACAATATAGGAAGCTTCTTAAGCAATAAAGAAAGAAAAGTAAGGTCTCAAATTATGCAAAAGCGATATAAATCCCCATATTCAAAATCAGTGGCTATTGTGACTCTGGCAATTGAATACATAATTTAACTATGTAAAATTCTAATGAAAGTCATCAACCTGTAGCTAAGAGGCAGCTGCTGTTAGATCAGTACTGTGTTTGAAGAATTTTAGTAAGTTATCAACATTTGACATTTACACTTTAGAAGATTCCAATTAAGAGTCCAGATTGCACTTTTCAGCTGCCCCTCCAGGCATGGACAGGCTCTCCTCAGCCACAAAATCCTCACAGTTCACTTCATTTGCTGTTACTTGTGTGATTCTTTTAATTTAATATAACTGAAATCCTGGAAGAACTTAGATCCAGATCATCACTTTTTCTAAAAAAACAAAAACAAAACCCTAACCAATAGCACTTTTCCCAACATAAGGGTGTTTTGATATTTATTACATGTTAGAATATTTGGATTCCAAACACGTAACTAACGTGGGGTAGAGGTTTGATGAAACTGGATCTGTTGATATCAGAGTCCATGGGGTCAGTACTACTTTCTCCACAAGCATGTCCCATTATCATTCATATCTGTTGTATTAGCAATGAATTCCTTGCCACATAGTTGTATACAGATTGCTTGGAGGTATGACTTGTAATGGTACCTCCATTCCCACCTAAATAATGGCATACATTAGAAGGTATAGCTCAGATACCATTTTATTGAATGTCAAAATGTAATAGTTTGTCTGCCTGAGTTATGTTCAGCAATGTGTATTGTTAGCACCTGCTATCCATATAAATATGTGGTATTTGCACTTAACTACTCTTCAACACCAAAGTTCATAAGCAAGCACATGGTACTTGGTTTCCTTTGTGGCATGACTTTTGTTCTGACAATTTAGGCAAGTCCATACTTTTCCCTAAATTACATTGTTGCATATCTTCATCTGAATTCCCATTTGACTGGAACATTAAAAAAATATATATCTTCATCTACATTTTCATTTGACTGTAGCAGATTCTGGCTATGATCCACTATAATTTTAGGCTTTTGCTTCAAAAAGGATTAGGAATGGGATTAAAAGAACTACAAGTGAACTGAAAGCCAAATTCACATACTGTGGAAAACAAGCACAAAGACAAGACCTGAGACCACTGAGAGTTATTCATTCCCGAGCTGGAGTGTGGAAATTCATGTATCTATAAAGAAGCTAAAGTAAATGTGAATCACAATACCTAGAAATTAATAAAGGTGTATGTTAATTTGCGTGTTCATTTTCTTTTAAGATTTTATTTATTTGACACAGAGAGAGACATAGTGAGAGAGCGAGCACAAGCAGGGGGAGCAAAAGGCAGAGGGAGAGGGAGAAGCAGGTTCCCCAAAGAGTAAGGATGCCAATGTGGGGCTTGATCTCAGGACCCTCGGGATCATGACCTGAGCTGAAGGCAGCTGCTTAACTGACTGAGCCACCCAGGTGCCCCTTAATTTGTGTTTTTTTTTGGATATCAGGAACATTCAGGTAGATAGTTTTTCTTGTATGACATGTAACTGATGTAAATTTTTAAGTAAAATTAGAAAATGAAATACAAATTATACTCTAAGGTGGAGAATTCATACCTGATTAATCATCAGTAGTTCTGAATACTCATAAATATCCCTTGTATTTTCTCTGTACAATTTAGAATAGCACACAAGTAATAGAACAACTCCTAAAATTATCCCGAATCATGGCAAATTTAATCAAAAAGTTACATTGATCTCATTTTAGTTTCCATAGCTTTTAACATCCTATATTGATAGCCATTGTGCTGTTTTAATATATGATTTTATTTAACCCTAGTTATCTGAAAATATTTCTGAATATACATAGAAAACAGTATGTAAATGAATATACCATTGTGTATATAATAGTCACATTCAAGTGACAATATATTATATTATGTGCCATTAATTTTTCTTTATTATATTTTTCTGAGTCTTCTAATTCATCTGCATTAAAATTGTATTACTTTTAACAGAAAAAAAGGAATTATAATGTTCTCAATAATTTGTAAATATTGGGTCCTTCTATGGCCAGTACCTATACTCCAGCCATTTATACACTGTACTAATAATTTACAAAGGTACTTCTGGGAATGAAATTGCATGTAGCTAGGGGTGCCTGAGTGGCTCAGTTAAGCGTCTGCCTTCGGCTCAGGTCATGATCCCAGGGTCCTGGGATCGAGCCCCGCGTTGGGCTCCCTGCTCAACGGGAAGCCTGCTTCTCCCTCTCCGACTCCCCCTGCTTGTGTTCCCTCTTTCGCTGTGTCTTTCTCTCTGTCAAATAAATAAATAAAATCTTAAAAAAAAAGGAAATTGCATGTAGCTAAATTAATGTGATTTTGATAATAAATGTTTGAAAAGTGGCATTTTGTTTGTTTGATTTTCTTGACAAACCCTGATTTCAAAGCAGTACCTGTGAGGTTAGAATTCCTTCCAATATGTCAGCCATGTATTGGGAAAACACTAACATTTGGCAGTTACAGAACATACTAATGATTTAACCAGGCAGATGGAGGTCATCTGGGACAGATGGTGGTGCCATACTATATATATTTGATATGTTCCCAAAAGTAGGCATTATCTTATAATTTACACCACAACCTATCCTTCAGTTTATAAAATCCCTTTCTCTTCTGCTTTCATTGCTACTTAAAAGACATTAAATGAGATGTAAATGTTATAGTCCACTAATGTGTTTGTTTCTTTTCAGAAATATCTATGTTATAAAGAAGCTCATGTACTCATAGAATGAAAATATCTTCATAAAATGACTCCAGAATCTCAAGACCATTGCATATCAACAAGTAGGACTCACCTTTAAGGTTGGTGAGTGTTTAACACTACTTTCTCCCAAAGATATTTCTTTCTATATGGTAACCTTTTATGAAAATGCCTTGTTTATAGAGCTTATATTTAATTTTCTTTTTTTTAAAGATTTTATTTATTTATTCATGAGAGACAGAGAGAGAGAGAGAGAGAGAGAGAGAGAGGCAGAGGGAGAAGCAGGCTCCCCGCTGAGCAGGGAGCCCGATACGGGACTCAATCCCAGGACCCTGGGATCATGACCTGAGCCGAAGGCAGACGCTTAACCATCTGAGTCACCCAGGCGCCCTAGAGTTTGTATTTAATTTTCTACAATGATAATATACACCAAGCATTTAATAAGTATTCTTGGATTGAAAGTCAGAATTTCTAAGATTCAATTCTGGTCCTTCAATTAATATTTTAGGACTTGATTTTTCTTATCTGAAGAAGAAGTAGTTATGAATGTAAACTCTTTCTCATGAGTGGAATAAGTAACTAACTAAAAGCTATAAGAAGTGGGATGAAATTTTTATTCACACTGCTAATTATTTATAGGAAGGTACATCAGACGAGAATATGTATATGACTTTTGAATCATATACACATCAACAGATACATGTTTGTGTGTGTGTTCTAAGAATTATAAGCCTGTTTCTTCTGTTCTTTATCTGAATATTAGATGGCACATATGAGCTTGGTTTAATTTTATGTAACTAATATAAATCATGTGAAAATGGTGTATATACATATATTTTTGTAAATATATAATATACAGTATTTTCAAACTTAATGAGAATGAATTTGTGATGTTATTTGAACTAATAATAATGACAGCACACTTGTAGTCAACAAATCTATTAAAATGTTTGTTTTGGTTTTTCTCCTGAAAAACTATCTGGGTTTTTAGGTGTTTGCCAGTTTTGTATAAATATTTTGACTTTTAGTGTTTTCTCATGGAGGATTTTGCATAGGGTATTTTGGACCTTGTTTCATTTGTTTTAGCTTTCATTTTGTCCAACCACCAGGCACTGGGCACGCACACAAAAAGTACAGTCTTTGAATTTGTCATTCCCTCCAATGTAGTGTCAAAGTGTGCAATTTTAAAGATTTATAAATTATGACACTTTCAAAACCTACTTCTAGGCATGTATGTTGCCTCTTTCAATATTCTTCCCTGTAACAAACTGCAATGATGGTCGGTTTCTTTTAACATGCTCCTAATTTCACAATGCCAAGGTCAGGTCTGGTTTTGTATATGTGTGAATAGCATAGTCACATGGGACCAGAAGGGTTACATAGTTGGGGTTTAATACTCTGCAGTCACTGGCTTTAAATTATTAGTTTTATGTTGAATTTGTGTTTTCTAAATGATGTCCATTATGGTAATAGGTCATGTTCCAGGATCTTAAAACTTCAACTGAACCATGGTCATTCTTCTTGTTACCTCTTCATCTACCTGGATGGGTTGTCCACTTCTTCCCTCTCTCTTTGGAGAACTGTCCCTGCCTGTCCTCCCCCTTCCTGCCCCTGCACCCACTGAGAAACACCTCTTATTCTACTCTCTGGTATGGGAAGGATCAGGGTCAGGTGGTTGCAATATCTTTGAGGTTGCCCAGCCACAGTGGAGTGGGCACAGAGGCTCTATAAGAAAACGATACTTGGCTTCCATGCTAGAACACAATGGGTCACCCATCAGGCCCAAACTTGTCTTATGAGAGAGTCAGTGAGAGAGTATCCTGAGGCCCCTGTGTGAGTCTGCACTCACCCCACAAATGTTCCCAAGCTCAAGGGAGCACTCCTTCAGCCTGTCCTGTGCCCAAAGAGAGTCTGTTCCTCTTTCAACCTTCTAAATCTAGCCTGTGATTGTCTCATCTAGCCAGATTGAGATGCCATTGATAAATGAACCAAGAAATATAAACTGTGTAATTTGGGTGATCCTGTATATGAACTAAGTGCTCTGATATTTGCATTCAAAAATGGCATTCCATACTATAATGACAAATGGTAAAATGCATGCTAATAATTTACTTTTTCTTTTACTTAGGACAATATTACATAGAGAATTAAGACATTGTGGCAAGTTGAGAGTGAGAAAGATCATGCAAGAAAGGAAATGTTTTATATGGTTACTACCCTTACTAACAATTTTTGCCAGATTTTTAAACAATTTTCATTTTGCACAGAGTCTCAAAATATAAGTAGCAGGTCCTGGTGAGTGTGGAAATTTGAGTTACTTTCTTCCTTGTCATTTTGCTTTGTACAAATAACATCATCTAATCTCCTGTGATCATGCTTCCTGTTTTATTACCAAAAAAGGGGGGGGATGATAAAAAATGCTAGATACATCTAGAAAAAAACTGTACTGAAACAGTTCTGTGTAAGAATTACAGAATGGATGTTTTATGTTGTATGAAAACTTCAGAGCCAAACAGTTTCTGGTATAGGATAAGGTTTGGATAATGGCAGCTACATTTACTGGCAGTGTCCTTTGGACAGCAAGTAATAGGCTACAAAGTAAAGGTTTTTCTACTTTGTTAAAAAAATAGGTAAATAAAAGATTTTGTATTGTGAACTTTAAGAACTTGGTTGAAACTACATTTTGTATTATTTTCACATCTCTGTCATGGATCCATATTAAAAATATATTCACCTAATGCTAATGGTACACAAGTCATGGGACCAACCTAACATTTGGGAATGGTCTGAGTAGAACAAGAAAAGGCCAGTGAAAATTATATGTTTCTCTGAAATAAAGTAGTCGTTCATAAATAGGTTCATATATTTAAGAACTTTGGAAATAAATTGTTCTTTGTAATTTATGAATTAGCTGCTTACCAGAATCCCCTATAGGACATTTAGCTAAAGCTCCATATTAAATTATATTTGATGTAAATTATATAATAATTTATGTTATTATTTTTATGTTCTATGTGCTGTTCTTTAAATGCCTGTAACAAAATCTGCTTAAGGCAATGACTTTCTATTTTAAGGAGTTTTGACATCAGTGATATCTGCTTTATTTTGCAAAGCAAAGCAGATATGTTTTTATTAAAAGGACGTGAAGTTAGTCATATGGATCCTTAATCTAAGATAAGTAAATAAAAGTAAAACAGTGTTTAAAAACTACTGCTGCCATTTAACACAAATAATTATGTATTTATTAAACTTGTTTAAAGATAGTAAAAAAAAGAAACTTCAACCAAATGAATAATATTTTTAAAACTCCTTTGATAGAATTATGACAATAAATTTAGAAGTCACTTTTTTTTTTAAAGATTTTTTTTTTAATTTATTTGACAGGAAGAGAGATAGCGAGAGAGGGAACACAAGCAGAGGGAGTGAGAGAGGAAGAAGCAGGGTTCCTGCCGAGCAGAGAGCCTGATGTGGGGCTCGATCCCAGGATCCTGGGATCATGAACTGTGCCAAAGGCAGATGCTTAACAACTGAGCCACCCAGGCACCCCTAGAAGTCACTTTTTTTAAATTATTGCACTCTATAATTTTATAATTGTTGTTGATTACATTTTTGGACATACAGAAAATAAAAGAAGTTCCAAGTTATATTTGATTAATATTTCTTTAAGAATTAAATTTATATTAACCAGGGGCATCTGGGTGGCTCAGTTGGTTAAGAATCTGCCTTCAGCTCAAGTCATGATCTTAGATTAGGGTCCTGGGATCCAGCGCCCACATGGGGCTCTGTGCTTAGTGAGGAGCCTGCTTCTCCATCTCCCTCTGCCCCTCCCCCTGCTCATGCACTCTTCTCTCTCTCTCAAATAAATAAATAAAAAATCTTAAAAAAGCAGTTCTATTAACTAACAAAATGGCTATTACTTTCGTTCAAAGGGTTTCTTTCAACTTGATAACATAATTACATTTCAGAGCAAAGGTTCACAATAACGTTAACTTATAAAGTTTGCCATAGTACACTATTAATTTTAATGCAAAATTTAAGATGAAAATGTAGTAACAAAATAATATAATTAAGGTAATCTATGCACAAATGCTAAGTACAAGTGCCTGCTCATTGATGGGATAAACAAAAGCATTTGTCAAAATCACTGCAATCACTGCAATTTTGATTCAAATGCTAACTCTAAACATCAAGTATTTAAAAGGTATATATATACATATACGTATATATATATATATATATAATATGAAAACCAATAAAGATTATTTTTCTATTGGTAAAGTGATTGACTTTTCATCACAAAAAGAAATCCCACACTCCTTAGCATTGTCTCCTATTTCCTTCCTCCACCCAGTTTCTGTCAAGGACTAGTTTACTTTCTTCCTCTTTATTTTATCTATTCTGAACATTTCATGAAAGTGGAGTCATACGGTATTTGTTTTTTTGTATCTGGCTTTTTTTCACTTAGCATAAAATTCCCAAGCTTTATACGTGTAGTAGAAGCCGGAACTTCACTCCTTTTTATTACTAAGTAATTCTACCATAAAGCTAAGCCACGTTTTTACTTAAGTTTTAGTTGATTGATATGTGGATGTTTTTCACATTTTGGCTAATATTAACAATGCTTTTTGCATGTGGGTATGCAATTTTCCCAGCACCATTTGTGGAAAAACAAAACACCCAATTCTTTCTGCCATTATATTCTTCAGCACCCTTAACAAAAAGCAATTACCCATAAATGCATGGTTTTATTTTGAGACTCTCAGGTCTATCCCGTTTATTTATCTGTGTATACATAGGCTGGTGCCAAACTATTCTGACTCGTATCATTTTGTAGTCACAGTTGAAATCTGGAAGTGTGAAGATTCCAACTTTCATTTTCTTTTTCTAAGATTATTTTGGCTATTCTTGTGGGTTCAGTTGTGTCCTCCAAAAAGGTATGTTTGAAGTCCTATCCCACATATCACAGGTATAAATGTGATGTTATTTGGAAATAGGGCTCTGCAGACGTAATTAAGATGAGGTCCTATTCTATTAAGTTGAGAGCCCTAGTCCAATATGACTATTGTCACGATAACAAGAGAAAATGAAGACCCAGAGAGGAGAAGTCCATGTGAAGATAGGGAAACACACAAAATCAGAGGGAAGATGGTTATGTTAAAATGGAAGCAGGGTATGGAATTATGCTGCTGAAAGCCAAAGAGTATCTTGGGTTATCAGAAGCTGGAAGAGGAAAGGAATGATTACCATCAAGAGGCTTCAGAGGAAGCCTGTCTTTGATCTTAGGTCTTTTTTGCTCATCTATTCTTCCATTGGTGAATTGTGCTAAATAGGTAATGTTGTAGAAAATTCATTTTTTTGTTTTCTTCGTAATAGATTTTTCATAATTCTCTTAATGATTTCCCTGAGTGTGTGTGTGTGGGGGGGTTAATTAACGTCTTAACATAAAGCACTTTAATTTGAATTCATAATATTTAATTTCTATAGTATACACAATTTTTATTCCTATAGAGCTCCTTCCCCACCCACATTGTATTAGTGTCATGCAAATGACATTTTTATAGATAGTAAACCCATCAACAATATTTATAATCATTCCTGTATTCAGTTGTTTGTAGGTCAGACAGAAGAAAGAATTACAAACAATTCCGCTTATACTGTATATTTACATATCTATTTACTGATTTATTGTTCTGGATCATCTTTATTTCTTTGTGTGGAACAAAGCCAATATCTAGTGTCCTTTCATATTAGCTTGAATAATTCCCATTATTATTTCTTGTATGGAAGGCCTGATGGCAAAAAATACTCTCTGTTCTTGTTTACCTTGGAATGTCTTAATTTATATTCTATTTTTAAAAGATATTTTAATGGATATGGAATTCTTTGTTGACAGCCTTTTTCTTTCAGTACTTTGAATATGATATCCCACTGTTTTTGGGACTTTATGATTTTTTTAGGGGGGGACTTTATGATTTCTGATGAGATATCAAGTACTAATCTTACTGAGGATCACTTGTACATGATGAGTGACTTTTGTTATGTTGCTTTTTCAAGATTCTCTCTCTGCAATTATTTTTGACAGTTTGAATAAGACATGTTTAGTTGTGAATCTCTTTTGAGTGTTTCCTACTTTAAATTTATTGAACTTCTTGTATGTTTAGATTATTGTTTTTTTTATCAAAATTTGGACAATTTTCAGCCATTACTTTTTCAAATATTTCTGTGTTTTTTTTTTTTCTCTGGTTTACTTTAGAGAGTTCCACTGGGTGCATGTTGGCCCATTTGGTGGTGTTCCACAGGTATCTAACACTCTGTTCACTTTTCATTGTGTTCCTCAAACTAGATTTTCAGTTGAAACATCTTCAACTTTATGGATTCTTTCTTCCGTTAATTCAAATCTGCTGTTGAGACCATATACTGAATTTTCTGCTTGTTATCATGTTTTTCATCTTCCAAATACCTATGTGCTTATTTTTATGTTATAGATCTTTACTGATATTCTTCATTTGGTGAGATGTTGCTTTTTCATTTGATTAAACATGATTTTATTTAGTTATTCGAAATATTTATAATTGTTGTTTTAATGTCCTTGTAGAATTAGTTCCCTTAGGGTCAGTTGCTACAACTGCCTTTTTTTCCCTATGTATGGTCTATACTTCCCTGTTTCTTTTTGTGTTTCATTTTTTAAACTAAAAATTGAACATTATAATAATATACTGTGGGAACTAGGGAAATACATTCTCCTCTCCTCTCCTCTTTGAAGTTAGTTGTTTTGCTTTGTGTTTAGTGACTTTGTTAGACAAATTCTCTAAAATCTGTATTTTTGACATTTGCAGCCACTGAAGTCAGTGCTCAGCTTAGTGTTCCATGACTGAACAGAGGCTTCCTTTAATGCCTTGAACCCAGCTTTTCAGAGGTTCCCTATATATTTATTGGGTCATGCCTTAATGGTCTGCAGTATACAATTCTTTCTTAGCCTCATGAAGAGTCTCAAGGCCAACTGGAACCTTTTAAGATCTTTCCTGACCAATTGTTTGGCCCCATGTATGTGCCTGGGCTTCCCAGTTCCTATGAATATGCAGAACTTTTCATGCTTCCCCCTCCCCCTCCCCCCACCCTCATGGATATCTCATTCCCTACATTTTCTTTTAAAGTTTCTATCTAGCTTCTCGTTTGGTATTTTCACCTCTAAAGGCTTGATGGTATACAAATATCTCTCATTGTTTTCAACTATTGCCTTGGGGATAAGATTTTGCCAACTGAACAAGTTCTAGGTGTAGTCAAATGAGGGCAAGCCCTGTGAATGGTGCATTCCAGGGAACTCTCTCATGGGTCAAATATTAACCCTTGGAGATGAGTCTTGAGGAGTTCTAAACCTGCTCTATTTCCTCCAGTGGCTATAGGCTGCTGGTTTGCACAGTTACTCTGATATTCAGACTGCTATTTCCAGAGTTATTGTGAAGCTGGGGAAAGGGGTATGCAATGAGGTAAGTTAATAAGAATCTCACTGGAGAGGAATTCACTCATTTTTCTCAAATACACACTCATTGAATTTTTGGAAGCTTTTGGTTAATTTTCAGGATTCTGAAAAAGTTGATTTTAATATATTTTGCCAGTAGCCTTACTGCTTTTTTGGAAGGATATATTTTCGGAGGTCCTTACATCACCTTTATAGAATTGTCTCTTGTACCATTTTCCCTTAACTTTGACAGAAGTTTTTGCTTGTTTTGGGAATATGACCTCAAACATTTTCACTTGCATGTTTCTCTTCCAAGATTGATTAAGTATTTTCTTTTATTTGTAAGCTGAAAATTGAGGAAAGAAAAGGGTACTCTAAATCATCTTGAATGTTTATTGTTTTTACCATTGCACAAAAGTGTGATTGAGCTGAATGAAATTTATGATCAATTCTGTGTTAGGTAGTTGGGAAATGGGCAACCATACAGATTCAGGTGACTAGAGACTGTAAGGCTGTATTTAAAAGAGGATGGTGACTAAAATAGACTAAAACATGAGATATCCATTATATTGCATTTCTTGCCAACTCACATCATGTTTTTCAGTCTATATTACTGTGTTGTGAGTTGTACACCCCATCCGCAAAAAGATAAGTTGAAGTTCTAACACCACATACCTGTGAGTTTGCCCTTATCTGGAAATTGTAGATGTAATCAAGTTAAGAGGATTAATTTAGGGTGAGTTCTAATCAAATGATTGATGTCCTTATAAAAAAAGGAAATTTTGCTTATCTTTATAAGCAACAGACACAGAGGGGGAATATGTGAAGAATGAGGTACATATTAGAGTGATTATCTACAAGCCAAATAATGCCAAGGATGGCCAACAACTACTAGAAGCCAGCAAGAGGCAAGGAAGAATCCTCCCCAAAGCCTTTGAAGAGAAAGTGTGACCCTGCCAATATCTTGATTTTGTATTTCTAGCCTCTAGAACTATGAGACAATATATTTCTCTTGTTTTAAATCAAATTGTTTGTGGTGCTTTGTTAAGGCAGCCCTAGAAATCTAATACAAAATCCACAATTGCTGCACTTTAAATAATGTGTCTTTCCTTCTCATGTATTTCCCAAAGTAAAAAAAGAAAAATCATGTGTATTTGTCAAATTCAGCTGTAAGTAAGTCCAGGCTGGTTTCTTTCCTCAGCCCTAGGATGCTGCTGATTTTGATATGGTAGCTTACAGACGTAATTGAAAATTAAACCTCCACCAATATATATACCATATATAATGGAGGAAGAAAAATAATAATGAAAAATTTTAAATTTCACAGCTCATGCCTTTCCATTTGTGGAGTGCAAAGTATTGCTTAGATGAGAAATCAATAGTGCAGCAGGAAAAAAAAAAAGAAACACTAAGTTTGAGAATTAAAAATAAAATTAAATCTGTAAATTCAGGTGAAAATCTCCATGAAAGAAAGAAAAAAAAAGTCCACAAGGGGAAAAAAGCATTTGGAGGAAGAAAGAATAACCTTATTTCCCCTCATTTCCCCACTACCCCAAAATAACTACAGTAAATGTTACCAAAATTATGGGAATCAGATAAGGGAGGACTATGTATCAGGTCAAACCTGTACTGCAAATACTCTATGTTGCTATGGAGATAGGATGTCACCCTTATGGCTAAAGCCATCTTAAGAAAAACCATATGCAAAAGAAGGAAATGTTCACAGGGTTGGGAGGTGGGAGGATCAAATGTGGTATTTTTAGCTCTACATGAAGGATAATAGGAAGATACGTTGAGAAGGATTTTTGTCTCTGTGAATAGTATATGGAAAAAAAAGATTTTCTATATATGCATCTATTTACCTATCTAGCTATCTTCTGTCCATCAATGTGAAATAAGTCTATATACTTGAGGGGAAAGACAGAACTTTTAGCTACTGATGTCCTCTTGCATTCTCTTGTAGATGCTAGTAAGATTCAGTGTTCTCTCTCTCTTTTTTTTTTTTTAAGATTTTATTTATTTATTTGAAAGAGAGAGTGAGCATGAGCAGAGGGACAGAGGGAGAAGCAGGCTCCCTGCTGAGCTGGGAGCCCCTAGTGGGCTCAATCCCAAGACTCTGGGATCACAACCTGAGCTGAAGGCAGATGCTTAACTGACTGAGCCACACAAGCACCCAAGATTCAGTGTTCTTAATAAATCATGTGGCCATATATAATTGTGGGTATGTTTGTTTTTGCTTTATCTATTAATTTGTCTTGTGGTTGGAAAGAAACCCTAGAAAGCAGGCAAGCAAACTGGCT
Source organism: Callorhinus ursinus (assembly GCF_003265705.2). NCBI lineage: Eukaryota > Metazoa > Chordata > Mammalia > Carnivora > Otariidae > Callorhinus > Callorhinus ursinus. Next base: position 78,378,866 of record NW_027397065.1, on the reverse strand, counting down.
GCTCACACTTGTAATGTTTGTCTGGCCTCACTGTACTTAACCATCACTCAGAGCACAATTTACTAACTTCCTAGATAATAAGAATCACTGAAGAACTTAACTAGGACTTTCCAACTATTGACGACCTGTTAATTAGCACTTCCCACATATCCTAAGCTGGATCCTCCAGGTGAGATCTTATAATTTATATATTTAATGAACCACTGGATTTATACAATTATATATTATAATATGTTATTATAATATAATATATTATATTATAATATAATTTATATATTCAATGAACTTGAATGAGACATTCAAGGTGTAATATTTATTAAATTTGTAATCACATTCAAGGTTGATATTTGTCATTAAGGACAGTGTGGAAAGACTTGCTATATGCTACAGAAAACGATTTTTGTTTACCCTTTCTGCTTCAAATACAAAAATATTCTTTGTGCAGATACATTTTACTCACACCCTTCCATTTGTAATTGGGAAGAAACCAAAGGGCTTTCATAAGAAGTGATTACCACTAATATGCATTTAAGAAAAGTTTTGGGTAAATTAAGCTGTGATACACATATTTGCATACCTCTTTCTCTCTCTTTGATCAGAACAGATTTCTAAATCCAGTATGTTTATAAATGTATTGAATATCTAATAATTTAAAGTAATTTAAAATTTAATGGTTGATGTTAAAAATGGCACATAAATTATATGTAGAAGATACATATTTAGCTATTTGTAATAGTAACTTTGGTAGTAAGTTTTCTTTGCTTTACCTCATAGTTACAAAAAGATATAAAATATATCTAATAGTGGAAATATGGCATAATAAAATATTTGAAATCTAGTTCTAATTCAGATACTTCTAACAGGGAAAGTCACATTAACTCTCTGTGTCTCACTTTTTTATTTGCTTGTATTTCATTTTTATGTAAATTGGGACAGTGATATCTGACCTTTCTACCTCATTAGATTTTAGTGGGGATAAATGAAAATGTGTTTTCAATACACTTTGTAAACCACAGAACATCACATAGCTATGAGCAATTTTCATGATCTGACAAAATAAAGCACACAATCAATCTGAAAACACAATGTTTCCCTGCATCTTAACTCAAAGAAATATCAATGAGATTGTAAGTTTTATGTAATGGCCATTGGATGACATACTCAGTATTATTCTCAAATTTAGTTCTTAAATTGACACAGATATGCTGTTAAAAATGACTGACTCTTACATGGACTCAATAATGGCTGAGGGAACAAAGTTAAATTGAAATCCAGTGAAGACATTTTTTCTGGAGAATGAAGTTATTTGTGCAGGTGCTTTTCCTTTAGATGATCTAATAGAGAGATTTAATACTTGGGGATGCTAAGAGAATGGGGACCTGATTTGTCCTTTACACAGTCATTCTCAAATATTAGAATTATCAAGCCTTCAGCAACTGCTCAATTACAGTCAATAATTGAGCTTATATAGACTTGAACATCACTACATATCCTGGCAAGTTCTGTCTCTGTGATTATAGTCTCTAAAGACCTGCTAGCAGCAATAGCTAACAAGTCAGGATGTTCTTCACATATGTTCACTGGTCAGAATATATGTACATAGAGAAGATTTCAATACAATTTTGAGCATATCATATCCATTTTTTTTAATTTTCATGTCTATAAAGATATTTTTAAAGAAGCAAAAAATTGTCTCCTTAACTAACAGCCTGAGACAAAAGGTCTTATTGCTGTGACAATCTGGCAATTAACAAAATAATAATATCTGCCACCCTCTTAAGAGGAACAATTTGAGTTAATGGATTATGGCAGAAACAATATTGTTTACAAAAGGATTAGGTGATAAAATAGATTAATTAATAGACTAACATGCTATAAACTGGTTGTTCTGTGGTGTGAAAGGTTGCAACTTATTGTCTTCTCATTTGAAATACACACTGCATATAGAAACATGAATTATACCTCCTTAGACTGAATGTCTAAAGTATTTGTATGACAACGATAACAACACAAAATTAGCTGAAAACATATCTGGGTACTTGCACATGGAATATCTCTATTGTTTTAATTAACTAATTTATCTCAAGAAAATAATTTTTAAACTGTTAATTACACTATTATAGACAATAAAATGATATTTATAAAGTGTAAATGCATAAGTAATCTAAATGTCAAAAAATGATAAAATGGTTATGTTTAATGTTAAAATATTATAAGCACATGAAATGCTTTAAAACTTCTTATGGTATGAGAATACATTAAAAATATATTATTTAACTCACAAAGGGCCTCTCAGTTAAAGCATGTCTATTGAGACTATACTGTATATTATACCACTGTATCTTTGAGTGTTTTATTTTACTTTATGTAAATCCCTTTTTGTCTCAGGTTTCTCAATCAGCAGGTTCCTTTTAAGATCAGTAAAATAGAAAATATTGAGTATTTTTTAAACTGTAGCATCCACCAATACTCAAGCAGATCCTATATACATTTTAAACCACTAACAATATTTGCAAACTTATTAGTGGAACTTAACGATTTTGAATATTTTTCCTTAAAATATGATTAAATACTGCCCTTTGCTCAGAACCAAAAAATTTCTTTCAACATTGGTTTATTTCTTATTAATCCCCAAGTGTATGTATTACAGTTACTGCAAAAGACACATCATATTTACTAGCTGGGAGCATACATTGCATCTTGTTGAACAGCACCCAAACTTACAAGGTATTATCTTCCATTTTCTAGAGGTTATTTCTACATACTGTAAAAGCCACTGCTTCCCTATCACAGAATAGACAACAAATTCAATGAATCCTGTGAGCATTTTTCCATAGAATTAGTCATTTTTCTATAACAAAAATTCTGTGGACAGAAAAATGGATAGAATACTATCATTGGTTATGATAAAATGTTTGATATAAGACATTTATAGATGGTCTAACGAAGGTGGGAGACATAGGAACAGTAAATCCAAAACCAGAAAATAACAATCTATAGTAGTAGTCAAATGTTCTCTCAGGAACAATACCAGCTAGTTAGGAGTCAGCTGTGAGCAAAAACAATGAGGAACAAAGTATATAGGTGAGCCTCAGAAAGGCTACCCCCCAAAAAAAAAAACAAATCAAAACAAAAAAGCAATGGTCTAAATTTGGCTGATCAGTGAAAATGGTGACAAATATAATTACTGTAGTCTTTACTTAAAATAATTTGTCACTATATATTAAAACTATGGCTACATATACGATTCACTTAGCAAAGACAGTTTTGAGAATCAACAGTGCCAAAACAAATGCAACAATATGAAATCTATAGATACATAGATAGTGCAGCATTGCTTAGAACTCCCAGAAATTTGGAATAAGCAGAATGATTAAAATCCATATTTTTTAATTTGTGTAGAATTCTATGAACATTATAATAGCCTTTGACACAGTCATACTTGCCTATGCAATTTGCTTAGCTTAGGCAGAAGAAGTTAGAAAAAGTGAAAGAAATTTAAAACATTTATAAAAAGTTTTTGGAAAAAATGTTTTGAAAATGAGAAAGTATGCAATGGGAAAATAATTTTATTAGAAGTGACATGCACATTAAGTGAGACTAAAGTCTAGTCAGTAATGAAAAGTCTTTGGAAATATACATATTAGGGCGCCTGGGTGGCTCAGTTGGTTAAGGGACTGCCTTTGGCTCAGGTCATGATCCTGGAGTCTCAGGATCGAGTCCCGCACCGGGCTCCCTGCTCAGCAGGGAGTCTGCTTCTCCCTCTGACCCTCCCCCCTCTCATGCTCTCTCTGTCTCACTCTTTCTCTCTCAAATAAATAAATAAAATCTTTAAAAAAATAAAAAAAAGGAAATATACGTATTAGTGGTTGAATTAAATGTCCTTAATATGCAACAAAGGGAGGAAATGATAGAAAATAAAGGAAAAAATAAGAAATTAGTGACATTTGTAGTCATATTGTTCTTTGTGATGCTTGATACCAACTTTGAAGCTCAAATCTGAGTAGTCAAGCATGTTAAAATCTTCCCTGAGTTATATTGAGGGGATTGACCAAGATGCTGATGCAAGAGGTCCTGAACTCCCCTCCTCCCACAGAAATCCAGAAACTAGATGAGTGATTCCTACACCTTGGATAAATGAGAAAATAGGAACATCAAAATGGATTAGAAAAGGCTGAGACACATTCTCTCCATAAACCTCACCACAGCAAAACTCCATACAATTGGGTGGAAACTCCCAGCTTCCAGCTTTTCCCTCTGAAGCCAAGGATTTGGACTGGATATTTAACACGCTCATTTTTTAGCTCTGAAAGCCAACAAGGCTTGTGTCCACAACAACCAGAGATGATGGCAAACAAAGAAGCGGTTGTTAACAGGAACATGAGCATTTGCCACAGTTATCTTCCTGGAGCTGAGAAGGAGCAGGTAAAATCACCCATCTCCCAGTCTTTTCCTGAAAGGGGTCCAACTACACACTTTGGAAGCTGCTGACTGAAGGTCATGCTTCTAATTTAGCATACATCTAAGGACTGGCTGCAATCCTCCTCAGAGACTAGGAAACTGGCATCTCCCTCTAGTTACTAGCATTTCCCTAGAAGAAGTTTGTCCACATGTCTATGACCAAGTTTTGCAACTGTTAGAGTAGTTAGGCAAGAAAAAGAAATAAAAGGTATCCAAATTGGAAAGGGAGGAGTAAAATTGTTTCTCTTTGCAGATGACATAATATATATAGAAAACTCTGAAGACCTCACCAAAAAAGTGAAAACAAAAACAAAAACAAAACACCTGTTAGAACCCATTAATGAATTTAGTAAAGTTACAGGATACAAAATCAATATATAAAATCAACTGTGTTTCTATACAGTGAAAATAAACTATCAGAAAGATAAATTTTTAAAAATCCCATTTATAGTAGCAATAAAAATAATAAAATACTTCTGAATGTATTTATGCAAGGATGTGAAAAACCTATACACTGAAAACTATAAGACATTAATAAAAGAAATTGAAGGAGATAAAAATAAGTGGAAAGGTAGTATGTACTTACAGACTGTAAGAATTAATATTATTAAATGACCATACTACCTAAAGAGTTCTATAGATTCACTGCAATCTCTGTCAAAATCTATGGCATTTTTCACAAAAATAAAATAAAACAATCCTAAAATCTTTATGGAATTACAAAAGTCCTCAAATATCCAAAGCAATTTTGAGAAAGAACAAAGTTAGAGGCATAATACGTCCCGATTTCAAATTATGTTACAAAGCTATAGTAATCAAAACAATATGGTAATGGCATAAAAACAGACATAGATCAATGGAACAGAATAGTGAAGCGAGAAATGCACCCATGCTTATATGGTCAATGGATTTACAACAAAGGAGCCAAGAATATAAAATGGAGAAAAGATAGTCTCTTCAAAGAATGGTGCTGAGAGAACTGGATAGTCACATGTAGAAGAATGAAATTCAGCCCCTATCTTTTACCAACTCAAAATCATATGAGACCCAAAACAATAAAACTCCTAGAAGAAAACAGGGAAGACTCCTTATATCAGTCTTGGCAATAATTTTTTGGGTTTAACACCAAAAACAAAGGTAACAATACAAAACAAATGGGACTACATCAAACTAAAATCTTCTCGGCAAAGGAAACCACCAACAAAATGAAAAGAAAACCTATGTAATGGAAGAAAATATTTGCAAACCACATATCTGATTAGGGTTAATATCCAAAATATATAAAGAACTCATACAACTCAAGAGCAAAAAACAAAAGAAAAAACAAAAAACAAAAACCTGGCTAAAAAAATGGGGAAAAGAACAGAATACACATATATTTTTTCCAAAGAAGACTTTCAAATGGCCAACAGATGCATAAAAGATGCTCAACATTTCTAATCACTAAGGAAATGCAAACCATAACCCCAGTGAGATAACACTTCACACCTGTTACCACCATAAAGAGAAGAGTTCTGGAGAAATGTGGCGAAAGGGACCCTTATTGGTGGGAATATAAACTTGTACAGCTGCTAATGGAGAACAGTTTGGAGATTACTCAAGAAATTAAATTAGAACTACAATATGTTCCAGCAATTCCAGTTGAAGTATATATCATAAATAAATAAATGGATAAATAGATAACTAAATGCATAAATAAGTACATAAATAAATAAGGCTATTTTAAGGAGATATATGCATTCCCACATTCAATACAGGTTTAATTCACAGTAGCCCAGGTATGGAAGCAAACTCTGTGTCTCCAATGAATGAATGGATCCATATGATATATATAATACAATATTATTCAGCCTTAAAAAAGAAAGTCCAGTCATTCATGACAATATGGATGAACCTGGAGGGCATTATACTAAGTGAAATAAACAAGACAAGGACATGGTATCGCTTATCTGTGGTAAATAAGTAAGCATGTAAGTCAGTCAAATTCCTAGAAACAGTGTATAAAAACAGTGGTCAGGGATTTGGTGGGGGAGAGTGAAAGTAAAATGTTGATAAAAGGGTCCAAACTTTCAGTTATGTGATAAATAAGGTCTGTGGGTCTAATGTATAGCAAGGTGAATATAGTTAACACTATGTTGTATAACCGAAATTTGTTAATAGTGTAGAACCTCAGGAATCTCTTTCTCTCTCACACACAAAACAGCATAAAAAGTAAGAATGTGAAGCGACAGATGGGTTAATTAATTCAATAGTGGAAAGCCTTTCATAATGTATATTATTCAAGCCATCACAATGTGTACTTTAAATATCTTACAATTTTATTTGTCAATTATAAATCAATAAAGCTGAAAAAAATCTTCCCTGGTTTTCTGTGAGAGCTTCATCAATGCTTGACTCCCACACGTTGTTGTCGGGATTCTATTTCTTTTTTTCTTTGTTTTCCTCCTTCATTCCTTTGCCATCCAGTAAATAGAGAAAGTAATAGAACTTAAATTTTTATTCTTGATTGTTTTAAATAAGAAGTTCTAGCACTATATTTATATAAATTGGAAGTTGCTGCTTTATGATAGAACAAACTCAGAAACATTTGCCCCTTGTAAATATGACCTATATGAATCATTAATAACATGGGGGAGGTCTCCTGCTAAGAAAATAAATGATCTGCTTTCTCCTGAGTGGAAAGCCCTGACTTTTGGTCACAGGCAAGGTGAGAGGATCAAACATTGAATAAGGTCACTTGAAAATAGAAGACTGTTTAGAATTTCCAGGAGGAAGATTTATCTTGCTTTATTTTTCAATAATTTCAAAAGGTCAATATCAGGAGTGCTACCAGCATCTACAGACATAATCAAAAATTGCTGCAACACAACACATTATTTGAAGACATTTCAAATGAAGGTCAAAGAGGCAATTTTTTTCATTTATTATTTGTTTAAGCCACCTAATAATGCAGGATCTTAAAATTTTACTGAAAATGGTTTAGATTACCATAACTAGTTAGAGGTAACAGGATCTATAGAAAAGTTTTTGGAAAACCCTCTAGGCAAGAGAAGTTGGCACAATTGGCCTCTAAGATTTTACTATTACCCTAAAATATTTTAGTAGTATTTCCAAAGATATTTCTGATACCCCAAACCTTTATTTGCCCCTTAAGATCTATATAGAACTCATCCCTGAAAATATTTTGTTTAAATATTTTATAGGCATTGTTATAATGTAAATAGCTTTTTGACTTTCATATCCTATTTAAAATTTTGTTTCCTGTCATTTTTATGGATATATAAAGAAAATGCATTATAGTTCTTTATCATTTGATGAAGTCTTTTATTATTTCTTACAACCCTCTACAAATGGTACTTTCTGCAGGTGAGTCTCAAAATATTTCTCACAATTTTAGGGTCTTATCATTTTGTTCAAGTTTCTAGTCTATGAAACATATTTGTGGATTAATTTCTGTATGTCTAACTATTTTTAGATATTTTAAATTGAGTTTCTAATCTCTGACACTTAAATCAATAGACTTTGTTTTTTTTCCTACTCATTCATTTTCTGTAGTTTTGGTATTTTTTTATTTTAGGGATGCATGTAGTTCTTTGACCCAGCTAGCTCAGGTTTGGTTTAAATTTCTCAATTTTACTTCAGAAAATCAAGTAAACTGCTTTTTAAAAAAAATAATATGATTTTAACTTTCTAAAATATGTTACTTTAAAGAACACATTAATTTTCTGTAGATGAATACTCACCATACCTGTCTTTGTATAAGAGCAGACAACAGGCATCTATCTATAGGTTAGTTTGAAAATCTACAAGCTGGACAAGAAGAGATTGAGAAATGCACAACTTTAAAGTAATAGTTATAGAACAAATAAGTGAGGACAGAAAAAGTTTAGGAAAGAAAAGAAAACACAAATATAATAGCTATATGCAGAATCATTTCATATCAATTCAGTCAATACTAAAATGTCTTAGATTATAAAAATGAGACTCAAGGAAGAAAAAAAAGAATAAAGTATGTTGAAATATGTAGTCAATGTAAAGTCAAGTGTGTATGCCAATGGTTTTGATTTTAGGCAATCTATTTCTTTCAGTACACCTCTCTGTCTGCCCATTAGGCTACTCTAAATATAAATAGAATCAACAGTGAAGTAGATATGTGAACATTAGTACAGTAAAATAAGTAAGTATGCAAAAATAAAATAAAAAAAGATAAAAATAAACATGCTATAAAAATGCATCAATGCCAGGATAGACAAAACAGGTTTGAGGACTCTTTCTTCTTCCTTTGACTTACATACTGAGTTATTCTAAAGATAATAATACAACAAAGTCTACCCCAGTAGAAAGGGAAATTTCCAGGAGACAGACATTAGTATAAATGAACCAAGAACTGAAAATAGGCTAATAAACATATTTTATGTATTAAGAGTCAATGTCGTTAAAATAATGCAAATAAAAGTTATAAGAAGAGGTAAGTTGATAAGTTAGAAATGAAAAGTATGTTGAAAGAGTACATAATAGAAAAATACAAATTAGGAAGAATACACTGAAAAATATAAGTACAATGGAAATCTGCAAACATTTTATTAATTCTGACAATTGTTTCAGATTGATAGTGAAAACAGATTTTGGTAAACCAAGGAAGATTCTAGAGATACATAAATAAGCCAACACAACAAAGATACATAACAGCAATACTAGAACTGTACTTCAATGAATGATGGGGTGTAAAAATATGGGGATCCTCTCAAAGAAAGGAAAAAATTATCAGAGGACACAAATCAAAAGGCACCAACCTGCATAACAAAGTTCACATGAGACATTCTGGAATATCCTCTGTCCTCCAAGAACATCCTTACCTGTCTAAATGTGGATTAAGCTGAAGGAAGGTCATAATCATATAAGTCATATAAAATCCCATTATCCTTAATTCTATCCCAGTGGATTATCTCCTCCTTTTAAAAATTCTCTCTTTTTAGTGAAAGTGATAAGGATGCTACCTAATAAAAGAAAAGAAAAGAAATAAATCACTAGTTATCTTTAAATAGTCATGATATAATTATTCTCTAAGGTTAAGTAATATATATTTAGTCAAAATAGTATTACTTTATGAAATGTATCTGAAGTGTATTTTGTTTTGGTTAAAAATGGAGAACTATAAGGGCACCTGGGTGGCTCAGTCGGTTAAGCACCTGCCATCTTCTCAAGTCATGATCCCAGGGTCCTGGGATGGAGTCCCACATCAGGCTCCCTCCTCAGCAGGGACTCTGCTTCTACCTCTCACTCTGTCTCTCTGTGCTCTCCCTCTCTCTCTCTCAAAAAGGTAAATAAAAATATTTAAATGGAGAAATATAGAGATAGATACAGATACAAATTTTAAGGTGTTTATATAAATTTATATATATATATATATATAGTCCTTATATATTAAGCATGAGCGGCAATTATAATTATGTGGTTGGCTGGCCAGTCTTCCATAAATTCATTAAGGAGACAATGAATCCATATGGAATTAGTTTATAACTCATTACATTGTAGGCAACATGAGCTCCATGTTTGCATCAGTTGCCCTGAGTCCCATGGGAGTGACATGTAGTGGGCTCAGATGAATATTGCATACACGGGGGTTTGTGCCACACTCCGAGGAACACTGAGCTTACAAAACCTTGATTTTATAAGAGGATTGCTTGAGAAACTGCCCATCTACTCCTCCAGAAAGATTTTATCAGAGAATATCTCTGAGGAGAAAAACATTCTCTATGATTATGACGCTAGTCAGGAAAGAAATCTGCTCTGTCAGGAGGGATACACTATCTCTAACTTTCAGGAATATTTGCTATGCAAACCTTGTTAAAAAGATAATCTGAGGTGGTAGAAAGAACACAGAGAATCGCTTTCTGACAAATAACAATGAACGGCTTCCGGTGTTGAAAATTGTCAGTTCTAAATGTTAGATAAAGATTTTATACTGCATTGTTTTTGTAGTGTTTTATATTATTTCTAAATGAGAAAAGTCATCTACTCAGTTCATATAGTGATTGTGAAGTGAACAAATTGCTGATAATTTTCCATTTAGAGCAGGAGGTTTGTCTGGCTTCCCACATGTAATATGGTGCCTAATCTCACCTTAAACTCTGGCTGATTGTTGAGGGTCAACTATTTGAGATAAACCAAGACTCGGAATTAGTGAAGAAATCTAGAGAAACAGCTAACAGGAGATTTAATTTGGTCTGTTGCGTCTGTGAAAATGTGCTGCTGGATCAGTTCAACCTTCCTTATGAAGATTCTGTAGCAGGCACGGATGCAGGCAGGCACGATGCATGCAGTATGCAAAGCATACTAAGTATTATACAGAGGGGGGATTTCACAGAGCAAAATGGCTTTACAAATACTGGAGAATTAAAATAGCAAACAGGAAGAACTGAGCTAAATTAGAGACAGTAACAGAAGCAAACAGAAATGGTAAAAGAGATGATAATAGAAGAAGCTGCAAGTCCCAGAGGAGGCCCCTTACAGGGGGAGGGGTTGGTGCTCAGATTTCTGAAGAAGACATGACTCTCAGCTATCATTGGTATGTATGATGAAGGGTGATGAAGCTGATACTTGGACTGGCAAAAGAAACTGCAGGCTGGAACCAACTTTTGGAGCAGCGCTGACTAGAAGGAAAAGAAATAGGACAAATAAAAAATAAAGAAGAGGTCATTTCTTTTCCCCTTCAATTTCTCTTTAGCACCTTCTATTGATATTGAGATAGGGATAGGGACTGAGAAACGTAGTTTGCAAGGAATCAGTCCCAGGATCTCAAAGCAGAGTAAAAAGGATGGAACTAAGAAGAAAGACAATGGGTAACTGAGTAAAGAAATTACTAACTAAAAGTAATTTTCAGGGGATTTTAATCCATTATTTTATGTGAAATATCTACTAGGCTTCTAGGTTTCTTTGTGAAACTAATTAAATTCAAGGTCATGTTACTAAATATTTTTCTAATGGGAAACACAACTGAGTAGTAATATGGATTGATGTTTTCTCAGGAATTCTTATTTTTTCAGAATTTATTATTAGTGTAGATGCATACTTTTTCATGGAGCAATGATTTCCTTCTATTTCTTTAAATTGGAAACAAATCTTGTGAGAGTTGCAATCTGCTTTGGAATATGTCCTTTGATATTTCTGTATACATCCTCCCTATATCCTTAGTAAAACAGAGCTTTTCTCCTCTCACCTTCTACTTTACAAGGAGTAGTGATTGTAGAATGAATAATAAGGTAGTTTTTCCCCTTCTCTCTTCTTCACATTTGCTTCAGCTTATATGTGATGATCTTATTGATAGTTTAAAATCTAGCATGAAAGACTAGTCTTACAAATGCCTTTCACCTGTGAAAATAAAAAAAAAAACTAGAAAAAGAATCTCCTGTTTTCTTTTCTTTTCTTTTTTTTTTTTTAAGAATCTCCTGTTTTCTTTTATCCTGATTCTATTGCAAATGTCCAGTGTTTGCTTGTATAAAGCAAGACATGCTTAAGCTTCAGGGATATTTTGCAGATCTCAACACATCTGCTTAAGAATTAATTTTAACAAGTAATTTAAAGAATGTTTTTTTGAAGTGCTTCCAATTCATTATAAAATCAGTATATATAATGAGCATACACACATGAAATTCAAACCAATTTTTCTTTGTATGTTTTGTTATAGTTTACTGAAGACTCGGGTAACATTTCATATCTTAAAATTTTTCTGAGAAGCTTTAATGGTGATATTTCCATCTGCAGTTCTCCATTTGTGTCTATCATTTTCATTTCATGTTACTTGGATTATGTGGCAGAGATCATTGTTTGTATGTATCATCTAAAGCTAATTTGTACTTAAAAGGTTATGATTACATTTCAACATTTGCTGAGACTCTGTATTGTGATCTCAATGTATTTATTCTTCCAAATTCATATGTTGAAGCTCTCAGTCTCAGTGTGGCTATATCGGGAGATGGAACTTTAAGGAAGTAATTAAGGTTAAATGAAGATTTAAGGGTGGGGCCCTAATCCAGTAAGATTAGTGTCCTTGCAAGAAGAGATACCAATGAACCTCTTTCTCTAACTTTATATGAATACAGAGGAAAAGCCATTGGATTACGTAGTGAGAAGGTAGGCATCTGCAAATCAGTAAGAGGCTTTCATCAGAAACAGAATTTACCAGCACCTTGAGGGTATACTTCTAGGCTCCAGAACTGAGAAAATAAATGTCTGTTGTTTAAGCTACTCACCCTATGGTATTTTTTTTTGATATGGCAGTTCAAGAAGAGTGGTACACTATAGAACACAAAACAAAGATATTCCATAGAATGCAAAGCTACACTGCACCTAGTATGTTTAAGTAATGTTTCCTAATCTGTATCCTTTACAAAAGGAAAAGCTAGAATTGCATAGTCATCTATGTGAATTCTATAAAAAGATGCAAATGTCACCATACTTTATTATATTAGTCAATGGTGCTCAACTTATAGTGACCTATATTGAGTGTTATAATCAGTTTAAGCACTCATTGTGTGATCCTACCATATAGAATATTATGAGAAGGAAACATCATATTTTTTAAAATACTTCTAGTTGATTCTTAAGATTGGGTTTCTGATTTGATTACATTGAATTTTGATATATCATTAAATATATTTGATAAAACAAAACTCAGTACATAGAAAAGAGGTAAATGTTTACTATTTTAAGATTTAAATTATCTCCTAAAATCAATAAAAGAAAAATAACTAGTATTAGTAAAATAGTATGGATAGACAGGTCTTATAATAAAAATATAAATCTTCAATGAACATGTGAAATTATTTTAAAACTTGTACAAATTGATTAAAACTACACTAAAATAGAAGATACTATTTTTTACCCATTGCATCCTCAAAAGATAAAGATGGATAATATATAATTCTGAATAAGTTGTGAAAAATAGATATTCACTTATTTATGCTGAAAATGAAAATTAGAAGAACATTATTGTAAAGTAATTGCATAGTAGTTATGATATTTTACAATGTGTTTATGTTTGACCAAAGTTTTAAATTCTAGGAATATATTCTTTAAAAATAATAGAATATTTATTAAAAATATAAAATGATTGATTTTGCATTTATTAAAAATTGAAATGACTTAAATGACTATCAAGGGGATAGTAACTTCAACAAGTGGAAAACTACTAAGCCATTAGAAAGAATAAAGTGTGTCTATATATATTGTTCTAGAAAGATTATGAAGACCTATTTTAAATAAAAAAATTATATACATTATATGATGCCATTTAAATGTTCAACTACATATGTATTTATGAACAAATGAATGCATTAAAAAACATTTAAAAAATAATTTTAATTTTCGATCTGAGATTTAAAATGGAGTTTATTCACTGAAATTTGGTTCCCTGATCCTTGATATAATTATCTAACTAGAAAAATCAATAATGTAGAATTTAGGATTTAAAATATAGCAAACAAACAAACAAAATAAATAAATAAATAATAAAATCTGGCAAACAAAGAGAATGTTACAATCACATATTTTAAACTTTACAAGAAGGAAATTGAGATCAGAAATGAAATTAAGGAAAGCCTACCCTTGTTCTTCCCTGGCTCTGCCTCCAAATGAGATATTGCAGGGGTGCCTTAATCTTGAGAATTTTCACAAATGACACTCAGTTGTTGAGAAGCTGTCACAGAGTATCCTTTTGTCTTTTCCATCTCTGGCCAGCAGAGAATGAAATGTCTGTGGATGAGATGCATTGGCAGAGATACTGCAGGGTCTGAAATTTTCTGATAAAACACAAACTCCAGGGTGCCTGGGTGGCTCAGTCAGTTAAGCATCTGAGTCTTGATTTTGGCTCAGTTCATTATCTGGGCTCAGCTCATGATCTCAAGGCCATTATCTCAGGTCCTGAGATTGAGTCCTGTGTCGGGCTCCACATTGAAGGTGGAGTCTGCTTAAGATTATCTCTCTGGTTCTCCCCCTCACCAACTCTCGCTCTCTCTTTAAAGAAAAAAAAAAAAAGGCACACACTCCAGGAATCTTCAATCAGTTGTGAAATACATTGAATTTGGAATTTTATTTTGCCTTTATTTAGAGTGGTGAATTCTTTCAAATCTTTGCTACTCAAAGTAGGATTATCAGACTAGGCGGACTGGCATTGCCTGAAAACTTGTAACAAATGTTGAATCATGGGCAGCCTTGCACATTTAGGAAGAGCACCATATAATTTCTGTGACATTAATGTTTGAAAAATACTATTTAAAGACTTAAAATATAATATGATACATTAGGAACCAATCTGTCAAGAAAGCCTGCACAGAGCTGAGCTATCCCCTTTCCCTGACACACACACTTAACAACAAAAGTCAACAAGGAATATTTTCAGAGGGGAAAGCCAAATTTAGGTAATGGAGTAGGAAGAAAAGAATTATGCCAAATTCTGTGAAAAATAGCATGCCAGCAAGATGAAGAGAAGAGGTTTGACAACAAATGTAAACATTAATATGAGCAAATTAAAGAACACCATTTGCAAGAGACAGGGGACTGTCTTAGCCAAGACTGAATCATCAAATGAATAGAAGAAAATGTTCCACAAGTGACTTGTAAGTACTTACTAAAAGCATTAATTTATGAAACAAAAGTATAAAAACCTGATGTACTACAACCCAGTAAGATGAAATGGGGATGGAAGAGGTGTGGAAACAAATTGAGAAACAAAATTACAGCAGTGCAGAAAAACAAATGTATCCTAAGTAGCATAGAACAGAGCAGATGTGGTTGCAAAGGAATTGCTGACACAGTGGAGAAAAGACCTATTAAAATGATGTGAATGCCGAGGAAAAAGACCAAGATCAAAGCAATTAGATGAATCACAATAGATGAAGAGAACAAAGATATTCCAACAGAATTACTGTCATCTGTGATGTAGAAAACCCTAATAGAATTAACAAAAATCACTCAACCAAAATGGATGAAATTTTCCCAGAAATAAAGTTTTAAATATATCTGCAGAACAATAGAAAACACGGTGTTCCAGAAACAATAGCTGAAGAACAATTTGTCCCAAGAAATAGCCTGGTGATGTCACTGAAATTGAAGAACTAAGTACTGCCTGGCACACAGGGAAGAGAAGAAGGTTTTGCATGGGGAGGAAATTTTAAGAATCCAAATCAAATATAGATTTAATATCCTCATAATGAAACTTACCTGAAAATGTACATATTATGTACATTAGTAACATAGTGTAGGGTGTGAAAAAAGTCCCAGAGTTTGCATGGTATGCTATTTTAAGTTGATATAATTAAAACATCCAACATCTCAATATTTTTCACACTCCTTCCTTAAATTTCAAGATTCTTAAATAAGTATCCCTTAAGAATAAATATTTATACAAATAACATTTTAAACATTCAATTTCCTTTCCTTTTTTTCATTTCATTTCTTTTTCTATTTTAAGCTTTTATTTTAATTCTAGTTACTTAACATACAGTGTTATATTAGTTTCAGGTATATAATATAGTGATTCAACACTTCCATACATCACCCTGTAGCCGTCACATGCATTCCTTAGGGGCACCTGGGTGGCTCAGTTGGCTAAAGTGTCTGCCTTCAGCTCAGGTCATGATCTCTGGATCCTGGGATTGAGCCCCACATTAGGATCCCTGCTTCGGGGGGAGTCTGCTTCTCCCTCTTTCTCTTTCTCTGCCCCTACTTGTGCTCTCTCTCTCTCCAATAAATAAATAAAACTTTAAAAAAAATGATGGAATTATCTTATATTAAAAACAAAACAAAAAACAAGTGCACCCCGTATTCCCCATCACCTATTTCACTCATCCCTTCCCCCCGCCATGCACCTCCCCTCTGGTAATTTCTTAATTTCTCTCTCTCTCTTCTTTTCCCCTTTACTTGTTTGTTTTGTTTCTTAAGTTCTACATATGAGTGAAATTGCATGGCATTTGTCTTTCTCTGATTGACTTATTTCACTTAGCATTATACTCTCTAGCTCTGTCCATGTTGTTTGCAAATGGCTATTTCCTTCCTTTTTTATGACTGAATAATATTCCATTGCATGCATGCACACATACACACACATATACACACATACACATGCCACATTTTCTTCATCCATTCATCAGCCAGTGGACACTTTGGCTGTTTCCATAATTTGGCTATTGTAGATAATGCTACTATAAACATTGGGGTACATGTATCCCTTTGAATTAGAATTTTTGTATTCTGTGGTTGAATACTCAGTAGAACCATTGCTGGGTCATAGTGTAGCTCTATTTTTAACTTTTTGGAGAACCTCCATACTGTTTTCCAGAGTGGCTGCACAGTTTGCATTCCCACCAACAATGCGCAAGGGTTCCTTTTTCTTCACATCCTTGACAACACATTGTTCCTTGTGTTTTTGATTTTAGTCATTCTGACTGGTGTGAGGTAATATCTCATTGTAGTTTTGATTTGCATTCTCCTGATTATCAGTGATGTTGAGTATCTTTTCATGCATCTGTTAGCCATCCGAATGTCTTCCTTGGGAAATATCTATTCATGTCTTCTGCCCATTTTTTAATTGGATTATTTGGTTTCTGAGTGTTGAGTTGTATAAGTTCTTTATATATTTTGGATACTAACCCTTTAACAGATATGTCATTTGCAAATATCTTCTCCATTCTGTAGGTTGCCTTTTAGTTTTGTTGCTTCTTCTACTGTGCAGAAGCTTTTTATCTTGATGAAGTCCCAATAGTTCATTTTTGTTTTTCTTTCCCTTGCCTCTGGAGACATATTTAGTAAGAAGTTGCTCTGGCCGATGTCAAAGAAGTTACTACCTGTGTTCTCTTCTAGGATTTTTATGGTTTCAGGTCCCACATTTAGGTTTTAAATCTAATTTGAATTTGTTTTTGTATATGGTGTAAGAAAGTGGTCTAGTTTCATTCTTCTGTGTGTTGCTGTCCAGTTTTCCCAACACCATTTGTTGAAGAGACTGTCTTTCCCATTGGATATTCTTTCCTGATTTGTTGAAGATTAATTGACCATATAGACATTGGTTCATTTCTTGGTTTTCTATTCTGTTCTAATGATCTATGTGTCTATTTTGTGCTAAGACCATACTGTTTTGATCACTGTGGCTTTGTAGTATAATTTAAGTCCCTAATTGTGAGGTATCTACCTTGCTTTTCTTTTTCAAAATTTCTCTGGCTATTCAGGGTCTTTTGTGGTTCCATACACATTTTAGAATTCTTTGTTCTATTTCTGTAAAAAATGCTGTTGTTTTTTTCATAGGGATTGCAGTAAATGTATGCAATGTTTGGGTAGTATAAACATTTTAACAATAATTGTTGTTCCAATCTGTGAGCATGGAATGTCCTTCCATTACTTTGTGTCATCTTTGATTTCTTTCATCAGTGATTTATAGTTTTCAGAGTACAGGTCTTTAATCTCTGGTTAGGTTTATTTGTAGATATCTTTTTTGGTGCAAATGTAAATGAGATTATTTTCTTAATTTCTCTTTCTGCTACTTCGTTATTGGTGTATAGAAATGCAACAGATTTCTGTCCTTTGATTTTCTATCCTGTCACTTTACTGAATTTATCAATTCTAGTTGTTTTTTTGGTGGAAACTTTCAGGTTTTCTGTATATAGTGTCATGGCATCTGCGAATAGTGAAAGTTTTACTTCTTCCTTACCAATCTGGGTGCCTTTTATTTCTTTTTGTTGTCTGATTGCTGTGGCTAGGACTTCCAGTATTTTGTTGAATAAAAGTGGTGAGAGTGGAAAAGCCTATTTTGTTTTTGACTATAGAAGAAATGCTCTCAGTTTTCCCCCACTGAGAATGATATTGACTGTGTTTTTTTCATATATGACCTTTATTATGTTGATGTATGTTCTCTCTAAACCTATTTTCTTGAGGATTTTTATCATGAATCAATGTTGTACTTTGTCAAATACTTTTTCTGCATCTATTGAAATGATCATATGGTTCTTAACCTTTCTATTGATGTGATGTATCATATTGATTGCAAATATTGAACCACAAGTGTAACACACGAATAAATCCCATTTGATTGTGGTGAATTGTTTAATGTATTGTTTAATTCAATTTGCTAGTATTCTGTTAAGGATTTTGCATCAGTGATATTGGCCTGCAATTCTCTTTTTTAGTGGTGTCTCTATCTAGTTTTGGTATCAGGGTAGTGCTTGCCTCAGAGAATGAATTTGGAAATTTCCCTTTTTCTTCTATTTTTTGGAATTGTTTGAGAAGAATAGTTGTTAACTCTTCTTTAAATGTTTGGTAGAATTTACCTGTGAAGTCATCTGGTCCTGGAATTTTGTTTGTTGGGAGTTTTCTGATTACTGATTCCTTTTTTTTTTTTTTTTTGCTAGTTATCAGTCTGTTTAAATTTTCTATTTCTTCCTCTCCCAGTTTTGATAGTTTATAAGTTCCTAGGAATTTATCCATTTCCTCTAGGTTGTCCAATTGGTTGACATATAGTTTTTCATAATATTTTCTTATGATTGTATTTCTGTGGTGTTGGTTATTATTTCTCCTCTCTTATTTGTGACTTTATTTGAGTCCATTTTCTTATTTTCTTGATATGTCTGGCTAAAGGTTTGTCAATTTTATTGATTTTCTCTTTTTGCAAAAAAAAAAAAAAAAAAAAACAGCTCCTGGTTTCATTGATCTGGTCTTTTTGTTTCTTTGTTTGTTTCTGCATCATGTATTTCTGCTCTCATTTTTGTTATAGACTTCCTTCTATTGGTTTTGGGTTTTGTCTGTTGTTCTTTTTCTAGCTCCTTTAGGTGTAAGTTTAGATTACTTATTTGAGTTTTTCCTTGCTTCTTGAGATAGGTCTGTATTGCCATAAACTTCTATTGTAGAACCACTTTTGCTGCATCCCTAAGGTTTTGGACTGTTGTATTTTCATTCTCATTTGTTTCCATGTACTTTTTATTCCTTTTTTTTATTTCCTGGCTGACCCATTCATTGATAGTGGTATGTTATTTAACCTCCATGTATTTGTGGCCTTTCCTGATTTTTTCTTATGATTGATTTCTAGTTTTATAGCAATGTGGTCAGAAAAGATGGATGGTATGACTTTGATCATCTTGAATTTGTGGAGGCTTGTTTTGTGCCCTAACATGTGATATATTCTGGAGAATGTTCCATGTGCACTTGAAAAAAATATATATTCTGCTATTTTAGGATGGAATGTTCTGAATATATCTGTTAAATCCATCTGTTCCACTGTCATTCAAAGCCATTGTTTTTTGTTTATTTTCTGTTTAGATGATCTCTCCATTGATGTAAGTGGCATATTAAAGTCCCTACTATCATTTTATTATTATTGATTTGTTCTTTTATGTTTGTTACTAACTGTTTTATGCATTTGGGTGCTCCTATGTTGAATACATAAATATTTATAATTGTTATATCTTCTTGTTAGATTGTCCCATTCTTATTTATAGTGTCCTTCATTATCTCTTACTACAGTCTTTGTTTTAATGTCTATTTTGTCTCATATAAGTATTGCTAGTATGGCTTGTTTTTGACATCCATTTGTGTGTTAGATGGTTCTACACCTTCTCACTTTCAATCCACAGGTGTTTTTAAGTCTAAAATGAGCCTCTTGTAGGCAACATATAGGTGAGTCTTGTTTTTTAATCAATTATGTCACCCCATGTCTTTGATTGAAAAGTTTTGTCCATTTACATTCAATGTAATTATTGATAGAAATGCACTTATTCTCATCTTATTGTTCTGTGGTTGTTTCTGAAGATTTTCTCTGATCCTTTCTTATCTTTTTCTCATGTTTGCTGATTTTCATTAGTGATATATTTGGAATTCTTTCTATTCTCTGCATATTTATTAGTGGTTTTTTGATGCATAGTTACTATTAGTTTTGTATGTAACTTCTTCTGCATATAGCAGTCTATATTAAGCTGATTTTTGTTGAAGTTTGAACCCATTCTTTACTCCTCCACACATTTTAGGTGTATGTTGTTATATTTTATATCCTTTTCTTTTGTGAGTTTTTTGACTGATTTTTTTTACAGAATATTCACTTTTACTGCTTTTGTGTTTCCTAACTTTTTACTGTCACTTTTGGTCTCTCCTTTCCACTGAAAGAGTCCCCTTTAATATTTTTTGCAGGGCTGGTTTAGTGTTCATGAACTCATTTAATTTTTGTTTGTCTGGGAAATTCTTTATATCTCCTGAATCATAGACTTGCTGGATGGAGTATTCTTGGCTAAGGATTTTTTTTCCATTCAGCACTTTGAATATATCTGGTCACCCTCTTCTCCCTTGCAAAGTTTCTGCTGAAAAATCCTCTGCCAGCCTTGTGGGTTTTCCCATGTAAATTACTCTAGTCCTTTGTTTTGCTGCTTTATATATTTATTTTTCTTTATCACTACATTTTGCCAATGTGATTACAATATATCTTGGTTTGGATCTGCTTTTATTGATTTTGATGAGAGTTCTCTGTGCTTCCATGATCTGGATATCTGTTTCCTTCCCTAGATTAGGCAAGTCTTTAGCTATTATTTCTTCAAATAAATTCTCTGCCCCTTTTCTCTCTCTCCTTCTGGGACTCCTAGAAGTCCAGAATAATAATTGGAATGTTATTACATTTGATGGAGTCACTGAATTCCCTAAGTCTGTTCCCAATAGACATAATTCTTTTTTCCTCTCTTTTGTTCAGCTTGATTACTTTCCATTACTGTTTTTTAGATCACTAATTTGTTCCTCTACTTCTTCCATGCTGCCATTCATTCATCAATTGTGTTTCTCCTTTCATTTTTGAATCCTTTATCTCTGCTATGTTATTCCTCATCTCTGTGTTATTAAGGGTCTCACTCGTGTCTTCCACTCTTTTCTCAAGTCCAGTGAGTATCATTGTTTAAATTTTCTATGAGGCATGTTACTTATATCTGTTCCATTTAGGTCTCTGGCTGTGGCCTTGTCTTGTTCTTTCACTTGGGATAAATTTCTCTGTCTCTGCATTTTGTCTGCCTTTCTCTGTCTGTTCCTCTATGTTAGGAAGGTCAGCTATGTCTTCTACTCTTGAAAGTTGTGACATTATGAAGAAGAGGTCCTGGAGTGCCCTACAGTGCAACGAACTCTGTTCACCAGAACTTGACACTTGAGGAGAGTATCATATATGTTGCTTACACTCTGTTGTTGTGTATGAGTTCCTTTAATTTTTTTCTCTCAAATTCAACTAAATATAGTTTGTATTGAAATTATAATTTATAGTATGACCCCACATTTAACTGAAATACTTTCTTTTATTCTTTTTTTCTTTCTTTTACTTTCTACTTTTCAATCCGTCTTTCTTTTTTATTTGTCTTTTTAATTTCTAAAAACATAACAGATCACCTGGAATGCTCTCTACTTAATGGTTAGAATATAAGATAGCCTTTTTTATATGTGTTAAAGTTGTTCTTTTTTATTAATATGGCTTATTTTTTAAAAGTCATTTTTAAGACAGAAACACAAAAAAAGTTTAGAAGGATGGATATAAAAATTTAAATATCACTGTTATTCTAGGGGAATTGGACTGAATGTAAGCAGGAAGCATGAAGAAACAGTCTTAAATTAATATTTCATAATATTTATACTATTTTGACAAAATTATGATAAGCCTATTATATTCATTAATAACAAAATATTTATTATTAATGATATGACAAATGTCATCTCAAATGACAAGTGTTTCTTAATCTTTGTATTTTAAATATTTATTTATTTATTTTAAAGAGAGAGAGCACAAGAAGGAGGAGCAGAGTGAGAAGGAGAGAGAATCTCAAGCACACTCCATGCTGAGCACAGAGCCGGACTCAGAGCTCTATCTAAAGATTTTAAGATCATGAACTAAGCCAAAATCAAGAGTGGGATGCTTAACTGGCTGAACCACCCAGGCCTCCCTGTATTTTATATATTTATAAATTTTCATCCCTTATGGAGACCATCAGTATAATCCTTTGATTATACAAATGTCAGTATTGTTTTTTGTTTTCTTTTGAAACAGTAAGTAAAGGAGGACATTATCTGAGGAATTATCCCCAAGTCAGGAGCAGGGGTGAGGGGGTGGGGAGGGCAGGGGCAGAGAGAGGGGGAGAACCTTAAGCAGACTCTATACCCAGCATGGACTCCGCCTTGGGGCATGATCTCACAATGTTGAGATCATGATCCAAGCTGAAATCAAGAGTCCACACTTAATCAACTGAGCCACCCAGGCACCCCTTTAATGTATGTGTTCTAACTTTACTTACTAATATCATCCTCAATGAATAGTTGCTTCAAAAGAAATATATATTCAGATTATCCTTGTATTAACCTAGAGACTCAGGAAGGCAGCAAATTTGGGGCTCCAGCTATACTTAGACACCTTTGTTTTAAAATTATAAGACAATACAACAGTATGTTATGCATTTATTATTTAAATAAGAAAATATTTGGAATAATTTTACTTTGGTTTAAAACAATACTCTATGATGTGTATTTTACATAGACTTCAGTTTAATTTCTTAAGGAGATTAATTGTAATTATTGCAGATTGATTTTTTTTCAATTTTACAGAGCTAAATAAATTCAATTACTTTTTTTTTGATAATGTATCCAAACTTTTGTAAAGCCTTTTTTAAAAAGATTTTATTATTTATTTGAGAGAGATAGAACACAAGGCAGGGGGAGAGGGAGAAGTAGACTCCCCACTGAGCAGGAAGCCCAATGTGGGGCTTGATCCCCGGACTCTGGAATCATGACCTGAGCTGAAGGTAGATGCCTCAACACCTGAGCACCCAGATGCCCCTAAAATGCTTTTTCTTGAGTATGTTATTTATCTTTACTCATTTATTTGAGCTCTTGTAACAAGAATCTCTAGCTGAGTAAATAAATAAATCTTTATTCAAATGTGAAGCCAACCACTTATTTTAGTTTAGATATCTGTTGCGTAGTCTTCTTGCTACCAACAAGCCATTCTTATGCCGGAAAGTACCTTTTTACATACTTGCAAATAAAGAGAGTTTAGAAGCAATGCCTAAACATTGTTCAGAAAAGATGTTACTTTGTCACACATGAGCTATACCCATGGCTAGCTTGTCTATCTACCTTTTATGCAAATCCCAAAAGTGGTTTATAGAAGAATGATCTACAAGAGGGAGGTGATAGTAACTTCATGACCTCACTACTATCCACAATTATTTCTCCATGTCCCTACTCTTCTCTGCTCTTCTTTTCTCATCTTTTTTCCCCTTTTTTCTCCATTCTTATCTGTTTGTCACTTTTACTATATATCCTATGTGAATTTGCTTATCACCAGAATAGCAACAAAAGAAAATACATATTTTCCTTATTAAATGTAAAGCAGTAAAATGGCTTATTTGAACTCAGATGATGCTCAGGAAATCTATTCCAACTAGTTTCATCTGTCCTCACATTTCTGCATGTGTGATCCTTTAATTTGTACACCTGCTCATACTGAGCAATGAAGTTGATTCTGTGATGTTTGAATGCATCCAGTGGGAAATTAGGAAATCTGAGATTATTATTTGCAAAGTACCTAGATCAGACTCAGAATACCTTCAGCTTAACTCTCTCAGAGTTAGAGAGCTCTCAGCTCAGCTCTGATAATTCACAGTAAGAGTTTAGCAATACTTTTATTTTATAGCAATTATATGTGTATATCTATATATATATATTTTTCTCTCAGCTAGAGTTTGAGCTTTTTCTGAAGCTATTTTCCATGACATGTCCCTATCTTCATCTCACATGACTAGTACAGTACCAGAAATTTAAGGAAATTATGTTTGAATGAAAGAAATCATTTCCTGTTATCACTGTGTCATCATAAGCATCAAGAAAGGAGAGAAAATATTAAAATACTCAAGGAGAGGATTCTTAACTTTAGACTGCTCCTGGATATGAACATTCAGGCAAATAGTTTGTTTCAAATTTCTCAGTGTCTTCTTAGGATCCTTGTACTATAGTTATTTTATCATTTTCCCAGCAAATATTCTTAAGATCTTGAGGAGTCATTCAAAAGTTAGCCATGTTCAGGAACTAAAGAATTAGTCCTTTGTACACATCTTTAAATGTAACAATTCAAATCATCAGTTTTTCAATGTGCTTAAGTATATATGGTAGAAGCAAAGAGGGAAAGGTATTATTCAAACTCTCACTCTAGTAAAGCTTGAATGACAGGATGTTATCACATTGAAAATATTTTATTCATTCACTTATTTGCTCATTAATAATCCTTTATCCATTTAAATATGGACTCTGAATCTCTCTCACAGGCTAGGTATACTCTTGCCACTCAAGTTCAGCCGGAAGGCAAATATTCTTCTTTTTTCTCCTTAATAGAAATTTTGACTTTCTAACAGAATTATTTTTATTTTTTAGGTAACACTATTTAGAAATCAATTTTATGTTTAGCATGTTCCTCTGTAGTAGCAGAGTTACATAGGGGAGAGATGGAAAGCTATATCTAAAATCCAGGGGTTTTTATATCTTCCTTACCAAGAAGAGCAATGAACTTTGATTTGTTGTTGTTCTAAATGAGAAAAGAAGAAAAAAATGTTGAAACTTCATGAATTCCATGTCAGCCCTGAGCATCTGAAGAGGTTTTGTGTCTTTCCATTTTACTTATTTTGACAGCAATTTACATAGTATTATATATTCTGAAGGAAATAACAGTAACATGGTTTATTGAATTCCCTAACATGTAAAACTTATGAGAACTGCTTCACATTTTGGGGATTCAAAATCATTTTGGTATTTTACTTTTTTTTTTTTTAACCGATGGGCCTTTAGTTATGTTTTCAAAAGAGGTTCAATTTCTCACCCCCATAAAATGGATTGTTTCTAAATGCAGAAGGATTTTGAAATCCTACCTGGAGTTACTTTTCCCTATATAAAATGAGAGATAACTAAAATCTGAACTATTGGCTATTGGTGTGACATCTTATTTATGCTTGTTCTCCCATGTTTTAAAACTTTAATTTAGAACATATTTAGTAAGTCTTTCTCAAAATCCTGTCACTATGCTACATGCGCTGGTGTCAGAGGATTTCCTTGCATAAGTTCCATGCTGTGGGCTGATAGCAGCCCACCCTAGCAGAGGTTCTGACCTTGTATTAAGCTTAGGTCATTAACCTAGACTCTGTTGCCTTACTGATTCACCTCGATTGATGTAGCATTATCTTCTCTAGCATGTCTTTAATTTTTAGGAAGGAGACAGATTTATGAGATTTATAAGCATACTGATAATCCATATTCCAAACAATGAGATTGGCATTGCCTGAGATTATTATTTGCAAAGTACCTAGATCAGACTCAGAATACCTTCAGCTCTCAGCTCAGCTCTGATAATTCACAGTAAGACTTTAGCAATACTTTTATTTTATAGCAATTATCTATATGAGTGACATTATCCATGCATCAGGGCAGTCACCAAAAGTTCAGCCTGCCTTCCGACCCTAAATTTGTATAACTACAGGTGACTCTTCTAGGAATAAAAGCACAATTTGTTGCATGCATTTTGAGGTTTCCACATTGTGTATATAAAACCTGGCATGTTAGGTGACCCCTCAGCAGATGAAGCTTTGATCTCAAACTTGACTGTCACTTTATGAAATGTGCTACTAAAGACCATCTGCAACCTAAATAAAAAAAGGCCTTTTTTTTTAAAGATTTTTATTTATTTATTTGACAGAGAGAGAAAGAGACAGCAAGAGAGGGAACACAAGCGGGGGGAGTGGGAGAGGGAGAAGCAGGCTTTCCGCTGAGCAGGGAGCCCGATGCGGGGCTCGATCCAAGGACCCTGGGATCATGACCCGAACCAAAGGCAGACACTTAATGACTGAGCCACCCAGGCACCCCCAAAAAAGGCCTTTTTGAATCAATAAAGTAATAATATTATATTAATGTTATATATAGGTATATATTGTGTATTTTTATTAATATATAATAATAATAGCTCTCTACAGTTAACCCTACTATCATGCCCTTTTTTTCATTCAAAGATCTTCACATCAGTCTTATTAAATGTAATTTAAATAAACATAACCTTTCTGGGGATTTTTAAACTTTTTTTGTGTGTGACTTGATTAATATGCCATAGTCATTAAGTAGTAGGAAAAACTAGAATACAAATTTTCCGTAACTTAGGTTTGGTTTGAAAGAAGTCTCATTAAAAATATGCAAGACAATATAGTAAGGTCTACATGTATTATTGCTAGCAGTCAGTCCTTTATTCAGTACCTTTGATGACCTCATGCCATTTAGTGCTAAGAAGAATCACAAGAGGAGATTGATTGATGCTGAAGAATTCCTCCTCATAATTCTGTTGCTTCTCAAATCATCAGGACAAATAACTGTCATCAGTGATAGGTCAGTTGTTCCAACTGTGATCCTGTAATCTCTACTGGCCATCAAAATTTCTGCTGAAAAATCAGCTCATAGTCTTATGGGGTTTTCCTTGTGACTATTATTTTTCTCTTGCTTCCTTTAAGATTCTCTCTCTCTCTCTCTCTTTTTATCATTAACTTTGCCACTTTATAGTATAACTTGGTTTGGATCTATTTGGGTTCATCTTTTTTGGGACTCTATGAATTTTGGACCTGGTTATAGGTTTCTATCCCCAAGTTAGGCAAGTTTTCAGCCATTATTTTTACAAATAAGTTTTCTATCCTTTTCTCTTCTCATTTTGGAACCCCTATTATGTGAACATTAGTACACCTGATGTTGTTCTAGAGATCCCTTAAACTGTCCTCATTTTTTTTTCCTTTAGCTGTTCCTATTAGGTGATTTCAACTCTTCTGTCTTCCAAATTGCTGATCCATTCTTCTTTATCCTTTAACCTGCTGAAGATTCCCTATAGTGTATTTTTCATTTCAATTACTATATATATATATATATAAAAGCTCTGATTGGATCTTTTTTATATCTTTTATGTCTTTGTTGAAGTTCTCACTGTTTTCCTCCATTCTTCTCTTAATTTTGGTGAGTATCCGTAGGACTATTACTTTGAACTATTTTTCTTCATTTCATTAGGGCTTTTTTCTGGGCTTTTATCTCATTCTTTCATTGTGAACATATTTTCTATCTCCTCATTTTGTTTGACATTCTGTGTTTGTTTCTCTGAATTAGATGGAACAGCCAATGCTCCTGGTTTTAAAGGAATGGCTTTGTGTTGGAATATCCCTGGTATAGACATGTGTGTGCCTCATGGCCTTGGCAGGCTGGCTGGAACTGGAGCAGATGCAGGCCATTGGTGTCCCAGGATGTGCTGGGTCAGGGCCATTTTGTCAGGACAGCTGGAGCTGGAGAGACTATGGACCAGGGCAGCCCTGTGGTGTGCCATTCAGGGGCTACCTTGACAAGATGACTGAAGGTAGGGTGGGCCTGGGGCATGCTGGGTATCCCTACCAGGCCAGCTAGAGCACCTGGACCTTGCTCCCACCTGAACTATCAAGGTAGAGGGGGAGTGTAAGAAATAGTATATCACAATGTCTCTGACCTGGGAGACTTTCCAAAGTTCCCTGCCTGTTTGGAGATTCTCTAGGGTTAATAAATGGATTTCCTTTACCTAACCTTAACTTATTCTTTTACTTTAGTTGCTCCTTAAACTTCTATTTTTTCATTGTGTCCAGGGCAGAAGAGCCAGTGTGCAGCCCCTCAGTGATAGCCCTCCTTACTGCAGGTTGCCACATCAGGGGTGGGGGTCCCATAGTTACCATGTCTCTGTCCTACCTTTCTTTATGTGGTCTCTCTATTATTTATTGTGCAAAAACTGTTCAATCAGCCCCCAGCTCTTCTTTAGAAGGAGTGTATATAGGTATAGATTCTGTGTGTCCTTGGAAAGAGGTGGCTTCAGGGCGTTTCTACATTATCATCTTGGACTGCTTTTCAATAAATATGTTGCTAAAACAAGAATGAATGTGTACAAGAGAGAATAAAAGTAGAAAACTTAAAAAAAGGGAATGAGAATGACTTGTAAGAGTTACAAGCATTAATGGCATTTTTTAGTAGTTCAGAATGTTATTTTCAGTGGGTAGATCAATCAGAAAAAGGCTGAGATATTAATCAATGTAATTTATAATCAGTCATTTCTAAATTCACCTCAGTTTGCTTTGGCTTTATGGAGACATTTACTAATTTCCTTTTGTGTGATATTCTACTTAATTAGGTACTATTATCAGCTGTTCAAAGAATACTCAGAAAGAAGCATAATAAATGAAGTGCAAGTATCTAACATGTTTAGAAATAAATGATAAGAAAATGTATTTCTTTTAGAAAAGTGTTCTACTGGACTAAAAATGAAATAATGCATTGAAATTCAAGGATTTTTCCTATTACCTTACAGTATGCTATTTTTCATGGTAAAAAGGTTTTGAATTAGACTATAATATCATAAGGAGCAAGAAACTCTCTTTCATAAGTACCTGGGAGCTTTTCAACATAGAAATGGAGTCTAAACATAATATTTAGAAAATAGTTGCTTTCTTCCAAATGGAACCAAAATACATCTATCTTCTAAAGACATACTGGATTAGAAGTTCCCACATTTTAGTTGGAGAGAATTTCTTTTTACAACTATATATTCTAGTAGCCTTGAGGCACAAGAACAAGAGACTATTCTACAGATTAAATAAATGGCCAATTCTTAAGCCATCTTTGACAATTCAGTGGATATTCACAATGGAAACTGCACCTTAAATCTTTTTTTAGGACAAGTTCATTTCTATGAAAAATAGAGAGAAGCTCTACTTTTGTTCAATGCTCTTATTGTGAGCAGTAAAATCCTGGGTATGGAGGCTGCAATAATACACTAGAAGTTTAAGATTGTGACTCAAGACTAGATTTTAACATCAGGTCCCAGTGAATCTATGGAATTAAAACCCATGGAATTAAAATAATAAGTATATATATTTCTTGAATTTACATATATTTTAAATAAAAAATTCCCTGTCGTAAAGAGAGCTGGCAATTAAACCCTTTTATATCCAGAAGAGTAAATTGAGTAGAAATCTAGATATTCATTTTTAAGAGGTTAGAAAAAATGATTATGTCTACTTACTGGGGAAAAAAATACAGATACTTTAAAAAATATTCCATATATTTCTGATGCTGATTTTTCATCATTAGAAGATGATTTTGAGGGCCTTTCTGAAGTAGATAACTGTTGGGGTTAGACTGGCTACATTTAAATTCATTTATACCACTTAAAAGCCATTATCAGGGGTGCCTGGTGGCTCAGTCAGTTAAGCCTCCAGCTCTTGGTTTTGGCTCAGGTCATGATCTCAAGGTTGGGATATCAGGCCCTGGGTTGGGCTCCCTGCTCAGTGCAGAGTCTGCCTGAGATTCTTTCCCCACTCCCTGCCCCTCCCCCCTGTTTGTCACCCCTGCTTGAGTTTTCTCTCTCTCTCTCTTAAGTACATAAATAAAATCTTAAAAAAAAAATCCGTATCAGTTAATTTTTGATATATAACAACCACCCAAACTTAGTAAGTTAGCTCTTCTTCTCTGGGCCTGGAGTTACTTTGCTGCATGGTTAACACGCAAAGAAAGTTAAAACCATAAATATGGGACTGATAGAGTGCTTCCTTCAAAAAATGGCGTAGAAAATTAAAACCAACCAGCATAGCACACACATTTGCTTTTTCTATGACTAAACAAAAATGAGTAGTCAGTGGTACTAGGGCTACAATAACATCTCCATTGTAAGAGCAAAAGCTGTCCTCAAAAAGTCTTAAGAGAATTCAAACAAACGAAAACAGTACAAATGCCACAATTCAAAAAATATTTAACATGGAATAAATACATTAATTTAGATAACAACATAACATCAATATTAGCCAAAGCAACAACTATTTTATTTAGCTATGGGTTGGCTGTTCGTTGTGATGGGTGGCACTTGATACCACAAGCCATCAAATGCTGGAAGAGGGGAGAGACAAATTCTCCTCTAAAGCCTCCACAGGGAGCATGGCTCTGCGGACATGCAGGGAAACTGACTTTTGACATCTGACATTCACAACTATGAGATAGTGAATTTTCATTGTTTCAAGCTACCAAGTTTGTGGTAATTTGCTGCAGCACATTTAAAACTAATACAGATTTTTAGAAGTGAAGTAATTCTGTAAAAATTGAAAAATGTGGATGTAGCTTTGGGATTGGGTATTAGATAGAAACTGGAAGAATTTTTTTTTTTTTTCCTTAAGAGAGAGAGCACAAGCAGAGGGAGGGGCACAGGGAGAGGGAGAGAGAGACTCTCAAGCAGACTCCACGCTTAGTGCTGAGCCCAACGTGGGGCTTGATCTCATGACCCTAAGATCATGACCTGAGCTGAAATCAAGAGTCAGGTGCTTGACTGACTAAGCCACCCAGGTCCCAAAGCTGGAAGAATTTTGATGCCTCTGTAGAAGAAGCCTAGATTGTTTTAAACATAACAGACTGTTAGAAATATGGACATTAAAGGCACTGCTTTTGGGGGCTCATAGGGTTATAGAGTATAGACAGCCTATCTTAGAGAATTCATATATCACAAAAAGAATATTGCTAGAAATATGAATGTTAAAGCGGTAACAGGACTTAGAAGGAAATGAGAACCATACTTTTGGAAACTAGAGAAAAGCATTCCTTCATATTTACTGTCGGAAAATTTAGCTAAGTTGTGTGTTACACTGGTGTGGACAGCAGAACTTGTAAGTAATGAACTGGATTTAATGAGCTTTCTAAGTAAACTGTTTAAACTGTGGCCTGGTATTCTCTTATTGGTTATATTAAAATGTGAGAGAAAAGAGATGAAGAGCTGTTTGGCAAAAAACAATTAGGATTTGATGATTTTTTATTTATTTTATTTATGTGTTTATTTATTTTTAAGATTTTATTTATTTATTTTACAGAGAGAGAGAGTTAGCAAGAGCAGGAACACAAGCAGGGGGAGTGGGAGAGGGAGAAGCAGGCCTCCCACGGAGCAGGGAACCCGATGCGGGGCTCGATCCCAGGACCCTGGGACCATGACCTGAGCTGAAGGCAGACGCTTAACGACTGAGCCACCCAGGCGCCCCGGATTTGATGATTTTTTAAATTCTCAGCCTATCCAGATTGTAAAATATGCTAAAATTCAGAGATTAACTACTAACAAAACACGTTACGGAGAGAATATAAAAAGGATGATGGGATACGCATTTGCTGTTGCTGAAGAGAATAGGCATGTGACTCATGAATCCCCTCAACACTCTCAGCAGAAAACAGGAATAGAGATGAGATTATATAGGAAAGTGGTGCCTGGGTGGCTCAGTCCTGTTAAGCATCTGCCTTCTGCTAAGCTCAGGTCATGATCCTGGGGTCCTGGGATCTAGCCCCCCGCCCAAGTTGGGCTCTCTGCTCAGCAGGGAGCCTGCATCTCCCTCTCCCTCTGCCTGCTGCCCCCCGCCCCCCTGCTTGTGCTCATTAGCTTGCTCTGTCAAATAAATAAATAAAATCTTTAAAAAAGAGAGATGATACAGGAAAGATCTGTGGATGACAGTCTTGCTGATGACGTGAATCCCTGTGACAGACACGGGAATCTACAAGGTGTGGGGAAACGTTATACCATGAGAAACATTGGACTGAAAGAACACAGATAGAAAAAAAGAGAGAAGGATGCAGACTTTCAAACTTCTATATGCAGGAAATGGACTAATCTAGCTGCTTTTCTGCAAACATGTGCCGTCCTTCCAAAAAAGCAAGAATAATTCCAAGGGCAGGGCTGCAGGCCCATTTGTTGAGCCTCTGACCACAGAAGATTACCCCCAGGCCTTAAAACTGACAGAATTTAACCTGCTGGATTTTCAAATTGCTTGAGACCAGGGGCTTTACTTCCTTAAAATTGTCTGTTTTGAAATGGAAATTTTTAAAATGCTCCCCTGATCCCATTTCATCATTGCATTTTGGAAAGTGATCGCTTGTTTTCTAGTTTCTTAGATCCACAGGCAGAGAGGGAATTTGCCCTGGAATGTATCATGCCCAGAATGTCACCATTATCTGTTGTAAATGATCTAGATTTGCTGGAACTTGGAACGCGGAACTGATGAGATTTTAGACTAAGAATTGCTGGTGTGATGGGTTGGCACCTGTGCATCTCTTCCATCTGATTGTTCCTGAGTCATGTCCTTTTACAATAAACTGATAATCTAGTAAGTAAGAGGTTTCTCTGAGTTTTGTGAGCCCATCTATCAACTTATCAAACCCAAGGAGGGGCTTGGGGGAACTTCTGATTTATAGTCAGTCGGTCAGAAGCGGATATGTCAACCTGGACTTGTGATTGGCATCTGCAGAGGCGGGCAGTTTTGGGGGACTGAGCCCTTAACCTGAGGAATCGGATGCTACCTATGTGTAGACAGTGTCAGAATTGGGTGAAGTGGTAGGAGGCCCAGCTGATGCCTGAGAATTGCCTGGTGCTGTGGAAAAACCCGTCCCCTAAAAGGAAATCATGCTCAGGACACCTTCCCTTCCGTTCCTGTCTGTCTTCTCCTTCAGATATTCCTATTATAAGTCTGTTATATCTTTTGTAGATGTCCCATAGGACTCGGATATTCTGTTCTGTTTTTTTTTTTTTTTTTCAGTTTGTTCTCTTCGTTTTGTGGGTTTCATGGACTCTCCTGATATATTCCCTAGCTCAGAAGTTCTGTCCTTAGTTGTGTCCAGTTTATTAATAAGACCATCAAAGGCATTCTTCATTTCTGTTACAGTGTTTTTGATTTCTAGGTGGGTTTTTGTTGTTGTTGTTGTTGCTCTTTCCTTGGATTGCCATCTCCCTGCTGACATTGCCGATCTGTTTTTGTCTGCCTTACCCAACATTTCTGCTATGTCTGGTTCTGATGCTTGCTTTGTCTCTTCAAGTTGTGTTTTTCGCTTTTTGGTATGCCTTGTAGTTTTTTTCTTGATAGCCAGGTATGATACACTGGGTAAAAAGAACTGCTCTAAATAAATGACTTCAATCATTAGTTATGAGATAGGAGAGAGGGAAAGCATTCTATAATTTAGGATTAGACCTCAGTTTTCAGCGAGTCCCACTGAACAGCCCCTATTCCTAGCCCCACCTCATCCCTTGTTCCAGAGAAGATGGCTAGAGGGGGCTGAAGTTGGTTATTTCCCTTCCCCCAGGTCAGTTAGGCTCTCATCATACCCTAGCAGGGTTAACTAGTTAGCTAATTTTCCTGAGGGCAAGCCTTGTTAAGAAAAACAAGAGTGCAGTTGTGGATCTCCAAACGGTTCCTCTTTCCCTCCCCCTTCAGGAAGCATATCTCACAATATCGTGCCCTGCCACCACCATCAGTGGGTCCCCCTGGAGTTTTTATCTCTAGAGTTGGCTTCACGGAGTCTTCTGCTAGTCATCAGTTACAGTTCAAGTTGTCCTCCCCAGGCATTTGTCCCAGAGTCAGTTTCTGCTAGTGAGATTCTGGTCTCGGAGGCTGTAACTCAGCGATCCATCTCTCCAGTCTTAGCAGGGACCATTCATTCATTCTGTGTCCTCCCCTCTCTTCTGGATCCAAGAAGAGTTGTGGATTGTTCAGTCTGTTCAGATTTTTACTTGTCGTTAAGATAGAGTGGCAACTTCCGGCTAAACTGGTAACAAGAAGTCTAAACAGCCTTTTTTTTTTTTTTTTAGTAAATCATGCATTGAGTCTCTAATTAAGGAAATATTACTTTTTTATTAGTGCAATTTTAGGGAATTTTAATTCTTAGTTATATTTATCATGTAACTGGATGCTTTAAATTATATTTAATAAAATTATTCATCACTAAAATTGCATATTAGAACTGATAGATTTTCCTATAAAATGTTACTTGATTAATTATGTTTGATAATAGGAAAAATCCTGGTTGGTGCTAAAGGAGTGCAGGATATGAAAGTATTTAGATCTCAGGTTCTAAGGCAGGAATGTCTCCACTCATTTTTTCATAAAACATTTCCTAGTCGCATGATTTAAATTATGTAAACTTCCCCTTACTAAGCTTTCCATATATAAAATAGAGTTAATGTTTTTTGTTATAATTCAATAAGTTAATGTGTGTCAAGTTCTTAAAATAATTTCTGTCAAAGAGTAAACATACCGTAAATGATATATATTGTTTTATCATCTATTCTTTGCCAATCAGTAACAGATACTATACAAATACTGGTTTGTATTTTTATAATATTGCATATATTCTGGTGGCTGATTAATAGCAGGCTTCATGAACAGTTTCATTTTATTCTTTCTATTTTTGTTTGGTTTGATTTAGTGAAATCCATATTTGATTTTGGATTAAATATTTTAGATAAATAGAATTTTTAAAACTCTTAAATTATGTGTTTGTTTTGTATATGTGTTAATACATGTTCAATGTGTACACATCAAATATGAATTTCTATGGGGGGGGACGGGTTAGCCTGGTGACGGGTATTAAAGAGGGCACATTCTGCGTGGAGCACTGGGTGTTATGCACAAACAATGAATCATGGAACACTACATCAAAAACTAATGATGTAATGTATGGTGATTAACATAACAATAAAAATTATTTAAAAAATAAAAAAATATATATAAATATAAAAAAATAAATAAAGTTTAAACATTTAACTATTTCAAGGACTGCATATGGCCAAGAATTAGTGGGATACAAATAGGGAAGAAAATGGGAAATAGTTCAGCTATCTTCCATTCAGTTCCTTATTTAAGCACACATGAGCTGAGTGACCATTAGTAACTCATTACTTCCTCCCTAGGTCTTTGCTCTGACAACCGCCATTAATTACATTTGAGATGATAATTAAATTTTTCTTTAAAAATTGGCTTTTCCAAACACTTCAGCTTCCTATATTAATATCAGTTCAAATGCAAGGAAAAGCAGCCCGCTTACATGTTGATATATTAGCATACTAGCAGTTAATCTGTTACTTACAAAGCTATTTATTTAAATATAAGTAGGTAATACAATCATCATAGTTTTGGTATAGTTATAATGATTACCAATACGACAATCATATAATATGTTAATCATTTTACTTGCCGTGAGCTACTATTATAATGAAAGTCCAGAAGATGATAACATAGCAAGTTCAGAGTGTATTTAATTATAATTTGGTTTAAAATCTAAACCTCAGAGAAAGCTGAAGTGTACTAATTTTGGTTTTGGAAAACAAAAGAAAGAACATAACGTATAAAGTAACATGATTTTTATATCCCGGTTAAAAAAATGCATTGACCTACAACAATAGCAGCTTTAAGTAAAAACGTTATCAGATACAATGAGTGCTGTGAAGATGTTAACCCTTTTTTGAACAAAGTGAAGGGAAGATATGATTTTGGACTTGTACTTTCACACACTGAGGATTTTTACGATATAATTTAAATTGTAATTGCTTAAATTAAATAAAACTTGACTCAGTGCGAAGTTCACTATACGTAACTTGACACTTTATACTTCCTAGCAGAATCCCAAATCCATGCAAATATTAGGGGTAAATAAGCAGTCTTAATCAAGAGTTAATTTACCAGTCGGCGGGGGGCGGGAGGGGGACAAAAAAAGAAAAGAAAAGGCTAACCATTTTATTCTAGTCTTTTTTAGAGATGAAATATTTCCTAGTGATGTAACTCCTATAGCAAATATTATTTATAGTATCTGTTCAACTTTTGAAATTTCTTCATTATTTAGAATAAAAAGGAAGTGTTTATGTTCATTCTTGAATAATACCGATATCTTTTGGTTGACATATGTTAATTTACCAAAGCAGGTGAATAATCAATAAAGAATGTGAATTAAAGTTTTGTTTTTCCATAAAGTAACAGAGAAGTAAACTCTTCTCCTGCGGGATTTTGCTCCCCAAGCCAGTGTCTGTTTTCTCTGTTCAGGTTTAGCAGCCTGTTATAGGTAAGTGCAACTCTTCCCCCTTTACTGCCACCTGGGTGGTTGCCTATATTGTGGCGCACTACCTAATAGTTTTTGGAATGCGCTGTTCAGGGAGGGAGAAGAAAGAAGGAAAGAAAGAGAACTAAGTAAAACCTTATTTTTGAATTACCATGTGGAAGAATTGCTTACCATATTTTCCCTTGTCTTGAAAAAAAATGCTTTTAGGAATGTCTTAATCATTATATTACTTTCATGTGCATAGCCGCTCTTGACTTAAAATACCTTGAATTGAAATCTCTTGCTTTTATGATCCTTTTCATGAACTTTAAGACCCTGATGATGATGACTTACTATCCCGTAGAAGAGGACCTGATGATTACAGGCAATTGCAACATTCGAAGCGCTCTACCACAAAGTGGTATTGGCACAAGTGATAACTAATCAAATGTGTTTCACTTTTGCCTCTCTGCATGTTTAAGAATAGGCACAGGGGCATATAAAAGAAAGAAGTTTTAGGGTCAGCAAAATATGCTTTGAGTGCTTTTGGATAAAGAATGATGGCATAATAAAATACATCAAGGGAAAAATGCAAAAGCAAATATGAGTTTCTCCTCC
The DNA here is from genome assembly GCF_003265705.2 of Callorhinus ursinus. NCBI lineage: Eukaryota > Metazoa > Chordata > Mammalia > Carnivora > Otariidae > Callorhinus > Callorhinus ursinus. Next base: position 78,341,891 of record NW_027397065.1, on the reverse strand, counting down.
ATCACATTTTGGCTGAAGTTACTGTTCGCGAACCGATTCATAATCAGTTTCCTAAAAATCACAAGTGCCAATTATAGAACCATTTGTCAAACACATTTTCTATGGTGCTTGACTATAAGAATAGTTAAATCTTGCATTTATCAATGCGTAAGTTTTTCTCTGATATTTGCTAAAATTCTAATTTGGAACGTAACTCTTGGTACAAATGTTACTGGCGGGAAGAAATTAAGAGAAAATAAGAAATCAAGCTTCAAATAGTTAGTTCCCATATGCGTTATGTTTTTGTAGTTACAGCAGAGGGAACAATCCAGATAAGAACCAAAGATTTGCCAATGATCAAAATTCATTTGCATCATTGATGTATAGGATTTTTCTAAATGAAAAGATGAAAACATGTAGGTGCTACACGCCCTGTGATAACATTTGGAAGCTTGGTAAGCAGCAGGCTAGCTATTTACAAAGTTCATGTTACTTCTGTGGGGAGGGGGGAACTGCTATATTTGAATGATAATTCTGCAGACGTCTTACGTTAATATAAAATGCTTTTGTGTCAAGCAAAAACAAATTCCTCTTTAAAAGAAAAATAACATACCTTGAAATTTAAGTTACTTATAGGAGAAAGAAAAAAAAATGACCCTGAATTAACTATATATATATATATATTTTTTTTTTACTTGGAAAACTAGAATTTCCTTTTCAATTTAAAAATTTAAAATTTCATGTGTGTTTTATGGTTTTATTGCATACATTTTGACCACATTAATTTGTAGGTTATATAGTTCTAGGCCTGCTAGAGCCAACTCCATCTTTTAATGAAACTATCATTTAGTTGTTAGAGTTTTATATAACTATTTTATATAATTTATAAATTAAGTTACTTAATTTATAAATTTAACAAATAACTGAGAAGGACAGAAAGAGAGAGTGGATGAAAAGTCAGAAAAGTGAGATTTATATGCAGGAAATATTTTGTGAAATCTTGTCTCTTAAGAGGGGAAATGATTCTAAAGCAAATAAACAACCCCATTATTATGTCTTAAAATTTCCATTAAAGTCAATGCATTAGCAAAGAAAAGGCATTGCCAATGACAACAACTGAACATCAGAGAGTATCATAGTTAAAGATAAATAAGCTATGCGTTGTAGTAAACATGTATAACTGCTAGCAACATAACTCTATAGTGTTATTATCAACAAAAAAAAAGCTAATTTACAAGCATGCTTTACTTATACAGGAAATTAATGGACCAAAAAGGCTATCTTCTTTTCTATTTAACTGAATTAACCATGAGATAATAGCTAATATTAAAACTGTTCATAAACCACAGAGGAATAGAGAATGAACAATCCTCAGATTAGCATGAATCAGAGGCATATGAAGGCTGATATATGAACATAATAATGATGCAGAATTAGTTAAGCATTTTATACTATGCCTTGAATATTTGGAATAAGACTACAGTTATATATTTTTGTATGAAGCCATACACCTTATATTTATTTTTTTGTAATAATTTTATTTATATAAAAAATTGAAACATTTGCTTTTATTTATTATCAAAAGAAATGCTCACATGCCAAAAAAGATTATCAGTGGTGTTACATAATCAATTTTAGTAAATTATCATGACACTGAAGTTGTATGAATAAAAGTGTGACATTTAAGAAGAGATTTGTTGAAGCTCTAGCTGGTTGGATTTTAAAACTTCCTTTTATTTTGGTAAAAATAGAATTATGTTCTCTTTACACTTTATTTTTTTGGTGTTAATATAATTCTGGCTATTTTGCTAAATTGTATTTTCATGTTTTTGAAGGGTTATACATTAAAAAAAAAAACAAATACAATGTACTAGATACTTCCATATTCCAAAAGTCTCAAAAGTAATAGTAACACACTTTTTTTTTAAAGATTTTTTATTTATTTATTTGAGAGAGAGAGAATGAGAGACAGAGAGCACAAGAGGGAAGAGGGTCAGAGGGAGAAGCAGACTCCCTGCTGAGCAGGGAGCCCGATGCGGGACTCGATCCCGGAACTCCAGGATCATGACCTGAGCCGAAGGCAGTCGCTTAACCAACTGAGCCACCCAGGCGCCCAATAGTAACACACTTCTGATATTTGAATGCATACTGCTCAGCTAAACTAAAAACCTACTTGCCTTAAAACTGATTCTTTGCTACAGCGGATTTAAGACATTTTGAAATGTATTAATTTTTTTTAATCTGTTCTATGATCAAGAAACTCACAAATCTTTCTTCAATGGAATGCACATTTTTCCAAAGTAATTTTGAGTAGCTGGAACATTTAAAAAAATGTTTATGCTTAAGTCCAGGCTACTAATATATATATATGTTGATTTTGCGGTAATAATAAAACTGAGTACCGGCAAACATAGAAAAATGGCTTTGTGCTATAAATTATCACAATTCTGACACTAATTTGATTAAAAGGAATTCATTTTACATAGTTGTGATGCCCTATAGTCTCTAGCTTTTCAAAATCTGAAGACAATAAAGAAATCTTCTGGATAGTTGGCTCAGAACAAGATCTCTCCTTTTTCACGAATCATTAATTTAGGTGAAACACAGAAAAAAAAATAGTTTAAAATAAATAGATATATTGTAGAAATGCACAGTTCAATAAACATAAAAAGGCATCCATAATTATTCCCAGATTTCTTTGACTTGACTTTACTACTGCTTATTAAAAATCTCTCAGATTGGTTTGTATATATGCTATATTCCAAAATAATTTGATAATGCAGATGTTCATCTTTTGGTTCCTTTAAGAAAGTCATTGAATGCACATTTAAAATACTTTTGTAAGTCATTTTAAAGTTCAAGGAAAAAACTATCAATATTGAGGCCTTATCTGAGTTGGGTGAAATCTTTTAGTTTTACTAATTTATTCATTTTGCTTTTATAGTTTGCAGATAACTCTACACAACTCAGTTCTTAAAAAAAAAAAAAACAATCATTAACTTTCAATCTAAATGCTGAACATTTCATTCAATTTTAATTTTTTAAAGTTTTTATTTTAATTCCATTTAGTTAACATATAGAGTAATATTAGATTCTGGTGTACAATATGGTGACTTACTCCATTTCTAAAATCAGAGACAATGTTTGATCTTCACTGTCCTTTTCAAACACATATGATATGGTCTGTGCTAAATAAATGAGATTCTCAATAATAAGAGTGTTTATTAAGACTACTCAAATTATTACTTTTTTTAAAAGAGAATCCATGTCTCCTAACGTCAATAACTCCATTTTTATGGCTCTTGAGTCATTTGTTGCATTTAAAAAAAATGTTTATTTCAATTCCTATTTTAAAAATAATGCATTAAACATTAACATTCCTAAATCATACCAAAGTAATGAGTGAAACATTTTTCACTGAGGGTTTGCTTTATAGTGTTTTCAATACTAATATTTTTTTATTTGCTTTCTTGTTTGTTTGTTTTTTCTTTTACTTGTATGTTTTTGTCTTTTGCTCACATTTTTTATTATAGTAAAAGTCTTATTGATTTGAAAGAATTTCTGTATTAATTTTTTTTTAAACTCACAGTGGGGGCTGGTTTTATTTTACTTCTTGGGTATAATTAAAAGGTTTATATTTGTTTTAATAAGGCCAATGTGGTTTAGGTTATTCCAAAACAATAACTTCAAATCAAGTCTGGGTATTTTCTTTTGTTGGAGTACTTGGCTAATAGTATTTTGGTAAATTATTGATATCCAGATGTTTAATATGTGATTTTTCAGACATTAGATATTAAGATATTTAATATATTCACAAATTGTGCCAATGTATGGATGCATTAATTTCATTCATTATGCCTTTTTATTATGATTTTATATACTGGTTTTATAGTAAGCTTACAATGTAAGGAAGTGATTTCAATATATTTATTCTCTAGAAGGATCCTTCTGATTATATAGTGGATAATAGATTAGACCAAAGTGTAACTGAGGAGCAAAACCAATCCTTAAGAAGCTAGTAAAATAATCCCTAAGAAGGAATATATTGGATTATGCAAGATACCAACAGTGGAGAACGAGAAACATAGAGAGATTCAAAGTGTAATAAAGAATAAGAAAAAAACATACTCATTTTTTTTTTTTTTTTGGATTCGGGGATGAGTGAGAGAGAATAGTCAAAGATCAATATTAGTTTTTACCATGAGTCGATGAAATAAGGGCTAAAACTAGGGCAGCAGTTATGGCAGACATAGATAAATTTTATATGAGCTTATTTAAATGCCTTTGACATATGGAAGTAGAAAAAGCAGAAGGCAGATTCTGGAATTCAAAAAGGAGATTTGAAGGGTAGATATAAATTAAGAATCTAAGACAAAGGATAAAGAGACCAAGGTAGAATTTGTAAGGTGAACAAATTTGTCAAAAGTGCTGAGGGTAGATTAATGGTGCATACCAATTTATAATGAAGGCCCTGGACCATTGACTATCCTTAGAAACAAACTGGTTTGTTGTGATCTCAGGGCCAATGTTTTATTGAAGTGTGAAAGCCAAATTTCTAGGGTTTTAGAAGTGAATGTCAGATCAGAAAGTAAGGCAATGAGTACACAAAATTCTTACTAAATTGTCTGACAAGGTATAATATCCATGAATTTCAATATCTCAAATGTAAGAAAGAATGAAAAAGGTGGACAAATTTGTATCAATTTCTTGGTGATTTTTTGCTGTACTTTTGTGATTGGAAAAGAAGGCCCAGACAAAATTGCAAGGAAGATTCTTTTGATTTGGAGGAACACAAAACGAAACGAAAACAGTTCCTTTTTTCTCACTGTTTTCTCATAGAGACGGAATACGTAACTATGGGGTTCTAAGTGACCACATGTTCTGACTGTCCATTATTAACTGAAGGTTATCTAATCTACTGAGGAATGTAGTTGAATCTGTGCACCGGGACTTCATCTTCAGTTGCAGTGATATATGAGCTTGGACTCTTCTGACTCTTCAGAATCAAATCCTAAAACACAAGTAAGTTACATGAACAAGTGGCAGTTACTACTGCTCTTTGTCTTCTCTTCTTCAACATACCTTTGGCCTTATTGGAATTCTTGTGACCTGAAGAAGAAAAACAGCACTGGTGGTTTGTAAAAGATTTTTCCACATAATCTGATACCACATTTATGTGGAAAGCACATGAGACTACAGTCCCACTGAAGGGTGTCTCTCATGGAAAATGATAAAGGAAAATCCTAGCCATAAGCAGAAAACTTTGAGAAATGCATCTGGGTATTTAATTCTTCTGTAAAGGAAGGATGGTAGAGTTAAGTGTTTACACTTATTTGGTGTCAGGTTTTGGAAGAAATAAGATTGAGACCTTTACTATAAAGACCAAAGGAAGAGATCTGTGGATGACCTTTATGAATGGGCTGAACGTGATGATATTTGTGTAACATGTGAAAGGTCACAAAAGGTCAAATACTTCAGAGGAAGTTTTTAATGATTACAGACAAGATGATCTCTCCTCTGGATGTTCAGTAGATTTTTTTCCCCCAGGAAACATTAGTCTTTGTTCAATGGTCTCGTGAAATGTGTGACCATGGGGAGCAATTGAGGATAGTCATGGGTTTAACATCTTGGGCCTCTCCTCACTAACACTGAAGTGGCTGTGGCCATTGTTAAATGTCCACCCTGCCAACTATAAGTATTAATACTAGCAACCCACTTCCTTTGGGTTGAATCAACAACTCTGTGGGGTTTGATTACATTGAAATCTTCCAACAGAGAAAGAGAGGAATAAATTCTTGGGTTAGAATTAGTTGCCTGCCCTGCCCCTAAATTGCGGGCCAAACTTCTATTTGTGAATTTTTTTCAATGCTTTATTCCATACAGCATTGCTGTTGCACAGGGAACTCATCTTAGAGAAAGTAGAATGTTCATAGAATTCACTTTTTTTGCCATGTCCTTCAGAACCCCTAAGTATCCAGTTTGATAGAATCCATAGCTCTAAGACAAGAGACTTCCTATAGAAGACTAAGTTATGTGAGAAAATATCTTGGAGGGCCAATGAATACTAAATATACAAATGAAAGAAGGCTAGACCATAGACTGTCAAATAACAATCTCTACAGCAACCAGCCCTGGAGATCAAACCACAGTCTTTGCAGCAATCAGCCCAGAATGGTAAAAACTTGGAAAACAACTGCGAACTTCTGTATGTTTTGCCCCTACTGCCAAATCAGGACGAACCAGAAAAAGTCAAATGTAGCACCCAAACCAATCACTTAAGATACGGTACTTTTAGTTAGCTTGCCTCCAGATTCACCAAGACAGCAACCTTCAGGTAGAGCCCACCTGAAACCCTCCCTTTTGTTCATATGCAGCATTCCAGTCTCTTGTCTAATTTTGAATCTCTGCAAACAAAACACATGTGATGATGCCTAAGTCTGTCACTACAGTTCTGAATAGCCTCTGTTCTTATTTAAATAGATTTTTTTTTTTCTCCTGGAGGAGGCACTGGTATGCACTGCCTATCACCATGGACCCTAATCTGTGACCAGACACTTTACTTAGGGAGGTCTCTTGTACATTAATGGTAATGGCTTGCTAAGTCTGCACTGGTAATACAAATGGAGAGGAGGGAACACATTTAAGAACTACTACTAAGATGTTACTTAATGGAAATGAATTAAAAATGTTATTAATGATTTGTGTCAGCAGATCTGTATCAGGTAGATACAAGATATAAGAATAAGAATAGATTGAGAATTTAAAAGAAAATTTAATGCTTACAGTGCTTATGGATGTTGACCAATGGGCCAGGGCTCAAATAAGAAGTATAAAAACCCTGAAAAGAGGTTTGAGGGTCACCATTGTAATAGCTTGTAGTTGAAGATATCAAAGTAGATAAGGTCATTCAGATAATATCACCCAGAAAATGTGTGGATATAAAAAGAGCAAAGGTCCACAAAATAACCTTAAGATCAACCTATAAAACATGGATGGTAGAAAAGAATTGTGTTAAATAAATGGAAAAGGAACATCTACGGGAGAAAGCAGAGTAAGGGACGTCACTGAAATCAATGAAACTGATACCTTTGGAAAAAGAGAGAAGGTTGAATTCTGTTAAATGCCACAGAAAGGATTAAGATAAGAATTCAGCAAGGGAGATCACTGATGATATTAGTGAGCTCATGTTCATTGGCATGATGGGAATACACACCAGAGTATAATCAGTTGAGGATTACCCATAACCCAAGAAAGAAGAACCATAAAATGGAACTTATTCCATAAAAAGGTGGGACAAAATTGTAAACAGACTGCACACCTCAAAGATAATTTTAAGGAATTAACTTATGACCTACCAATAAAATGGTATATTATACAGTTTCAAAAACTCATGCTGTATAAGAATATTTATAATGTGGTATTATGTTAAAATTTATTAATAAGGAAAAAGCATATGAATAGAGTCAGATATATATTTCCAACTGCAGAAGACCAAAATATCTCTGTGATTATGTTTATCAAAAATATTATTAGGCAGTATTCTATGATAAGAATTGCTTGCTTATATTCATGAAAAGAATTTTTGCTTATTTTCAAAACTATGATGAATATGTACTACTTTTATTTATTTATTTATTTATTTATTTTTAAAGATTTTATTTATTTATTTATTTGAGAGACAGAGAGAATGAGAGAGAAAGCACATGAGATGGGGGTAGGGTCAGAGGGAGAAGCAGACTCCCTGCTGAGCAGGGAGCCCGATGCGGGACTCGATCCCGGGACTCCAGGATCATGACCTGAGCTG
>NW_027397065.1:78258238-78333708 GCF_003265705.2 Callorhinus ursinus | reverse complement strand
TCTTCCCTCTCGTGCTCTCTATCTCTCAAATAAATAAATAAATAAAATCTTTAAAAAAAATAATAATAAAAAATAAAATAGTAATAAAATCAGCAAAACAATATGGGGCGTTTAATGATGAGGAAGATAATTATAGTCTTTCTCCTATTTTTAATGGCAAAATATATCCCTAGTGAAGTAAAGTTTATATGTAAGTTTTCATGTTGATGTGTTATGACAGCTTTGCAAACTACTCAAAACAGAATGCTGAATATTTGCATCATGCAGGAAATTTCTTTCTCCTGCTGCCTAGTGCATTCCCTACTCCAACCAGAGATAACCACTTTTTCATCCCTAACATCGTACTTTTGTCTAATTTTTTACTTTATATAAATGCAATCATAGATTATGTATATACATTGTCTGCCTTCCTTAGCTCAACATAATTCTTTAGGATTCACCTATGCTGTTATGTGTACATGTAGTCTATCTCTTTTTATTGATGAGCAATATTTCACTGTATGAAAATACCAAAATTTTTTGAATATCCATTCTCCTACTGATAGATATTTGGTTGGTTTCTAATATCTAGTTATTTTTTTCTTTATTTTTTTTAAGTTTTTAATTAAATTCCAGTTAGTTAACATACAGTATAATAGTAGTTTTAGGAGTACAATTTAGTGATTCAACACTTCCATACATCACCTAGTGCTCGTGACAAGTGTACTTCCTAATCCCCATCACTTAGGTCACCCATCCCCTCATCCACCTCCCCCCTGATCATCAGTTTGTTCTCCATAGTTAAGAATCTCTTTCTTGGTTTGACTCTCTCTCTCTCTTTTTCACTTTGTTCATTTGTTTAGTCTCTTAAATTCCACATATGATTGAAATCCTATGGCACTTTGTCTGACTGACCTATTTCACTTAGCATAATACTCTCTAGCTCGATCCATTTCATTGCAAATGGCAAGATTTCATTTTTTTCCATGGTCTAATATTTAACTATTATGATTAAGGCTGCTATAAATATTCTCATACAATAATTTTAGATAAAACATTTTTCAAAGTTGATATACAATTTACACTCCAATCAGCAATGACAGAATTCCAGCTGAGCTCTGTTTTTGCCAACACATAGTACTGTCAGTTGTTTTGCTTTTAGGCACTGTAATGTTTTTAGTTTTTATTTCACTGAAAAATTAATAACGTTGGCAAATCTTCATGTACTTATTGATTGTTTCTGTATCTTTTTTGGAGTGTCTGTTCAAGTTTATCCATGTTTAAGTCGCTTATTTTTATATTTATTATGGATTTGTAGGAAATATTAAAATATATACACACACACACAACTAATTTCTGGGTTATATGAATTATAAATATGTTTTCACTGTTTGTAATTTATCCGTTTCCTAAGTGATGACTTTTCATCAGTAAACACCTTTTATTTTGATGAAATCCAATTAATGTACTTTCTTTTATGATTAAATCATCCTGTATAAAAAGTTTTATTTTACCCCAAGTTGTGACAATAGCTTTTGCTATACAAGTTTTATGCTTCTAGCTTATCCTTTTAGGTCTATGTTCCATCTTGGCTTTTATATATTATAAAATTTTAATTTTTATATTACTAACATTTTAATACTTTCAAATATTATATTTATTAATATTTATATTAACTTAGGCAGATGTCAAGGCTATTTACTTTTTCTTATGACCAAACAGCCATTCCAGCATCATTTGTTAAAAAGATCTTTTATTTTCCCATTGAATTGTCTTGGTGCCATCGTCCAAAATCAATTGATCATATAGGCACAGAACCATTTCTGGAATTTGAATACTCTTTAATTTTTCTATTTGTTTCTTTTATCAATATCATCATCTCTTGATTAATATTTTTTGGCAATATAAATCATCCAAATATGTTTTTTAAATTTTTTTTAGGGATTACTTTGGCTATTTTAGATCCTTTGCTTTTTAATCAAGATTTAGAATAAAATAGTTTCAGAGTGGGCACCTGGGTGGCTCAGTTGGTTAGGCGACTGCCTTCGGCTCAGGTCATGATCCTGGAGTCCCGGGATCGAGTCCCACATCGGGCTCCCCGCTCAACGGGGAGTCTGCTTCTCCCTCTGACCCTCTTCCCTCTCATGCTCTCTATCTCTCATTCTCTCTCTCTTTCAAATAAATAAATAAAATCTTTAAAAAAAAATAGTTTCAGAGTTGAGGGGACAACCTCCTGACATATTGCTTGGGAATCCATTAAATCTATAGATAAATCTGAGGAGATGTGAAACCTTAATACTATTGAATCTTTAGTATATGAACGCTTATCCTCCCATTAGTTTGGGTCCTCTTTACCCAATGTTTATGCCTAAACATTGTTTTGTAGTTTGTAGTGTGTACAAACATTAAGTTTGTAGTCTTTAAGTTATGCCTAAGCATTGTTTTGTAGTTTTGGGTAATTTTGGTAGTTTTCCACTCAAAGGTCTTGTGCATTTTACAATAGATTTATTTCTAGGTACTGGTGGCTTTTGATGGTATTTTTTAATGCTATTATGTGTGTAAACATAAATTATACATATAATACATATATGCACATTGTACATGCAATTAATGGATATAATGTCAGGTTACTGTTTAAAAACAAACAGAGACCAGCCTTGAAAATTTCCTGAGTGAACAAAACAAGTTCAGTCATACAAGCAACAGTTAATTCAGTTTATTTTGCAAGACTAACTTCAGGGTCACTTCTTGCTTGTGCCTCTGGAAATCATAAGCAGAACTTGAGCTATTTCTCAAGGTTGACATGAGATACCCACTAAACAATGCCTATCATTTAATAAATTTTTAATATTATAGCCAGTCACTGTGAAGAATAAACAGTCACTGCTTTCTCACTGTATAAGCTGCTTTATAATAATGTACCCCATATTTTGATTTCAGTGCTCCTGCTTTGCCAACTGTCTTTTGCTCTGTGCTCAATAAGCTTTTACTAATTACTACTTCAGTGATTCATTGGTTTTACTTTTGCTATTGCTGTACTTCTGGCATTACAGTTGTTTGATATAATCTATATGTGTGCGGATTATGTGTATAGCAGAATATTTATGAAATACATGTGCGTTATTTAGATTATACACAAAGATTTGCTAACAGAGACACCTACACCTACAAAAAGCAACATAAAAAATAATGTCTTGGGAGAAAACCTGTAAATAAAGACGAGTTGCCTAGAGGAAGGAAGAAAATACTTCAGACAAGAAAAGGCCCTAGAAATAGACCAGATTCTTGCACATCTCTTCAAAGGGAATCCAAGTGTTCTTAGTTTAGCAGGCCGTTCATTTTTAAGTTCCTTCCCGATGTAAAATATTTCACTGAGTTTTTGTATTAACCTACAACATGGACTTTGGTCTGTAACCATGTCTGATAAACATGAACTGACATTCAGAGCTTAATCCTGACAGGATTTGATTTATAGCGACTGTCTTTTCTACCTGATGAGCATCCATTTTACCCAGACCAAGACAACTTGGTAGATATCGGGGTCAGCAAAATTTTCAACTCATTGTTCTTTCTCTCTCTTACATTCTTTCCTCTTCTTTATTTTTAAAATATGAAATAAAACTAGCAATATGTGTATACTTAGAGAAAATGATAAAGAAATCATCTATTTCCACTTGTTTTTACATATAGCATTATCAATTATTTCTGAAATAGAGATTGCATATATTTTTTCATATTGTCTTTAATTATTCCTTTCTTGGTGATAATTCTATGTATAAATAAAACTGTAACTTAACATTCATTGTTGATTTTTCCGGATACATCTCAGTATCTAGTATTTAAAATAACCAAAAATGTTGCAATAGTAATAGATGATATATATACACACACATATGTCTTTATATATATTATATATTTATATACATATATACATATTTATATGTACATGTGTGTATATATATAACATTCAATTAATTTTTATCAATCAGAAGGTTTTACATAAGGATAAGGAGGGTACATTTTTTAAGAAAAATTATATCTATTTAATTTTAAGATAAGAATTTTAAACTTCTTTTTTAAGGTGGGGGTGTCTTCAATCCTATCAAGAAAGTAGCATGGTGAAAAGATATTGTCTAAATGAGATAGATTTTGAGAATTTGGCCTAATGAATAAATTGGGAAGCAATTGGAGTCAGGAAGTATTTCAAAATTTAAATATGAGATGGTAAAAAAATCATTTTAAAAATCTGGTTACTTTATAAATATCTTCAGAAAAGTGAGAGTTATTGCATTAACAAATTATGCTGCAAAAATAGGTGTGGAGAATATTTCTTCAGCAGTGAAATATATATGGTAGTAGATGTTAAAAAATATCATGTTTGAAAGAAATATCAAATAAATATCTGAGAGATGTTTTTAAAAAAGATTAGAATATATAGGAAAAAATAGAAAATATAGAAAATTAGTGAAGTATATCTAATGAAAGACTGGTAGGAATTCCCAGAAGACGTCAGAGAAAATATAGGTGTATCATGATGATAACACTATGACAATCAAGTGTCTGATACTCAAAGCATATGGATTTCCAGAATAATAGGCATATAGAAAAAAAAACCTATTCTAGAGTACACTCTTAGGAAATTAAGAAAATAGGGATAAGACTAGTTATTGAAATTTCCAGAAAGGGGAAAACACCATGTTTATCTGAGCACTAGAGTTTCATCAAATGCCTCAATACTAGCAGTTGTCCTGGAAAGGAAGTAAAAAATAATGCTGCAAAAATTCTTTTTTTTTTTTAAAGATTTTATTTATTTATTTGACAGAGAGACACAGCAAGAGGGGGAACACAAGCAGGGGGAGTGGGAGAGGGAGAAGCAGGCTTCCCGCCCATCAGGGAGCCTGATGTGGGGCTCGATCCCAGGACCCTGGGATCATGACCTGAGCGGGAGGCAGACGCTTAACCCACTGAGCCACCCAGGCACCCCACTCTTTTTTTTTTCTAACCCAACCCCTGATCGTGGTGAATATTCCCTTACCTCATATTTCTCATACATCTTTTTGCAACTTGTCTTTCAACCTTTTCTGCAAAAGATTAAGCCATTAACACCGAAGCAATAACCAGATTAAAATCTGATGCAAAACATGTTAATCATATCCATACTCCTACATTAGTCTTTGATATTTTTTTCGATGAGTTTTTCTTTTCTCTATCAATAGTGATTTGATAGGGCACCTGGGTGGCTCAGTTGGTTAAGCGACTGCCTTTGGTTCAGGTCATGGTCCTGGAGTCCCGGGATTGAGTCCCGCATCGGGCTCCCTGCTCGGCGGGGAGTCTGCTTCTCCCTCTGACCCTCTTCCCTCTCGTGCTCTCTGTCTCTCATTCTCTCTCTCGCAAATAAATAAATAAATAAAATCCTTAAAAAAATAGTGATTTGATACATTTTATATGTATTAGTGAAAGCATTTAATTATATAATTTTTTAAAGACCAAATATATCTCCCTTTATGGCTAATTTAGTTTCTGCCAGTACCACACCATGTAAGAAGTTTCAAATCAGGCTCAACAAATACTTTGTCATCTGATTTTTATTTATATCTCTAAACCTACAGATCTTTTGTTACACAATATAGTGATAGCATTAGAAGGATTTACAGTAATACGAGAAATCAATTTTAATTACTTTCTTCTAGATTCCAATAGAGCATCTAACAATAGCCACAAAAATTATGTTTGCTCACTTTTATTTGATATTCTGTGTTTATTCACTTAGCAAATTATCCCAGATATGTCAGTTTCCTCTGAATTGCGTTGGTAATATGTTCTCTTTTAACTTGCCTCAAATATTTCACCTCTTCATACACAACATCCATAGAGAACTATATGGACATCAAATTATTGCCATTCCCCTCTATCACCCCACCCCTTTTTTTTAACTGAATACTGTCTTAGGCATTATGATATATAGTCTAAAAGACAATTCTGTTGTTGCCAACTGTTAATACAATGGATTGAATTATCGATTATTTGAATCACAGATGTTACCCAATTGCAAATTTTACTAATGATATAAAAGTTGTGTCACATGCAAAGCACAGAAAACAAAATATTGTTTTCCTTGAGAAGTGTGAAACCTCTGAGAATTCCCAAACGTCTCTCTCTCTCTCTCTTTTACTTTTTTTTTTTTTTTGGCATCAGAACATATTTTGGCTTTAGAATAAGAGTAATGTATGTGCAACATTATTCACAAAGGGAGACTTTTAATGTTGAAACATCTATGTTTTATACTCATTAGACACATAGGTTATCTGACTACCCCTCAGCCTCTATCCAGCTGTATCTCATAAATCTTTAAATGCTATGTTTGTTTACAATCTGGATATATGAGCTATATCCTGATAAACAATTTTATAGATGGAGACTCCCCTTTCTGCTATTAATACCATTAGTATGTTTACTAGCAGATCTGGCTCAAATCACTTGAATATTTACTTGAAAGTCTCTTCCAGGTTATTACTATTATTTTTTTTTGGCTTCTCTAGCAGGAAAGGTATAGCTTCAGAAGTAATATTTTATACTTTACTGCCTACAGACCATTTTCTTCTTAGTGTACGAAATTTGGAAAATACTTTTAAATATTCAAAGCATTCATATGAAATTAGTCCAACTCTTGGTCTGACTCTTATTCATCAATTGGCAATAATAGACTTAAACTTGAGAGGGAAAATATCATATACTCATTAAGACATGAGCTCTTTAGTTATATGCTTTGGGTTCGAATTCTGGCTCTGACACTGATTACTTACACAACTTTGGGTAATTTCTTAATTTCTCCTACTTTACTTCCCTCATTTGTCATTTGGAGATATTATTACCACCTAATCCATAAGGTCAATGGGAGTACTCAATGAGTCAATGCGATGGAAGTCCTTACAAAATGTATGACTTATTTTAACATCCAAGGCTGTTCTTCCTTCTTTTCCCTCCCCTTGAGAGGTGCCATTTGGGAGCGTCTTCTCCAGACTCTGCCACTAGAAAGAAAGCTATTTCTCCATAAATGTTAGTTCTCATTAGTTGCTGTACTCCAGTGACCTAGACTACCTTGTATCCATTTCTTGTACGCTGTCCATTTCCACTTGTTCTCAGCTTTACACTTTTACAATACACCCCTGCTTTATTCTCCCTTTCCCCATTTCTTCTGAAAACCATAGGTCTATCCCTAAATTCATATCCTTTTGGAACCAACCAAATTCTTTAATAACAGCACCACACAAAAAACTTAAGCTAAACTTAAATCATTGAGTTTAATTTAGTCATTGGATAAAGCTATTTTATGTCAGAAAATTTCTGCATCCCTTAACGTAGATTTACATTTCTCTTTATATTGCTAAAGAGAAATAGCAAGCAGTTCAGTCTTACATTTAGAAGCCAAACTCCTTTCAACATAATCACTCTGGAAGATTGCCAATCTATATTGCAGATAGGCACTAAATTAATTCGTTTGGGTCCTGATTCAGCTGTGTTTGCTCAGGAAAAATTTTTGCCTGAAGTTCCATTGACTCTGAGGTCAATAAAGAATTTGCATATATAAATTCTGATAAGTCAGGTCTTGAACAAGTATCTTGCAATTTCTTTCAATGTGATTCCTACTAATGAATAGCCAAATGGTATTTTATGAAGGAATTCAATTGACTTTGGAAAACAGGAGTTTTTCCATTGAGCGGCACCACTGAAATTAAATAAAAGATAATATCTTCTCAAAGCTATTTTTCTTCAATTATTAACTTACAAATAATAATGAATGAATTTAGTTAAGAATAAATCATATGTACCTTCTGTTATTACCAGTAGGTGCATTTTAAATGTTTTATGTGTATCATGTTATAAGTAATCACTCCTGGTATCTGTGTGGAATGAATAGTAGTAAATTGAATTATTTATTTGTTGCCTTTTAAAAGATACATAAAATACCATTGGCTTGTGATGTGCCATGAAATTTGTGCGAGGTTTCTCCATGCTCCATTACAAATATAGAAAGATGAGACAGAGTGTGTTCTAATGAGGATAATGGGAGTCTTTTCCGTTATCTCCATGGTACTAAGTTTTAAGCCATATTTAGAACATTCAATGCACTTAGTATACCCAAATTTGATCAAACTCAGAGAATTAATTCAAAGTCATCAGATGTACAAAATGAGAATACCTTTTTTCTTTAAAGATTATTTATTTATTTATTTGAGTGAGAGAGAGCATGAGCTGGGTGGAGAGCAGAGGAAGAAGCAGACTCCCCACTGAGCAGGGAGCCCGATGTGGGACTGGATCCCATGACTCTGGAATCATGACCTGAGCGAAAAGCAGATGCTTAACCAATTGAACCACCCAGGCACCCACAAAATGGGAATATCAAGTCATAAATCTGAAATAGGTCAAAATATTCCTATTTACTATCCAGAAAAGTAAGTAAAGATAAATTTAATAGGGGTGAATTGACTTAGGTACAGGGAGATGAATTGTGTTGAGGGTTACAGTGGTCCCTTTGCATTTGTTGTGATATATTCTAAGAATTTTACTGATCACAGATATACCAATCAGGGAATAGGGAGGCATTGATTTTATACTAAAACACCATCTGATGAGGATTTAATTGCAGTCTATTCACAAAGGTATGGACAGTATTGAGGGGACTATATCGATTAAAGCTTGTTTCAAAAAAAAGCTCTCCAAAACTTGGTGTCTTAAACCAACCATTTACATAGCTCAAAATTCTTTGGTTTGATAATTGGGGTGCTCAGCTAGGTGATTCTTGTGGTTTGAGCCATTCTAACTCATTCATTTGTGGTTACTTTCCACAGGTTGGCAAGTGGCCATGCAGTATAGGGTGGCTCAGCAGGGCTCAGCTCTGTCCATATGATCTCTCATTCATGAGTAGGCAGGCCTGAGCATGTTCTCATGGTAGCTGGACAGGGCTGTAAGACAGACAGCATAAGGCCTTTTGAGACCTAAACTCAGAATTGACTCACTGTCACTTCATTTTTGCACAAAGTATTTTAAAATTTATAGCCACAGAGACATTTTATCTGTCCTCTTTAGAGCCTTTATATTCACTGAAGTTATTCAGGGAAGAGGTGCCCTTGTCCAGAGGCGGACCCAGAGTTCATGACCATGGACCGATGGTGGCATCAAGATTTTCTCAACTTAATGATTAACAGACTATCAAAGACCAACAGATAACTGAAAAAAAATCCTAAAACATAAAAGAAAGATACTAGATTTAAAAAAAAAAAACAGAAAAAAACAACAATGAATCAATAAAATTAGAAATTAATGTAGTGAAAATGGAAGTAATAGAAATAGAGTCATAAGAAAATTCAGATTAAAAATACAACTGTTAGAGACAGAACAATATGAAAAAAATAAAAGTTTTGCAGCTGTAGTGAGTGAATTTTCCAAGACAGAATCAAATGACAAAGATTAAAAGTGTTAGGAAAGATAAGAGCTATAAATAATCAATGTTGACATTTCAACAACTGCATTACATGTATTATAAAAAGAAAAAAACACAAAAAATTGAAGGGAAGAAACTCATCACTGAAATTCAACCGTATTTTCTGAAGTTACCAAGTCCTCAGATAGGAAGGAATCAGTTTTTGCCTAGCACAGTGAGTTATAAAGACTCTTTCCCAAAGCCATTGTGAAAATTCTGTAATAATGAGAAAAAATAATCATAACTTTAATGATAAGCCACAACAAAAGCACACAAATAAAAGGACTCCTTGAATGGAAGGAGAATTAGACTGTCTTAGATTTCACGACACATCATAATTAAGTAAATATTGGTGCCACTATATTGTTAGTTATTTAAGGTTGGCGGCTTTTTGATTGTTTGACCACTATATTCAAGATGATTTACACTGTTTCTAAAACAATATATGCCCCATTAGTAATTATTTAGTCAAAATACTTAATGTTTGCCATGGAGTTTGTAAATAGGCATGCAGTTTAGGTGTGGGAATTATTTTAAGCAGACTGTATGAAAGACGGTGTTTTTAAAGTACAACTGCTCCTCTAATTCTCATCCTTCATGCTCTTTGGCATTGTGATCTCACAATTCCTTCACTAAGTGTTAGAAACTATCTTTCCATTCTCTTGAATCTGTGCAGGCTCTGAGAGTGCTTTGACTAATATAGTACAGTGGAAGTGTCAGGTCTAGGCATAGCCCTTAACTACCCTAGTGTTTCTGCATCCTACCTTTTAAGCCGCAGGAGCCATATAGAGAGAGCCCATACCACTTAAAAGAGTATATATGGATTCTCCATAAATAGCATATAAGGAATTAACAGCTAAGAACAAGCCATGTGAATGATCTACCTTAGAAGTTGCTGTGATGGTGTCATAAAATTAATCCAGGGCCTAGGCAATTAGCAGAAGCAAGAATGAACCCAGGGAGACTATGAGAAGCTAAAAGGACACAGAGATAGGAGGTTGGAGAGATGATAATATGTCTGTGGTGCCAGAATATTTAGCAAAACTATTGCCTGCTGTGATGTGAAAAGGAAAATTTAACTTTATGAGCCCAGGAATTGCTCTAAACAGATTGTTCAGACCAACTGGTTAGCAGTGTCTGACAAGATACAGCTAGATAAACAAAGATGGAAACTTACAATATTTTAGCAAAATTTAGAGGACATATTGAAGGACTAGGAGAGTCTTTCTACCCAATTAAATGTTTCTAAGGTAAAAAATGATCTCAGGGAAAAGCTCAAATCCAGGGTCTATGTGTAAAACATGACCTCAGAATAATTTCAAAATCAAGTGTGTAGGTGTGAAACCCTTGGCTAAGATCTCAAAAGGATATAAGGTGGTTCCTTTTAAACTTTCTTTACTAGACAAATTTTCTTTTAAGAATAGTCAGAGCAGGGGTGCCTGGGTGGCTCAGGCAGTTAAGTGTCCAGCTCTTGATTTCGGCTCAGGTCATGATCTCAAGGTCATGAGATTGAGCCCTGCAGGGTGCTCTGCACTCAGTGTGGAGTCTGCTTGAGATTGTCTCTCTCTCTTTCACCTTCTGCCCCTCCCCCACTCATGCTCAATCTCTCTAAATAAATAAATAAAATCTTAAAAAAAAACAGTGAGGGCGTGTATGATTCCTAAGTTCTCTTTGATCAAGTGATTTCTAAATAGTCTTAAAGGTGTGCCTAACATTCTCTCCCAAATGGGTCCTGAGAATCTTAAGGAGGTTGCCTATCAGCACCAGAATTCATAGACCAATATAGAGAGGAACCATTTCCTAAAGATTTAAGGGTTTGAGTTTGTGTTTAAAAGAGCCTACTACCAAAAGATCCATAGGAAACCCAGTTTTAAAGAGAATTTTAGTAAACAGAGACACCATTATCGTGGATCAAAGACAAAGGGTGGTCAAAATCAAAAGCAAGCTTGGGGATCCACAACCTTCTGCAAGTAAGGAGACTGAGAGAGCAACCCAAGTGTAAATATAGGCCATTTGCTGAAGGAAGAGTGAGTCAGACTGTAAAATAAAAGCCCAAAGAACAAAAAAGTTAGAGCCATGAAGAAAATTCCCAGAAAGCAAGGGTAGGCTCTAAACAAACACTTTTCTTCAAAGTTATTCTCTCCCTGTACTGCCATGAATGTTGGAAGGGAGCCAGCTTTATCACTTGTCCCCTTCCTTCACAAAACTTCAGACTGAGGGGATTCATATTTGAGTGAAGATTTACCCACAACAGTGTCTGATTTAGATTTCAAAATTCTGGACTTCTAGTTGATGCCATAATAGAATCTTAATCCATTTGGGCTGCTATAGCAAAATCATAGACTGAATGGTTTGTAAACAACAAACATTTATTTCTCATCGTTCTGGAAGTTTGGAAGTCCAAGATTAAGACACCAGCAAATCTGGTGTCAGGTAAGAACCTACTTTCTGGTTCCTGGATTATCATCTTTTTGCTGTGTCCTCACACGGTAGAAGGAGCTAGGGAGTTCTGTAGAGTCTCTTTTATAAAAACACTAATCCCATTTATGGGGGCTTCATCATTACCTTTGGGGATTAAGGTAATGCTGGCCTCAGAATGAGTCTGGAAGCTTCCTTCTGTTTCTATTTTTTGAAATAGCTTCAGGAGAATAGGTATTATTTCTTCTCTGAATGTTTAGTAGAATTCCCTACGGAATCTGTCAGGCCTTGGACTCTTGTTTTTTGTTAGGTTTTTGATCACTGCTTCAATCTTGTTACTGGTTATTGGCCTATTAAGGTTGTCAATTTCTTCCTGTTTCAGTCTTGGGAGTTTATAGGTTTCCAGGAAGGCACCCATTTCTTCCAGGTAGCTCAATTTATTGGCATATAATTGTTGATAATAATTTCTAATAATTGTTTCTTTTTCCTTGGTGTTAGTTGTGATCTCTCCCCTTTCATTCATAATTTTGTTAATTTGAGTCCTTTCTCTTTTCTTTTGAATAAGTCTGGCCAGGGGTTTATCAATCTTATTAATTCTTTCAAAGAACCAGCTTCTCGTTTTGCTGATCTAATCTACTGTGCTTCTGGTTTCTAATTCATTGATCTCTGCTCTAATCTTAATTATTTCTCTTCTAATGCATGGCTTAGGCATCATTTGTTGCTTTTTCTCTAGTTCTTTAAGGTGTAAAGTTAGTTGGTGCATTTGGGATTTTTCTACTTTTTTGAGTGAGGCTTGGATGGCTAAGTATTTCCCCCTTAGGACTGCCTTTGTAGTATGCCATAGGTTTTTGACTGGTGTGTTTTCATTCTCATTGGTTTCCATGAATTGTTTAAGCTCTTCTTTGATTTCCTGGTTGACCCAAACATTCTTGAGCAGAGCGGTCTTTAGCTTCCAAGTGTTTCAATTTCTTCCAAATTTTTTCTTGTGACTGAATTCCAGTTTTAAAGCATTATGGTCTGAGAATATGCAGGGAATAATCTCAATCTTTTGGTATCGGTTGAGACCTGATTTATGACCCAGTATGTGGTCTATTCTGGAGAAAGTTCCATGTGTGCTCGAGAAGAATGAGTATTCTGTTGTTTTTGGGTGAAATGTTCTGCAGAAATCTGTGAGGTCCATCTGGTCCAGTGTGTCATTCAAAGCTCTTGTTTCTTTGTTGATTTTCTCTTTAGATGATCTGTCTATTGCTGAGAGTGGAGTATTGAAGTCTCCTACAATTAACATAGTGTTATCAATATGACTCTTTATTTTGGTTAACAGTTGTCTTATGTAGGTGGCTGCTCCCATGTTGGGGCATAGATATTTACAATTGTTAGATCTTCTTGTTGGATAGACCATTTAAGAATGATATAGTATCCTTCTGTGTCTCTAACTACAGTCTTTAGTTTAAAATCTAATTTGTCTGGTATAAGAATTTCTACCCAATCTTTCTTTTGAGGTCCATTGGCATGGAAGATGGCTCTCCATCCCTTCACTTTCAGTCTGGATGTATCTTTAGGTTTAAAATGAGTCTCTTGTAAACAGCATATGGACAAATCCCGTCTTTTTATCCAATCTGCAACCCTGTGCCATTTTATGGGAGCATTTAGGCTGTTCATGTTGAGAGTGATTATTGAAAGATATGAATTTATTGTCATCATGTTGCTTGTGAAGACCTTGGTTTTATAGATTGTCCCTGTAAATTTCTGTTCTATATCACTCTTGGGGTCTTTCTCCTTTTAGAGAACCACCCTTAATATTTCTTGCAGGGCCAGCTTAGTGGTCACATATTCTTTTAGTTTCTGCCTGTCTTGGGAGCTCTATATCTCTCCATCCATTCTAAATGACAGCCTTGCTGGATAAAGTATTCTTGGCTGCATGTTCTTCTCATTTAGTACCCTGAATATGTCTTGCTAGCCCTTTCTGGCTTCCTAGGTCTCTGTGGGTAAGTTTGATGTTATTCTGATGTTCTTCCCTCTGTTAGTAAGTAATATCTTCCCCCTAACTGCCCTTAAGATGGTTTCCTTGGTTCTAAGATTTGTGAGTTTCACTACTACATGCTGGGGTATTGGCCTGTTTTTCTTGATCTTGGGCAGGGTCCTCTCTGCCACTAGGACATGAATGTTTGTTTCATTCCCCAGATTAGGGAAGTTCTCAGCTACAATTTGCTCAAATATATCTTCTAGTCCTGTCTTTCTCTCCACCCCCTCAGAGATCCCAATAATTCTGACATTGGAATGTTTCATCGTGTCACTTCTCTGATTCTATTTTCATGGATTTTGAGTTGTTTTTCCCTGGCCTCCTCTTTTCCCTTCTTGTCTATTAATTGGTCTTCTAGGTCACTAATTTGTTCTTCTGCCTCACATACTCTAGCTGTTAGATTATTTAGATTAGACTGGATCTCATTGATACCATTTTTAAATTCTGCCAATTTAGCTTTCATTTCTGCCCTTAGAGATTCTATGTTTCCATTAATTGATTTCTCCATTCTAGCTATTGTCTTCACAATTGCTAGCCTGAATTCCATCTCTGCCATCTTGGTTATATCTGAATCCATTTGTAAATCTGTGGCATAAGTCATAGTCTCTGAGTCTTTTCTATTTTGGGGGTTCTTCCTCCTAGTCATTCTGTTGAGGGGTAATTGAGGGAATGTATAGAGTCCAAATTATTGACCACAACCCAAGCAAGATGCACTTGTTTTATAGGGACCTTAGGGTTGCTGGCCTCTTGTTTTCTCAGGCTGTCTTCTGGGGGAGAGGGGCTGCCTCGTTGTTACTCAGACAACCCTTTTTGGGCAGAGTTTAGTTTCCCTGCCCCCTGTGGCAGGGGATGGGCTTACTGAAAACTGGTTTTTGGGGGGCTTTTATTCTCTGGTGGCTTTTCCTGGTGGCTTTCTGAATCTCTTCCAAGAGACAGAGCAGAAGAAATCATTTCCAATCCTCTGCCTAAGAGCAGAGTGATCCAGTCTGTTCTTCAGTGAGCTTTCTAGGCCACACTATCTCCATTTCTGTCTATGCTGTTATAAACTGCAGCGTCCTGGGTTGTGCGTCCCTCAGCAGCAGTGTTCCCAGTGGTCACCTCCAGGTGGGGGCACGTCTCTGCCCTTTGTGCTTCTAAAATCTCCAGCCGCCCCCAGTTCCCAGGCGTGGCCCCACCACTCTGGTTTTCCATCCGGGGTGCTGCCCTAAAGTCCTCTCCCCATTGCTACCAGTCTGCAAGTCTGTGCCCTGTCCCCAGCATGGGAGGCTATTGCTCACTGGCAGTGTAGGATCCCCATGGCTCAGCTCCCTCCCCCTTCCATTTATCCTCTGATATCTGCCTGCAGAATCATGGCTCCCTGCATCAGACCTTGAAACCAACCGCCTGTGATATTCTGTTTATAGAGATCCAGATCTATCTTCTTACATCTCAGGCTGGTTTTTGTGGGTGTTCAGAGTGGTCTGGTAGATATCCAGCTCAATTCCAGGGACTGGTTAGAATAGGGTCCCCTACTCCTCTGCCATCATTTTCTCTACTGCCCTCGCCATTTTGGATTTTCCAGCATAATTGAACCCCTAAATGAATTTTACTGCTGGAGCTGTATACTCATGAAATAAAACAATGTTTTTTAAGAAGGATGCAGCCAAACCATAGATGATCTAATAACTCTGTTAATAGTTATTTACTTATTATATTTCCTGAAATAAAATGGAAGATTTTTATTAGGAGAATGGAATGAACAAAACTCCTTAGGGAAAATAACACCTTGAGTGATAAGGATGATGAAATCCCTCAATTCAACCAGAAATGGATAATGATGGTGTGAAGTCAAAGGGCTGATTGTTGGGGGGTAAAGACTTTAATCCAGCCTCTATCATCAGTGTCAATGAGTACCTTAATAAAAGTAAAGGCATTTTTCTAAAATGAAGAACAAGAATCATTGGGTTAACACTTCCTTGAAATGTCTGTTAAAATGTAGTTTTCTGAGTCCCACTGTGGAAATATTTCTGCAGAGTACCTACTGGTCAATGTCTGTGAGATTTGAAAACCAATGACACAGGGGATATAGAAGAGAAATGAAGTTAAAAA
The DNA here is from genome assembly GCF_003265705.2 of Callorhinus ursinus. Lineage (NCBI taxonomy): Eukaryota > Metazoa > Chordata > Mammalia > Carnivora > Otariidae > Callorhinus > Callorhinus ursinus. The sequence continues at coordinate 78,317,722 of NW_027397065.1, read as the reverse complement.
TGCAAGTATTCTGTTCATTTTCAGACTTCTGGAATTTAAGCTGAAAGTCAAAAATGAAGGACTAGAGTTTTAGAAAGATACCAGAGCTGTAGACCAGTATTTGGTGGATGACATACTCAATATAGATATCAAAATATTAGACATCTCCTTGAAGTAAAGAGTTCTTCCCCTTCAGTCTTGCTTTGCTTTTTCAGTTTGACAAATGTTTAAAAATAGGAGAAGCAGTTTTATTCTCCTTTATGTACTTTGGAAAGGAAAGTTTGTTTTCTGCTAAATTATGACACTAAACTATTTCTCTCTTCTAATTATAGATCTCAAAATATCATGGATAACTTATTCATTTGTGTTTTTTACAAAAGTTGGAAAGTAGAAATTAAAGTTTAAAGCAAGTATAATGGGAACTTTTAGAATGTGTTTTCTTTGCAGGGTTTTATAAATGACAAGAAACTGGAAAATTGCAATGGTACACAAAAAAAGAGAGGAGAAGAAATAGAGAACGAGTTTAACTTTGTTTATTCTCACAATCAGGCAAAAAGCTCAGCATCACTGGGCTGGGAATTCACTTGTTTTCTGAGAATTTAGGGAAAAGGAGAGGCCCATGGAGAACAATATAAATCCATAACACTTTGACAATGATTTCCATTTCTAGGTATGGAGTATAGGCAAAGGTAGAATAATAAAAGCCAAGATTTTTTTTGTTTTGTTTTTTTGTTTTAAAGAATAATATAACACACATATTCACATATCTGTGTGCACAGGAATCTATCATTAATTTCATAATCATTGTCAATTTGACATTTAATAGTTAATAAGTTATTAAGTGTTTAGATTGGCATATTCATTTACAAAGAAAATTTCTATTTATACTTATATCTATTGTTAATTTACCAAACACAATTGATGCCAATCAATCATTTGACTATGCAAAACTTTCTAGGAATCAGAAGTCCAGCCTAGAACATACATTTTTAAAATATATTTTTAAGGGCATGCCTGTATATTAAAAGTAAAGATATAAGAAGTAATGATTCTGGGCGCCTGGGTGGCTCAGATGGTTAAGCGTCTGCCTTCGGCTCAGGTCATGGTCCCAGAGTCCTGGGATCGAGTCCCGCATCGGGCTCCCTGCTCCTTGGGAGCCTGCTTCTCCCTCTGCTTCTCTCTTTCTCTCTCTCTCTCTCTGTCTCTCATGAATAAATAAATAAAATCTTAAAAAAAAAAAAGAACTGAAGTTTAAAAAAAAAAAAAAAAGAAGTAATGATTCATTGCAAGCACAATGTGTTATTATTAAGAAATTGTCCCAAGCTACATAGACAAATTTCAGTCAGAAACTGGAAAATGTAAATAAAGGAGCTTCAAAAAATTAAATTATAATAATTCAGGTCAGAAAAATAAAAATACATTTACATTTCTCAAATTATTTCTCTTCCTATTTTCTTTTTTTTTTAAGATTTTTTTTTATTTATTTGACAGAGAGAGATACAGTGAGAGAGGAAACACAAGCACGGGGAGTGGGAGAGGGAGAAGCAGACTTCCCAAGGAGCAGGGAGCCCGATGCGGGGCTCGATCCCAGGACCCTGGGATCATGACCTGAGCCGAAGGCAGACGCTTAACGACTGAGCCACCCAGGCGCCCCTCTCTTCCTATTTTCTTAATACGCAAATTACTTTGTCTATAATCTACAGAATATTAATAGGCTACTTATTCTGTTTATTATTTATTGGTATATCTTTCAGTAAGAGTGATGTTGAGAGAAAATGTGTCTTATTTTAAAAATGTTTCTACTTCTTTCATAATGGGCACAATTTTTTTTCTAATTCCTACTAGAATTAAGAAAAAAAGAAAAAGAATATGCTTGTCCCAGAAAAGAATGTCAAACTTAGGCAAGCCTGAAAGCATTTAGTTATTTCAGGAAGGGAGTATTCAAAAAATAATTCTAAAAATGTATGCAATTTTCAAAAACTACTGAGAATAAATATTTGATGTTTGTAAATCCCGCTTTCAGGCAAAATAAATCATTGCCTATGTTATTAATGTGGTTCAATTTAATGTTTTAAAACATTTAAATCCATAATGGTTTTAAAATAATTTTTGGTAAATATTTTGATGAATACTATGGAATAAATGATTATCTTTACCACTATTAACCAATTCAAGGAAATATTTCTTTTTTTACTTAAAAAATATGTCATCTGTTACTGCTTTAAAATCTGCCTTTACCAGACAATCAACATATGAAACAATTTTGTTTCTGAATGAAATATTTAATTTAATAATGTGTCTCCCTTTTCTTATGTCAGGATTATCCTTTTTCTCATTGTTTCTCTGTACATTTAAGTCAGTGTTAATCACATTTTAAAAATCACTTTATTAAAAATTACCTGGTTTTGCTTATAAAAATATTTTTTATTTTTAGAACACTTTTATATTCACAGAACATTTAAGTGGAAAATATATCTTATATACTCTTTCCCCCCACTCACACATAGTTCCCCACTATCAACATCCCAGCACCAGAGTGATACATTGTTACAATCAGTGAATCTACACTGAAGCATCATTACCACACCAATTCCATTAACAGTAAACTCACTATTGATGTTTTATATTGTAGAGTTTTTTATTCTTTAGTTTTGACAAATGTACAATGACATATGTCTGCCACTATAATATTATACAGAATAGTTTCACTGCCCTAAAAATCCTCTGTGCTGTGCCTATGCACCCTTCTTCCTTCCTAACACCTGAAAACCACTGATTGTTTTCCTGTATTCATAATTTTGCCTTTTCCAGAATGTCATATGGTTGGAATCATGCAGTATGTAGCTGTTTAAGATTCACTTCTTTCACTTAGTAATATGCATTTAAGATTCCTCCATGTATTTTCATATCTTGACATATGATTTCTTTTTAACACTCAATAATATTCCACACTTTATCCATCTATTCAAATACTGGAAGACATCTTGGTTGCTTCCAAGTTTTGGCAATTATGAATAAAGTTTCTCTAAACATCAGTGTGTGGGTTTTTGTGTGGACATATGTTTTCAACTCCTTTGGGTAAATACCAAGGAGCAGAATGCTGAATAATATGGCACCATCTGTTTAGTTTGTTTGTTTGTTTGTTTTTAAGAAAGCTTCCAACTGTATTCCAAAGTGGCTAATCATTTTGCATTCCACCAGCAATGACTGAAAGTTGTTCTTATTCCTCATCCTCTTGTCAGGATTTGTTGTCAGTATTCTGGATTTTGGCCATTCTAATAGGTGTGTAGTGGTACCTTGTTTGTTGCTGTTGTTGTTGTTATTGTTGTTTTGCAATTCCCTAATAACATATGTTATAGAGCATATTTTCCTATGCTTATTTGTCATCTGTATATCTTCTTTGGTGAGCTGTTTGTTAAGATCTTTGAACTATTTTTAACTGGGTTGTTTGTTTTCTTATTGTTGAGTTTTAAGAGTTCTTTATATAGTTTGGGTAATAGTACTTTTTCAGATAAGGCCATCACAAATATATTCTTCCATTCTGTAACTTGTCTTCTCATCCTCTTGACAATATATATTTATTAGAGAAGGAGTGTTTAATTTTAATGAAGTCCAGCATATCAATTTCATCTTTCATGTCTCCTGGCTTTGGTGCTGTATCTAAAAAACCACTGCCAAATCCAAGGTCCTCTAGATTTTCTTCTATGTTATCTACTGTGAGTTTTACCGTTTTGTATTTGACATTTAGGTCTTTGGTTCACTTTGAGTTCATTTTTGTGGAAAGTGAAATGTCTGTGGCTAGATTCATTTTTATTTGCATGTGGATGTTCAGTTTTTCCAGCACCATTTGGTGAAAAGATTAACTTTCTCATTGTACTGCTTTTGATCCATTATCAGAAGTCTATTTCTGGGCTCTCTGTTCTGTTGCAATGATCTATTTGTCTATTCTTTCACAAATACCACACTGTCTTGATTACTGTGGCTTTATAGTAAATATAAACTATGTTTATATGTTTATATAATTAAACTATGTTTATATAGTAAATATAAAGTATGTCTTGTAGTTGGGTAGTGTCAGTTTTCTGACTTTGTTTTCTTCCTTCATTATTGTGTTGGCTATTTTGGATCTTCTTCCTCTCTGCATTAACTTTACAATCATTGTATCAATATTGACAAAAAATAACGCTGAGATTTTGATTAGAATTGCATTGATCTATAGATCAAGTTGGAAAGAACTGACATCTCGACAAATTAATTTTTTTTTCAGGTGAAATTTAGAATTACTTTAACTTTCCCTGCTTCCCATTAGGACTTAAAATGTAATCATACACTCCTATATAACATTTTGAGAAGGATATACTTCTTTTCATTTTGTCTAACTATTCAAAACCTTGGCTGCTTCTTAATTTATCCAAATACTCCTTTGTGTTTAAAATAAACATTACCATTTTATTCACATACATCCTGTTAAATTCATGTTACTTTTCTAACTAACTGTGATGTTATTTTAGGAATTGACAAGTACTTTATACACTGCCTCTCATTTTCTGCATTCTTAAACAGTGTATATAATACAGGGGCATTTCTTAAAATGTTTAAATATATATATATTAAGCATTTTATCTCCTGAATCTTTTAGGGATTTTCTGCAGTCATTTTGTGTTTTATATACCTGCATTATCTGTTTGAGATCCCAGGCATATGTAGATTAATAGGCAGCTAATATAAGAAATTAGCTTGTCCAGATCACAGATGTGATAGATATCACAGGGCCAGCAGATGAGTTTGAGTGGACCGCAGTTGAGCTATATTCTCCTCCAGGAAAAAGTCTTGCCCCATTCTTCAGCTCTACTTGCTTCAAACAGTGCTCTGGAGAAGCTTTCAAGGCCTCACACCAACAAGCACTTTTCAGAACCATGAAACCTTATGTGTATGTGAATCCCTTACAGCTTCCAGCAGTGATCTTGGTTTCCCACAAAACATAAATCTGCTCATGTGTTGAGGCTTTAACCAGAGACCATGCCATGTTGTCACTAATTATAGTATCTACAGGTAGTCACTTTGCTTTTGCTTCCACACCTAGCTGTGTCTTGGTTAGGAGACCTTGGGAAGCTTACTATGTATCTTTGTGTTTTGTTCTCCTCTTCTTTAAAATGGTATTTAAATGCATTAATAAGTAAAAACCACTTAATACAGCAACTGCCAACTATCAGGCACTGTAAGGATTTACTGCTATGATCATCTCACCTGTTGAGTCAAATCCAACAAGAGTTGGAGTTGAGTAAGGAAAGAAAGAATTGACCAGGGGAGGTGAGATACAAAATGAACTTACATAGAAAAATTAGATGAAACTAAAACTTCCCATTTGCTTAGTTTTCATGTAAGAAATATGCCAACATGTATAAAATTCTATGATACCCTTGTCTCAACAATTATTTGTTATTCATGCTAAGAACATAGCCTATCTAAAAATATTCACAATGTTAATTATAAAAATAAAATATGTTTTCAACAATAGGGAAATAGTTAAGCCAATTGTAGCATAGTCATAAAATGGAATCCTCAGTGAAATTGAAAAATGATGTGTCAAATATTATTTAATAACAGAACATATTGATATTATAATGTTAAATATATAAATTATAAGAATTTAAAGTTATGTTTTGCATTAAACCTGCTTAAAATATTAATGAATGTGGATATATAGAAAGGAAAAATGGTGAAAGTTATTTTAGAAAACCCCTTTTAAGCCCTTTTCAATAGGTTAGAAATCTTGTCATTCAGAACACAGTTGATGGCTTTTCCTCAGTGTCTTTGAAAAAGCAGGGACTAAGAAATCACAACTGCTCCTCATTATTATTTTCAGGTGAGTCCTAGAAAGATCCATGTGTAACTTTCTTCAATATTTGAATCTCAAATTGTTGTAATAAACTGAACCTGAAATGCTTTTATTATCCTGTGAGAAATCACTGTATAAAAATTATTCTAGCTTGTTGTTGAATGCTGATTCTAAATAACACAGAAGGTGCTGCTTATTTAATCTTCTGCAGATGGGTAATGGAGTTATGGTTGTTTCTGACCACTGCCAATCACTTTTCCTTTAGAGAGGCTGTAAGAAGTTTGGAACACATACAAATGTAGTCATTGATGGGTGGTAACTGGCAAATGCTTTGTGTCTACTGTATAAACTGTTGGGAGAGAGGTTCACTTCTGATTTGACAGAAAAATAACTCAATCTCAAATCTCATAGACAAAGGCCTGAAACCACTGAGGCAGTATCGTAATGTGATGACAGAGTGTTTTATATAGGAATACTCAGTAGAGTAGCACTAAATGTCCTCAGGGTCTCTTTAGTCCTGAAATTTCTGACTCACCACTTATGTTAAATGAACTAAAATTGGTCCTAGCTGGGAGAAGGCAGTCATTTCTAAATTTTGGACTAGGTTAGTTTCAGTTATATGTGAGTGGTATGATTATGAGCATCTTTATTTTCTGTAATATGTGATCCTTCTTTGTACTTCCCACCACTGACTAGTTCTTATTTACTGTGAATTGACAGATTCTATAAAAAATTACAGAACATCAGGTTTGTTCCTAGCTTTGTCATTAAAACAACCATTAATCTCTCCCCAATCCTCTCGATATGCTTTTAGAGATTATAACCCAAATTTCAGTGCACCACTGATAATTCCCATCTCTATGTTTTCTTCTGTTTTGTTTATTTATTTATTTTTTATTTATTTATTTTTTTGTTTTTTAAAGAGGAAATTTCAGGTTGCCTGGGTGGTTCAGTCAGTTAAGCATCTGTCTTCGGCTCAGGTCATGATCCCAGGGTCCTGGGATCATGCCCTGTATCAGGCCCCCTGTTCAGTGGGGAGTCTGCTTCTCTCTCTCCCTCTGCCCCTTTCCCCTGCTTATTCTCTCTCTCTCTCAAATAAATAAATAAAATTTCTTTAAAAAAATTAATAAAGAGGAAACTCCAGTGCCAAAGCCAAGGCTGGAGAGAGGGCCCAGCCTCTGTGGAAAACAGCTTCTGAGTGAATACAAACTCTCCTTGTGTCAGGAGCTCCCTGTTATTCTAAACCTAGATGTTAGCCCACTCTTAGCCTAAAGGGTGATCCACACAGTTCCCCTGTCCCATCTCTCCTCAGAGGGGCTTGTCACTCTTCAGAATTCAGTTCATTTGCTTGCTTTGAAATTTGGCTTTCTGACGGGTTCAAGAAAAGCTGCAATTTTGTAGATTTTCCAGCTTGTTATAACAGAAGCGACATCTTGCATCTAAATTGTACACAGAACTGCCACCCCACACTATTCCATGGCTGTCTTTCAAATGAACCCCAGTCTTTTATGCACTTCTTTTAAGGACAAGTGCCATTAAGTGTTTAATAATCATTTCTTCATTGTTTATTCCTTCATTGGAATCCATTTCTTCATTGGATATTCATCTTGGAAATCAGCATCCAAGGCACCATGGCTGTCTTCCTGCCTGCCACTGTAGCACCCTTACTCCCCACTGGTCTCCCCCCTTCATTCCAAGTTATGTCACAATTTTGGATTAAATCAATACTCAAAGTTTAACTGATGACTATGTGAGTCATGTTTACATTGAGCTAAGACTGCATTTTGAAAGTAGTCTCAGCTCTCGCTCTCTCTCTCTTTTTTAAATCTCTTTATATAGTATTTCCTGAAAACCAGAGTTACCTTTTTCATTTGCTTCATTTTCTTGGATTTACTTTCCATTTTAATTAATTAATTTTTTTAAATTCAAGTATAATGAACATACACTGTCATGTTAGTTTCAGGTGTACAATATGGTGATTTGCCAATTCTATACATTACTCGGTGCTCACCATAATAAGGGTACTCTTAATCTGCTTCCCCTCTTTCTTCCCTTTTGTTTTATGGATATTCATAATATAGGGAGCATATCAAATATTTCACTGGCTGCCTTAAATGCAACTCTTCTGACATTGATGGGTGGTTGTCTGTGTTCTTGTCAGCGTAAGGAAAGAAGGCAGTGGAAAGGAACAAGTGTTCTCTTATATTCTTTCACAGAGACAAGACTACTCTGTTTCTGCAGCCAAAACACAAGTATACCACACTGTTCTTTTGTTCACTGTCTCCATTCACTTTTTAATTTAATGTATATTTTTCTGAGAGTTGGATAATGAATTGCCTTTTTCATATGTCAGTGTTAAGAGATAATGTTTAATCGCAGTTTTCTAGATATTTAGTAGAAATGTAAAACATTCCTCATCAGGGCATATTACTAATCAGTATTACAAACCAGAGGCCTATCTTAAAGGCATTGCATATAATTGGGAAATAAACACAAATACCACCAAGACCTGGCTAAACATTTCCTGTTATGATTTAAAACATCTTGGCTAGGGGCACCTGGGTGGCTCAGTTGGTTAAACATTTGATTCTTGGTTTCAGCTCAGGACATGATTTCAGGATCATGAGATTAAGCCCCGCATAGGGCTCTGTGCTCAGCAGGGAGTCTGCTTGAATATTCTCTCCCTCTGCTCTGTCCCCCCTCTCTCTTTCTGTCCCTCTCTCCCTCTCTCTCTGAGATGTTTTTAAAAAACATCTTGGCTAAAACTTCTAGGCCACTTCACAAAAATATTTCTGTATGCACTAAGAAAAGTGATTTAACCATAAAAAATAAAAAGATTTAGAAAACAAGTCCAGAAAAATAGTAAGAACAAATGTTAACTAACAATAGACTATTAGATTATGTAGAGGTCATATTTTTTACTTTGGTTAATATTTGATATGTAACCAGGAGAAGGTGATAGTTTATGTTAGCAATTTGTGTTCAATACCCAGAAATTAAAGATAGTAGTTAATACAAGGATTTTAGAGTCATGACAAATGCTTTTCTCTATTAAAAGTTTATTGGCTCAATAAAGGATGTACAGAGGAGTAAAATGATTTGCATAGTGGTAGATCTCTGATTGGATGCATTTCTTTACTGGTTTAAGTTTCACATGTTTCACATTGTGAGAAAAAAGAAAGGTAAGGGCTATGAATAAGCTACATGAAATTAAAAATCAAGTAATTATCAACCATTTAATTTATATGAATTGCTGAACAATTACTTAATGCTCTACCTAAAATGTTTTTCTAGACATCTTTCATATGTATTCACAAGACACGGGACATGGTATCTGGCTTTGTACATCTTCCATAGCACTTTTATTTTTAAGTGTTAGAAAACTTTCAACTGTCTAGAGTGATTTATTGTCATCATATCAAAGTGAAATGTAACTTTTCAAATAGAAGGGTTAGAAAAGAATCAAGAACTGTCCACTTTTTTTGAGAAAGCATTTGTTTCTGGAACTCCTTCTTCACTACACAACAACTGTTCAGCAACAGACAACTTCCAAGGAATAGCAATTCTCCAGTATAATCTTGTACTATTCAATCTTCCTGGGCTTCTCCTGTTTTAAAACATACAATAGAAATACTTACTTAGATGAAGCATCTAATTTCTAACCACAACACCAAACTCAAAACTTACTAATTTAACATTTTAAAAAATCTCAGGTGTTATTAAATTTACTGAATTATTTAAATAAAAGTTCAGCATTTAGAATGGATATGTTAGGAAGACTAATTTCTTTCAACTCTAAATGTCAGATTGTAGACTTGAAGCCACTAGACAAGAACGTTTCTTCTATTTATGTTTATGTAGGTATGTGAGTGCTGTGTGTATATGTGTGCACATATGTCTAAGGTTAGACTCTCCTGAGATGATCTCACAACAAAGATCTTAGACTGGGTTATTTCTTTGGGAAGGGATCCCAGAAAGCAACCGTAGGGTACAGTGAGAGTGAAGGAGCTGAGAGAAATAAGTCAATGCAAGGGATATTGATGAAGAGGTGACCACTGGAGACATCTTGGTCTCTGCAGGGCTGGGGACTTCTAGGAGATGGTTCAAAATATGCCCCAGATTCATTGTTTGCGTCTGGGGCATATTTTGAACCATCTCAATGAATCATGGAACACTACATCAAAAGCTAATGGTGTAATGTATGGTGATTAACATAACATAATAAAAAAAAACAGCAAAACAGCAAAAAAAAAAAAAAATACCCCAGACTCATTCCTCCAAGGGATGCAAAACCTGGGGTGCTAATCTACCAGCTCAACTCTGCCATAGGTGGAGTGCCACTCTCAGGAGCATAACTGCTGAGCATCCTCAGCCTGACCTTCAAGCAGCCCAGAGAAAAGCCTCAGGAAGAGGCACAGATGTTTGCCTTAAGAAGACATGGTAGCAAAGAGCACCCAGGCTATACAAGTAGGACACCAATAGGTGGTAGAACATACACTTGTGTGATTATACACACTGATTTTAATAACTAATATAAAATTTAACTTTAGAGGATGAACAAAATAGGAGCCACTAAAATATCCAGACAAAATTAATATAAAGAAAAATCATCACCGTATGAATGTCAATGATTTAATTATTTTTGAAGATGATGAGGTTTTATATTAATTTCATAAAACTATTTGACATATAGGAGTGCAAGATTAAAAAGGAAACCAGGAGGATAGGGTTGGATAAGTGACAAAATATGAACCCTGGCCTTAGGATAAGTGATGGCAAACCAAAAAGAGACATAGAGATCATAAGCTGAGAGCAAACTAAATATCAAATTAGTTAAACTGAAATAGTTAAAAGCAACTAGATCTGTTTTACAGGCTTTGCAGAAACATTTGTCTCACCTCTGAGGCAGACATGCCAACCAGCTAGGGCCACCCCACTGAGCTTGGTTATTTTACTACTAATTTTTCTGCATCCTCCAGAAAGATACTTAATGCATCCCCAATTTTTTCAATTAGAAAATAATATGGTAGCCTTGAGTAATTTCTAGTTGTCACCCTGCAGTATTATTTTCTTTTTAAAATAAAAAAAATATTTATTTATTTATTTGAGAGAGAGAGAGAGAAAGCAGGGGGAGGGGCAGAGAGAGAAGGAGAGGGAGAGAGAGAGAATCTCAAGCAGACTCCCAGCTGAGTGTGGAGCCCGCTGTGGGGCTTCATCTCATGACTCTGAGATCAGGACCCTAAGATCACGACCCTGAGATCATAACCTGAGCTGAAATCAAGAGTTGGATGCTTAACTGACTGAACCACCCAGGCTCCCCTGCCCTATTATTTTTCTGACTATATGGATATTTTCCACATATCTCAGAATACATTTATACAATTAAACAATAATATGAGAATCACTTAAAAGGGGTATAGAGATTTGAGTGCACATGTCTCCCTCCCATTTCCTTCCTGGAATCACACACACACACACACAAAATGAGACAAGTCATTCAGTGGAACAAGGGATTTTGACTGTCCCTGTGGGTTCCTCTGAGTCATTGGGAGGAAGACTAAGACAGGGGTCTATATCCTCACTGGAACTGAATTAAAGCAGAAGGCTCATTACAGAAAAGGAGCTTTATTTCTGCTCAGAGAATGGAGCCAGTCCAAAAACCTCAAATTTTTATGAATTTAGGCAGAAAAGGCCAGTGGGTCACATGAGGAAAGACCAAAAAAAGAGAAAGACAGATAGTTTAAAAAGAGCAAATGATAATCCATATGGAGATGATTTTAGGGTTCAAAACAGACACTGAGAACTACAGCAAATAGAATGATTTTCCTTGTTTGTTTGTTTGTTTTTTGTTTGTTTTAAGAACAAATCAAAAAAGAAAACAACCACTTTAAGGACCAAATTAATGTTCTGGATAATGAAAAGGAGAAAAAATAAACAAGTGAAAATTCAAAAATTAGAGTTTAAAAGATGAGGCTTGGATGATTAAGCAGATTTCCAGAGGGAGAAAAAGGAGCAGATAGAGAGAAGTCTATTGAATACATAAGACAAAATAATTTTGGACCCACAAACATAATCTTCTCTAACATAAACGAAACCACTTTTTATGTTTCCAGAGGGAAAAAAAATTACTTAGCCTATTATTTTTCTGTTGACTTATGATATATTACCCAATTCCTTTCTATTAAAAACTGTTTGTAAAGCACAGGATATAGAGGAGTTTAAAATCAATACAATGCAATTGATTTGAAAGAATTTTTAAAGAGCAAGTGATAAATGCAAGATGCAGAAAGTGGATGTACTTGATTCCTTTTATCAAAACAGTAATGAAAATCATATATATATATATATTTTCGAGCATATATTTGTGAATATGTATGCATACACATACACATGTATATGCATGTTTTTAGTGTGTATGTGTGTGGCTTTTTGTGGGGCAGGGTGAGTGTGCATATTGTGTGTGTAAACATATAACTAACAGATACTATGCTCATGACAAAATATGAAAGTATACTTATAATACATTTGTATTTGCTCTTCTCCATAACATGTTGGCTTGCTGCCCTGGTCTCTGTCATCTGCACTTGGGAACCAAGGCTGAAATAGTAGCCCCTGCCTATGATACCCAGGTTCATGTCAAAAGGAAAATAGATTTGGTGAGGAAGCACCATCTTATGACTTCCAATTGGAATGATCTTATTCACATATATTTCATTGACCAAAGCAAGCTACGTGACTAAGAGGATATCAGTAGAATGGAAAAGAATAGTCTTCCCAGAAAGGAACACCTCAGGGGAAAAAATATGTACTGAGTACTAATATTAATCTACTATAGGTCACATTTACAATTATGTGTAAATTTGGATATTTGCATATCCATAATATGAAAACCAAGAACTTTTTTTCCTAAAAAATCCCCAAGACTGCTTTAAAGGGAAAGAAAATCAACAAGGTGGAAGTTCTCATATGAATAACTTATAGCAAGAAGACAATGGAAAAATGACTACAGATTACTAATAGGAAAAGAAAAAAGGCTAATGTGTTCAATATTTCCAGACAAGAAATCATTTATCTATCAGTAAAAAAAAAAAAAAAAAAAGAGAGATAATTTTGGATATACAGTGGCTCATAAGATATGCAACTGTATATTCTCTATAAAGATATAATTGAATCAAAAGGAATGTTGAATTGGGGATTGGTACTTTAGATAATATTGATCAATTAATATTGTAGAATTTGTATAGCCAAATATAAAAATAATTGTAATACAGTGAAATACATTAAATACGTTTTTTTGAAGCAGGAAAAAATAAATATGAGTGGTAAGTGAATAGTTAACAAATAAATATTCTAAATTATTTGAAAATGAATACAAGTGATGCGGCAGAGAGATCGGTCTGATGCAGTTATGGTGACAGCAACAGTATAGATTGATCAAATATATTTCAAGAGGATGGTATTTGATATGTTAATATAATAATTCATAACTTAAATTTAATTCTGGCTGTTAAAGAAGATCATCCATATGCTGGTGAAATGGAAATACCGGTATATTTCCAGTACTTAAAAAGGTGAGGGCAAGAGAAAGAGCAAGATTGAGAGGGAGAGAAGGAGCAAAAAAGGGAAAAAACAATGCAGGCAAACATCAGAGTAAGAAAGACTAAAAAACCAAAATCTTTTAAATAATAAGCATAAAACTAGAGTTCTATTCCAATTATGCAAAATTTGGAGCCTAAGCAGTAACTTAGGTCAATCACTTTATCACTATAAACATTCATGCTTCTCAGATACAGGTGTTCTGTGATATTTCTGTAAATGATTTATGTGCAGTTGCAGTTCTGCAGTGGATTTAAAAATGCATCATTATCATTTAAAAATGATAATGGTATCATTATTGCACCTGATGTAGTTAGAACCATGTGTCTCCATAAACTGTGGACAGGATGAAAGTGGAGTTTGCTTTCACTCAGAAAAAGAAAGGAACCCACCAAGACAGATAAAGTTTTTTGATTGATGATCTTAAATATCATGTGGGTATGCTAATGCGGATAAGGCTGCCATATGCAGCACAGTAGGACACAATGAAAAAGGGTCGAAGTCATCTTTAGTTAGGGCAAATAGCATCAATACTACTCCTATTTGTGGACTCTTGTCTGGATGATCTCTTTCCAGAATTAGTCAAGCTGCCATTGAGGGTATTATCATCACAAATCAGTTTCCAGGAGAACAACAGTAAACATTGCTTTAAAGTTCAGGTTATTAGGGCACCTGGGTGGCTCAGTCAGTTAAGCATCCAACTCTTGATTTCGGCTCAGGTCATGGTCTTGGGGTTGTGAGTTCCAGCCCCGTGGAGCCTGCTTAAGATTCTCTCCTGCTCTCTCTGCCTCTCTCCCGTTCGCTCTCTCTCAAAAATAAAATAATAAAATAAAATAAAAAAATAAATTTCAGATTATTAAACATCCTAATTTTAACAGAGATATCCAAAACACATGGTGTGGGAATCTTCATATGAAATGATTGATGTAATGAATTTAAAACACTTCAGTACAGTTCCAAATTATCATGTTTGGGTCATCAGGAACAATGAGCTAAAGTTTTTCTATCAAAAGACAAATAGTTTGTTTAAAGCCCAAAATATGGAGTTGTGTGTTTATTTTTGGTTTTGCTTTGTTTTGTTTTTTAATGAGAAACCTAGCCAAGGCAAAGTTACAAAGAAGATTTAAGATAATTAGACCTCAAAAATGTTCATCAACAATAAAATAATATTTTATTGACAAATATTTATGTGTATGAGATAAGAACATTAATATTTCAGCATAAAGAGTGAGAGACATAAAGTCAAATATTTTGTTACTAAATTTGAAGTGGAACATAAGTACAAACTCATGATGATTTTTTCTATAAATTTGATAAAAGAAAACTAAATAAATACATGAATGAATGAATAATAAATAAAATATATGAATAAATGTCCATATATAAACATACTCATATCTATTATCTATAGATAGATATAAATTTTAGTACCAGGAAATTTCATATTGTAATATTCTAGACACTGTGCATATAACATTTCATTCCTCAGAGCAATCCCATTAATTGTATTACCTCAGGAAAAAAACATTGTTAGTATTATCTCACTATAGACACAGACAAACTTAGATTCAGAAAACGTCATCAATCGTAAGTCTCACTGCTACTAGGGTGCCGTAAAATAATGCTCTGCATGCTTCCTGTGCCCATTATACATTTAATTAAAGTTTGCCATCCAATCAGGCTAAGTAAATTGAAAGCAAAGGCTTTTAAAATGGTTAATTCATTAAAAAAAGTCAGAAGACAAGTCAGTCTATTGTTAACCAACATCATTACTATGACCACAATAGCATGTAGTTATATGTATAATTTTTCTATTTGCTGTGTGCAAAACATAATTCCATTGATATTGATCCTAATCAGCATTTTTTTCCTACTGTACATTACAGTTCACAACAGAATTACCCCCTATATAAACCTCTTATCCTATAGCATGGCACCTCAGTGATAAATGGATCAAAATCTGGTGACCGTATCTTTTTTGTATATACATTATCAGAGTGCCAAGAGCTGATTCATACCCTGTTCATAATTGGTTTCATCCAAGTGTAAAGCAAAAAATCTGCAGCCAGACAAATGTGATAGTAGTTGGGTGAGGCCCAACATGTTGTCTGATAAAAGAGTTTTGCCAACAGCTCATACTGCTTTTTCTCAGTGCCTGATATTTGTCATAACATTTGCAGCTATGTTTTACAAGCTTTAGAGAAAGTGTAACATAATTTCTTTCCTAAACTAGGAATGCAACTTTCCATGATGCCTCAGTTTTTATGGTTTCTTCTCATTTAGAAATATAATTCATCAATTTTAAACTTGCAAGTGTTACTTTGTGCTTATTCTGTATAAAACTACAATTGCTTTCTTAGAGAGCAGCAAGCAATGCTGTTTTGAAAATGATAGGAAACTGCTGGGAATGGCCAGCAATCCCTATACCGATGTATGAAAGTTTACCCCAAACTTTGCCGTGAAAGAGAGGAGAAGGCAAGGGGGTCAATGCTCAGAGACGAAGACCCTTTGCTTTTCTTTGCTCCCCCTTTTATTAGTCCTTCAGGATAATCACAGATCCTTTTCACTGTTTCTCAAGAACAGGACGTGTGACAAGGGGTCTTACTGGAACTGGGAGGATCTGTTTATGGGAAATATAAGATATGCTAATCTGCGTGTTCTACTAAATATAGCCTAAGGGACAATGCATACATCTCTTAGATCACAGGGCGGCTGTTGGGGCTAAGAGAGCTTCAGGAAGGCAACTCCCCGGCATTCCAATGGCAGGGTGGTCACAGGGGCCTCGGCATTCCAAAGGCCTACAGCCTTCTCCGAAACCGTCCCTGCCCCCAGCAGCCTCTGCGTTACATTTTGGCAAGTCAGGTACTATGGCTGATTTCATGCTCTGCATTAACCCCAACAGGAAACTTTAGTGCCTTCATGTCACTCTTTATATGGTTGCCAAGAAAAGACACTAGGATCTGGAGCAAATGGATATCCAGCTCAATTAAGTTCTTTTTCTCCATATTTTCATAATCAGACCTATCTTTACATTTTTATTTTTCAGGTGACCAGGCAACTTTTTTAGCCCCAGACTTCATTATCCTACCTTAGAGTTCTGACCATTTTATGATATTTTCTGTTACAGGTTTTCTGTTATTCTTCCCATCACTAATTTTATGCGATAGTGAAACATTGCTGAATCCTGATTGATCCTTGTGAGTTAGAATTATAATGCACTGTTGGTAGGAATGCAAGCTGGTATAGCCACTCTGGAAAACAGTATGGAGGTTCCCCAAAAAGATGAAAATAGAGCTACCCTATGACCCAGCAATTGCACTACTGGGTTTTTACCCCAAGATACAGATATAGTGAAAAGATATAGGGGGGGCCCCTGCAACCCAATGTTCATAGCCCAATGTCCACAATAGCCAAACTGTTGAAAGAGCCAAGATGTCCTTCAACAGATGAATGGATAAAGAAGATGTGGTTCATATATACAATGGAATATTACTCAGCCATCAGAAAGGATGACTACCTATCATTTACATCGACATGGAAGGTATTATGCTAAGTGAAATAGTCAGAGAAAGATAATTATCATATGGTTTCACTCATATGTGGAATATAAGAAATAGTGTAGAGGATCATAGGGGAAGGAAGGGAAAACTGTAAGGAAGAAACCAGAGAGGAAGACAAAACACTGAGAGACCCTTAACTAGTCAACAAACTGAGGGTTGCTGAAGGGGAGGTGTGTGGGGGGATGGGGTAATTGGGTGATGGGCATTAAGGAGGGCACATGATGTGATGAGCACTGGGTGTTAAATACAACTGATGAATCACTAAACACTACATCTAAAACTAATTATGTACTATATGTGGGCTAATTGAATTTAAATTAATAATAAAAAAAGAATTATAATACAGCACAGTAACAAAATGAAATAAACAACTTTAATAAATATAAACATTGATGCCATTATGCTAGTTTAAGACCAATGAAACTCTCTAGTTAGAGCATATGCTCCTTTTCAGGATGTGATAAAACCATTATGGGATTCTTATGAGATGTGTTATTTGTGTTTATTTCAAATGGGTGACATGTAGATAAAATAAGAATTATTTCATCAAAGTAGCCTCTAAAAATGGCAATCCCCCTTCACACCATATTGCAGAGCATGAAGTGCCACTAGCAGTCCTCAGACAAAAGCTTGAGAGCCTACAGAGTTCAGCTGATTTCAATGTTCTATTAAAAATCTGTCTTATTCTGCCATACCCTAGAAGTGCAAAGTGATTAGAAATTTTACAAAAGAAACGAGACTCAAATTATTTACAAACTGGATTTTTATATGTAGAGGAAAATACTGACATTCCACTCATCTGTTTATTTTCACCATAACAACCAGTGAGTCTGTTGTCCTCCCTTAGACATAATTGGGAATAATATATAGTTTGTTACATGGCACAAAGGAAAACAAGACAACTGTTCATCAAGATATAACCTGGTACATAGGCGATTAATGTTTACATCACAGCTGCAAGATGCATTATAACAGAGACACCTTACCCAAAACTTTAAGATTGTTATTAAGAGATACTTGTCATGGTTGTTTAACCACACTGTAAATTTATATCTCAAATGAGTAACCAGAGTCATCAGTTAGCTATCCTAATTTCATTCATGTCCTTAAAGTAAGGTTCTAGTATTTGAAATATATTAAAGCTGTGTATTCAGAAAAATTAACTGTGCTTCAAAAAGAGTTTTCTCTCAATAGTGGTCTGAATTACCAAGTTTGGGATTGCCTGTGATCTGACCAAATTTAAAAGGATTATAAATCTCCAAATACTCCTGTGTGTGTGTGTGTGTGTGTGTGTATTTTTTTCTTTAAGAAAGGGAGAGAGAGAGAGAGAGAGAGGGAGAGAAAGGGGGGTGCAGAGAGAGAAAGGAAGAGGGAGAGACAGAATCTTAAACAGGCTCCACACCTAGAGTGGAGCCCAATGTGGGGCTTGATCTCATAACCCTGAGATCATGACCTGAGCTGAAATCAAGAACTGAATGCTTTAAGTGACTGAGCCACCCAGGTGCCCCGCCTAGTTGTACTTTTTAATCTATTTATAAAAATCCTGTCCTATATAAAAAATTTCAGCCTAATTAATATATTTACAAATCATATAGCAGATTTGACCAGGAGTATAATTTTAAATATCTCTCAGGTAATATAAATATATACATATTATATATATATGTATATATATATATGCATAGTATATATCAAAAAATTTAAAAATATTCCTCAGTAAAGTCTTTCATATATCACCAAATAGTCTACATATTCTTTAACATAAAGAATTCAAATATTTTCCTCATTATTTTCAAGTGTATAAAACACATTATTAAAAAAAGGTCTTTTTTTAATGGGAAGTTGGACAATGTTAATGTTTAAATTATATTTAAATTATTTTGGAAAAATGATTCTATACAAATATTGGACATATTTTTCATAAAACATTGCAAAAATAGTATGCATGTCCATAAACACACATGCACACACACACACACACACACATATTTAAAAAGCCACAGAAAATCTGTGAAATTATCTGGCTTTAAAAGCCTTCCATAAAAAAAAAAAACTTTCATGATGGCTTATGATCTGCTCATCTACACTGGAGATACTATTGGTTATAAACAAAAATCATTTATTTTTTTTAAATCATTTATTTTTAATTAATGTATTTCTCCTTGGGTAACTAAATAAAAATTATATAATTAGAAATAAGTCAGTTCATATACTGATATTGGAATACTTATTTTATCCTCCTAATGGCAATTTTGTATGGTGTTTGGAGAATGGCATTTAGAAATAATCTTTGCTATCATTCCAAAGTTTCAATCATTCACTCTTATAATTGCAGTTTTTCCATATGTCTATTGTCTTTTAATCATTTCAAGTGAAAGAGTATGTGTCAGTTTATTATATATTGTTGAATTAGTGTCTAATAAAGACCTCAGACAGTTTTATAGGTTGTGGACAAGAAATTATTTTCTATTTTCACTGTGCCACCTCACAAATTTGAATCAGCACTACACAGGATACAGTTATGAATGATTTCGATTTATGTATTCTTTCTACGTCCAAAGATGAGTTTACCTATTTTTGACAATGGCTTCTAACTCCTATATAAATATTAATGAATAAGTAAGAAGAAAGTATGTTTTACAGCAAAGTTGGGTTTACAGAATTACAGCATTTAATCGATTGTATATTCCATAACTTTGGAAAATATCCTACTTAAACAATATCTGATAATGCCACCTATCATAGGTAATGGGTAATGAATAAAATGTTTATGGCCATCTTCCCCCTATGTTTCTTCACATGGTATTTTCCGTGTGTGTGTGTGTGTGTGTGTGTGTGTCTGTCTGTCTGTCTCTCTGTCTGTCTCTGTGTATGAAATTTCCTCTTTTTATAAAGATACCAGTCATATTGGGTTAGGGTCCAACCTAATGATCTCTTTTCCAAGTAAGGTCACATTCATGATCCTGGGGATTAGGATTTCAACATTTTTTAGGGGGACACAACTCAATTATAACACTCAAGAATCATAACATATGTGTGGTATACACAAGTCTCCTCAGAGACATAAGCAGTATCAGCTCCTTTGCTAGAGGGATCAGAAAGACAACAATGGGACTTTGATGGTATTGAGAACTGAAGAACATGAAAGTATCTAGCAGGTTGTCACTGAAAAGCATGTGGCATAATATGAGCATGACCACTAAAATTGACAGAATTTTGCAAGTTTCAATTTATGGGTGTTTTCAAGTAGGACCAGAGGTTTGGAAAGAGCAAACACAGACTAGGGAATATGAATTCTTGAAACAAACAAAAGCTCCCTTTGAGAACAAATTCCTGCCTTAAAGTGATATTGTTAGGAATATAATCTAAATTAGATAGGACAAAGACAATGAGAGGAAAGAAAAGAGATGGAACAGATAAAAAGTGGGTGAGTAAATCAGAGGAGGCAAATAACAGAAAGCACTAGGACATATTTTTTTTTTATCACTTCTTTAAAACAATTGAAAATGAATCTCTGAGTCCCTGAAGTTATTCTGTGCTCTAATCCCTATTGAAAGTGCAAAATAATTCATATCACCTAAACATAAGAAACAGAAAAAGATCCCAATTGCATCCTAGATAAAGCTATTATAAGAAAAGAAGGCCAAGAAGGAGAAGAAGGTCCCTACAGACAATGAGGGCTGATGACAAAAATATGCCCACAAAACAGGAAAAAATTGAAAAGCAACAGAAGAAAAACAAAAAATGCACATAACTCAGTTATACAGGGAAGGGGCACTTTATTTAAGGCTGTTGCAATGGGAGAGAGAGATCAGAACCCAGTCTGAACTCAACTCCATGGAATCAAATGGCCAGAGAGTTTTTTAAGAACTGTGATTGGGGGAGGGGGTCTTAGGTTATCTACATTTGCTAATTGTCTTACCCAAGGTAAAGTAAATTTTTTCTTTTTTTCATGATAGGAGGTAGGCTTATAACTTGGAGCAAGGTAGCCACTGGAATTAGGTTCCTACCTTCCCACAGAAATTGGGAAATAGGGCCACTGTATTCTTTGATGACACATTTCAATGGGATGATTTTCAGGTGTTTGAAAAAGGCAGACCTGGGTTGTAAATTGGGAAGAGGCTCTTAAAAAGGTTGACATCTCAAAAGAGCGGACAAAGAAATGACAATGACTTGTTTTCAAAAGCAAATGTTCTAAGAACAGAGAAGGAAGGCACCTCTGTGGACAGAGACCATCTGGATTCTCTAAGGGCCAAGATGGGAGGGAAGTCAGAAGACTTGGGGTAGGAAGAAGCCTGTGTAAAGTTTAGTGAGATTGAGGGGAATGTCACGGTCCTCTCCGTGACACCTAATACTGTGTGGAGGCTGGCTACCATTTCTGAGGAGGAAGAATGGGGAAGGTGCCCAATCTAGGCTTCCTGATTCTGGATCCAGCCGTCCTGACCCCACCTCTTAAGACTCCGAGTCACCTTCTCCTCTGGAAAACCATCTCCACCCCTAGAAGACAGTCTCCAGTGGCTCTGAGGACTGCATCAAGACCGTCAGGCCCCTTGCTACTCCCTCTCACAGAATGTGGACCCTGAGCCCTAAAAGATTTTCCACTGATTTTCCTTCCCAGCCCACTCACTCCAACAGCCACTGAGGGTATATTCCCTTGGAGGAAAGGGGCTCAGGCATGCAGCTCCCCAGGGAAAAGGGAGGAAGACTTGGTCACACACTCACCAAAGCTCTGCATATCTGTGACTCCACTCCTTGGGCTGTTGCACGTACATCGCCCCTTGAAATCTCTGGACACCCCTCTGACCTGCTCCACACAATTGTTTGGCCTAAGGGCTTCTTTCTCAGGATCTCAAACTTTACCACCTACCTAACCTCGGGCTTCTATCTGCACCAGTGGGCCCTGGAGCTGAGGTGCTCACAGAGCCTTCTCACCTTGCCCAGGTTCCACACACAGACCTGGCTCTCCTCACCTTCCCCTGCTCTCCAGAGCTAGATGCAGACATTCACACGGACCATCATTTGGAGTGTCACACATGTGGGTTGTGGCATCAGTGGGCCAAGGAAGGCTATTGCTCAAGAGACCAGGACTAGAGGGGCACTTGGGTGGCTCAGTTGGTTAAGCATCCAACTCTTGATTTCAGCTCTAGTCATAAACTCAGGATCATGAGATTGAGTTCCGTGGGGCTCCACTCGGGCATGGAGACTGTTTAAGGTTCTCTCTCTCTCTCTCTCTCTCTCTCTCCCTCTGCCCCTACTCATCCTTCCCCCTGCTCATGCCTGTATGCACTCTCTCTCTCTCAAATAAATAAATAAATAAATAGATAAATGAGAGAGAGAGAGATTGACCAAGACTAGCATATAACTTCCTTATCAGAAAGGGAAGAAAAAAGCTTGGGGAATGATGGGAAAGGCCTTTTCTAAATGTCATCAGTAAAAGCCCCCTGAAAAGGGCATAGGTGTGGGGTGAGTAGCTAAAGTGAGCTAATGCAACCTGGAAAGTGAAAGGCACTCTGGAAAGATATGATCGCCAGCATTCAGTCGTGAAGGGATTTCAGGAAAGGAAGATTTGAAAGAAAAGTAACAAAAAACAAGGTGTGATTATATATAAACAACTCATAGATTACAAAAAAAATTGAAACTATTTCTCTGAAGCAAATATAACATTTATGTCACAACCCAACAAATGCTGCTTCAGAAAGAAAATAAAGTCTAATATGGCATAACTGTCAATGGAAAGAATCCTACATATAATATTGGCAAACAAAATCCCAAGGCACTTTACAATAATACATGTATCACAGCCAATTGAAGCTTATTCTAAGAACACAGCTGGGAAACTCCATTAGTATAATTCATTACATAAAAAGAAAACCGTACTGTCACCTCCATGGAGTAAACAAAACATTTGGCAAAAACCATAACCATTCATGTTAAAATCACTTCAGAAAATGCACACAGATATTCCTCAGTCCAACTGACATTTTATTTCACAAGGAAATATTAGTGTCCTTCCCACTAAACTCTAGAGCAAGAAAAAATTGTCCCGTATCTCTTCTAATGTTCAATACTGTGGCCATTTAGAGTAGAAAACACACGTAGAAAACAACATAAGCACTGCAAAATAAGACGTAAACAAATCTCTCCTGGGAGTTGATATGATCACATATGTGGAAAACCTATGAGGATCAATTAGAAAACACTGCACCAGAAAAGAGAATTTAGTACATAGATGTTTATAAAATTATATCTCTCTATCTATCTGTCTATCTATCATCTATCTTTGTATCATAGTCAGGAAAACAGAAGAAAAAGGTTTGATATTATATCAGAAGAGGATACCCATTTTTCGTAGCAAAAAGAAAAATCAAACACCTAGGCATGGACTTAATATGGAATATGAAATTATGAAAAAAAAGTTATGTGTTGTTATTTGAACCCAGAAATGTCACTTCTAGAAATCAAACCTAAGTTGACACACTGACAATACTGGAAAACTATGTATGTGCAAGGTTGTTTATTGTAATATTAATAATAGCAAAAGATTTGAATCAGTGTGAATAGTTAAAGGAGTCTAGTTAAATGACTGCTATGCAGCTATAAAACACAATGAAGAATATCTCTTTCCTAGTATTTCTAACAATATCCAAAATAAATTGTTATTGTTAAAAAAAATCTAAAGTCAAATGTAAGTAGGATGCTACTCTTTCATATAAGAAACATAAATCTTGAGGCACCTAGGTGGCTCTGTTGGTGAAACGTCTGCCTTCAGCTCAGGTCATGATCCCAGGGTCTTGGTATTGAGCCCTGCCTTGCGCTCCCTGCTCGGCAGGGAGTCTCCTTCTCCCTCTCCCTCCCACCCCCTGTTTGTGGTCTCTCTCTGTTTCTCAAATAAAAAAAATCTTAAAAAAAAAAAAAAACACCTAGAAGTGAAAAGGGGGTATTGGGTGTAGAATAGATGAAATAGTGTTACCATCAACTGATGATCATTGAAAGTCAGCTGATGGATAAATGGATATTCATTTTGTTTATATTTTGATTTTTGTATAATATTTTAACTTTTCTGTATCACAAATATTAAAATATCTTCCCCAGAATTAGAACAATATTTGTCATATTGTTATGACAAATATTGATATGAATATCAAGCAATATTCATTTATTTAGTCCTATGATTTAGGAAAAATCGACAAAACTGTCATCAGTTTAAACAACTACTAATAGAGAAAAGTAAACTCTATTTTGAGTACCGGCTGTGGACAAGTCATGAGACTTCACATGTTACATAGTTATTACATATATTAATTCCATGAGATTGTTGTAATTTTTTAAATTTTACAGTGTGGGAACAAAGCAGTCAAAGTTTGTGAATCAGATGAATACAGACCACAATCATTTGAAATCTATTTTATTATCTTGGGCCAGAGCACAGCATCCTGACCTTTGTTACATCATTTAACAATTGAGTCTTATGTTTGAAACGCCAGTGAATTAAAAAGTTCACATAAGCTCATGTTTCTAAATACATGAAGACCTCTATTTTTAATACTTTTGTTTATCCAATGATCTTTGAATATCAGAATCATCTCAAAACTATGTCCAGGAAAAAAATTCAAATAAACATAATTCATGTTTAAAGTGTCCCTAGTAAAAGACTTATCAAAGCCATATGGAAAAGAACTTACATACATGCTCTTGGTGTAAGCATAAATTGGTAAAATCAATCATGAATATATTGTCACTACAGGGTAAATGTGACAATGTGCATGCCCTTCAACTGCAAATTTCTAGCTGCCTGTGCATATCCTATGTACATATACAGACAAGGATGGCATGTATAAGAATGTTCATAGTTGTGTTATTTGCAACGAGGCAATTTTGAAATATTTTCCATGAATGATAAATAATTTGACTTATTCAATTCAAGAATATAGAGGAATGAAAATTAACTTGATTCAAATATAAACCTACAAGTTACCATTAATACACACATTACAAAAAGCATATGTACAAAAAGATACAACTTCACAGGTTTTTAAAGATTATTTATTTATTTATTTATTTATTTATTTATTTATTTATTTGAGAGAGGAGAGAGTGGGAACGAGGGGCAGATAGAGAGGGAGATAGAATCCTCAAGGTGACAGCCCCCTGAGCACAGAGCCTAAGAGGGGCTTGATCCCAGGACCCAGAGATCATGATCTGAGCAGAAATCAAGAGTTAGATGCTTAACCTATTGAGCTCCCAGACACCCCCAAAGGTTTTTACATACACACAACTAGTACTTAATGTTTTTATATCTACCTGCATATGAAAAAAATGTGCAAACAATAATGAGAAAGAAACATATTCCAACTTAAGCATGGGGAAACTCTGGTGAAATGGAAAAGGTAATAAAATCAGGGATGATTAAAAGAGATATTTTAATGGTGTCTATAATATTTTTATAGACATATTCATTGATGTATAATTCATATACCATAAAAATTCACCTGCCTAAACTATACAATTTGATGATTTCAAAATATTTATGGAACTATGAAACTAACACTATAAGTTTAGAAACTTTTTATCATTCTTTTTTTTGTATTTTTTTAATCAGAATATTTTTTATTATATTATGTTAATCACCATACATTACATCATTAGTTTTTGTTGTAGTGTTCCGTGATTCATTGTTTGTGTATAACACCCAGTGCTCCAGACAGTAGGTGCCCTCTTTAATACCCATCACCAGGCTAACCCATCCCCCCACCCCCACCCCTTCTAGAACCCTCAGTTTGTTTCTCAGAGTCCATAGTCTCTCATGGTTCATCTCCCCCTCTGATTTCCCCCTCCTTCATTTTCCCCTTCCTGCTATCTTCTTCTTCTTTTTTTTTTTTTAACATATAATGTATTATTTGTTTCAGAGGTACAGGTCTGTGATTCAAAGAAACTTTTTATCATTCTAAAAAGAAACCTTGTACATTAGCAATTATATTTTATTATTAAAATCAAATGATATGAAACCAATGTGGTACAATAGGTCATGCATTTGTTGTGTTTTTGGGTGTTGTGTTTATTATTTTTTGTATTATTTGTATGTTTAAACACTTTCATCTAAAGTAAATCAATACAAATCACATAGATGGCATAGATATACGCTTTTGGTTCTCAAGGCCACTACAAGACTAAGTGTGAAGGTGATGGGAATAGGCTCTTTTCCTTGTGCCCTGTCCTCATAATCTATAGTCTCTCCCAGGGTACAATTAGAGTCAGAAACCTGCACAGCCTCAGGGCCAATAGCAATGTTAAACCCTCTTACACAAGTATTAGACATAATACAATTGCAAAACTTTGCTAAATTTATTTTTTTCCAACATATTTGCAAGAATGAATTCTAAGACTAAAGAAAAACTTGACTTTTTATTGGCTTAAAACTGCATTTAAGCATGTAATTAGAAAGACTATGCCATGATTTATTTTTCTGAGTTTGTTTCTAACCCTTTGTCCTGTTTTTGCAAAACATAGGTTCCAGAGTGGCCCATGATTAATGAAATTACAATGTCAATTATTTATTGGGTTCTTTAGTAAGAATATTGGAGTATGTTATCTATGGGGACACTTCCATCAGTCTCTGGACTATGTCTACTAACACAGCCCAACAGACACTCCTTTCATGAGAATCTTGAGAAACTTTTGTGAAGCTTATAACATATTTGGGTTGTGCTCTAATGGTCTGGAATTATAGTAGAAGGCACTGCATTTGATTTGGCCTGTCTGGTTTTTTTTCCTGGGGTGACAGAAACCAAAAATTTTAAGGAACAAGATGGATACAGTTATCACAGTGTGGATTCAGAATTATCTGACCAATATAATTGATATAATTGTTGATGTTGACTAATACATTACTGTGACTCTACAACAAAATAGATAGAAATAATCTAAAGTCCTTCCTGATGTCTATAACTACGAAAATTCCAACAGTATTTTGAACCAATGTAATGGTCACCTAATTTGTGACCTTTGCCTTCACATATGCATCAATTTATGAATAAATGAGGGCTTAAGCAACCTTCTGGAAACATACATTTCTACATATATTGTTAATCTCTCCACTAGATTTCTCAGCAGAATTATGGCAATTTTACAAGGAAAATGAGCTCTAAGGTTGTTTGGGCAATAATTTTGATCTTGAACTTATTCTCAGAGACAGGGTATCCCAAAGTGGTCTAGCAGTCAAGAGTGGAGTTTTGTAAAGTTCTGGTGATATGTGGACCTTTGAAAAGTACAACTTGATGGTATTCTATTTTAAGATCCTTGTTTGTTTCTTAGTTCTTAAGTTCTGAGTTAGAATACATATCATAGTAACAAGATAAATCCATCTATTACCTTTCTGGACCATAAAATTAAAAGAAACCTTGATAGGAAAGACCATATTAAATCCTTTAACTTTCTCCTCCTTTCTAAAATAATAAACCCAAATCAATACTATATGACAGAGTTTCCAAAGAAATGAGCTTCCTCTACTAAGATGAATTTGTGGGTCTTGATTAAAAATAAGAATTCATTTTTAAATGTAAATATTTCTAAGCAAAAATATAAATTACAACATATTTTTATAAGTTTAATAACATCATTACTACAGAATGCAGCTATTGCCAGATGTAGTCTTTTTATGGTTCATAGCAGTACAGATTTTGGTACATAATGTGTAGGTTTGTAGCTAGTGAATGTCTATTTTTTTTTTCTACTAAAAGAAGCAAAAAAACTCCAGAAATATCTCTTCCCCCCAAAGTCTTGCAAAGAAGTACAGTTTCCCTATCTCAGCATAGAGTTATATGACTATATTGGTTTTCCATTGCTGCTGTAAGAAATTATCACAAACAAACTTAGTGACTATGCATGACACATGTTTATTATAGTATAGTTCTGTAGGTTAGAAGTCTAGGTTTGCTCTATTTTTTTTTTTTTTTTCTGCTTCGTAACTCAGAGGCTGATATCCAGGTATGGGCTGACCTGAACTCATTACTAGAGCCTCTAGAAAAGAATATGCTTCTAGGTCCATTCAAGTTGTTGGCAAAAGTCATTTCTATTTGTGGTAGAGTTGAAATTCCCATTTCCTTGCTGGGTTGTTCCATGAGCTTCTCTCACCTCCTTAAGGTTTCCTGCAATCAACATTACATTCTCTCCTCTGTCTTCAAACCAGCAACAGTGTGTCCACATTAATAAAAGAAAGGATAAGAACTATATGACCCTCTCAGTAGATGCAGAAAAAGCATTAGACAAAGCACAGCATCCATTCTTGATAAAAACCCTCAACAAATAGGGATAGACGGAATATACCACAACATCATAAAGGCCATATCCAAAAGACCCACAGCTAATATCATCCTCATTGGGGAAATGAAAGCTTTTCCTCTATGGTCAGGATGAAGACGGTGATGTCCACTACTCTCACCATTGTTATTTGACATAGTACTGGAAGTTCTAACCTCAGCAATCAGACAACAAAAGGAAATAAAACCATTCAAATTGGCAAGGAAGAAGTCAAACTTTCACTATTCACAAACACAAAACTGTGTAGAAAAACTGGAGGACTTCACCAAAAAATTGCTAGAACTGATATACGAATTCAGTAAATTTGCAGGGCAAATTAAATCAATGTACAGAAATCTGTTGCATTTCTATACACCAATAATGAAACAACAGAAAGAGAAATCAAGGCATCAATCCCATTTATAATTGCACCAAAACACCACCACCAGTTGGGGTGGGGAGAGGAATAGGTAAGGCACAGAGGATGTTTAGGGCAGTGAAAATACTCTGTATGGTCCTATAATGATGGATACATGTCATTACACATTTGTCCAAACCAACAGAATGTATCACACCAAGAGTGAACCCTAATGTAAACTATGGACTTTTGGTGATTATCACATGCCATTATAGGTTCATCAGTTATAACAAGGGGACAAGGGGAGGGAGGGAGTTATTGATAATGGGAGAGTCTATGAATGTTTGAGGCTATAGGGTATACTGGAAATCCATGTACTTTTCTCTCTCATTTGCTGTAAACTTAAGTCTGCTGAAAAATAAATAGTATCCTTAAAAATATTATATTGGGTAAATTGCAGTGCTCTAAGTAACATGCTTTTCTAAACGTTGGGCCCCCTGCCATTAAATTAGAAATGCAATGCTCGCAAAGACTTGAGATTTTAGAAATGACATACACAATTAGATACTCTGCTTTCATAAATTTACTGAATGGTTACAAGGTTTTGAGTCTTGATAAAGTTTGAAAATAGAGAAGTTTCTTTATTTAAACTGGAAATGCATTCAGTTTCAAAATTCCATTGTCTGATTTAGGAGATCCAATGTTGCATAGGATGTCTGAGGCAGAATAGGATGTGTGTGGATCCTGTGGTAAGTCATGACATAAGACTCATAAAAATAGTCCCGTAAGGTTTTACTCTGAAGCTGTGCTTTCTGGAAAGTAATTATTTTTCTTTTGACACATAGCTCATGGATCAGTAGCTTAAGTGAAGAACGAATATCTAAACACTGGGGAAAAGATAGCTATGTGATCTGAGTTGTCTTTCATGAAACAGACACTATCTTTGTACCTAGCACAAAAATAAGATACAACCATTGTTTACAAATCAAGCATAGGTGGCAATATGCCAAACAAACTCCTGGAGATTTGAGTTGCATGAATACCTTGCTTAGTCTCTCAGTGTACTTACTCTGGCTAAGATGCCACTTCTCTCTCAATAGCATCTACATTCTCCTATGACCAGTTAACTTAATGTTGAAGCTGATTTACATCTGAATCTGTAAGATTCAGCCCAAGGTCTTTTTTCTGCTTCAGCCTAGGAAGGCACTGGAGGACAATGGAAGGGAGAAATTCTCCAAGATTAAAGAATTTGAAACTCTCCAAGATTAAGGAATTTCCATTCATGATGGAAAGAAGCTATGATCTAATGTAAAGATTTAGGCTGATTTATTGGCAGTTTCTAAAAAGCACTATGATTTTATGTAATTGTCATTTATAGAATATTCCATACAAAAAAAGCAAAACATACATTCTTCCCAAACATATATGGAACATTCACCAAGGTAGACCATATTTTGACCCATGAGACATAACAAATATAAAAGAATAAAATTATAAAAATGTATGTTCAGACTATACTGTATGGAAATTAGAAGCCTATAACAGAAATATTGCTGTAAAATGATCAGCACTCACCTAACCATATAACATATAACATGTGACATATGAGTCAAAGAACAGTCTTGAGAAGTTTAGAAAATACAATGTATACAAATCTGTAGGATGCAACAAAAATAGGAAATTTAAAAAACGCAGAGGAAATTGAAAGCATCAAATGTATATATTAGCAAATAAAAACAACTAAAATCAATAATCTAATCTGCCATTTTAGGAAACTTGGAAAAATATAAGTGATGTAAGCCAAAAGTAAGCAAAAGAAAATAAATAAAAAATTAGTGCAGAAATCAATGAAATTTAAAACAGAAAACAATAGTGAAAATCAACAACCAAAAGCTACTACTGTGAAAAGCTCAATAATATTGATAAAACTTTAACCTGACTAAATAAGAAATAAGAGAGAACATACAGAGTACAAGTATCATAAATGAAAGAGGGGTCATCATTTAAATTAACTATAAATATTAAAATGATAATATATTAATACTGTGAACAAATTTGTCCTATTATTTGATAATTTAGAAAAAAAAAAGAACAATCCTTGAAAGACATAGACACCAAAAGTCATACTAGGAGGAACTGATAATCTATTTCTCTTTCCATTATAGACTTTGGATTAATACTAAATAATATTTAGGAATATTACCAATGAATGTTTCTCATTAACACAGATCCAAAAATACTTAACCAAACCTGAGCAAACCTAAATATATAAAACAAGGTATATACTATGGCCAACCTTTGAAAAACAAAAACATTATTACATTAATAAGCTAAAGAATAAAAATCATATGAGTGTATCAAATGATGCAGAAAAAAACATTTGAATAACTTAATACCTATTCATGATTAAAACTAGGAATAGATGGGAATTTCCTCAACTTGATAAAGGATATTAACCAAAAAAAATGCACAGCTATAATCATGTTTAATGATGAGGGACTGGAGGGTTTTCACATAAAAAAGGAATTAAAAAAGATGTCCTCTCCCACCACTACTATTCAGCATTGTACTGCAAGTTTTAGGTAGGGTAATAAAACAAAAAAAAAGGGAGATAAGTATATACAGATCAAAATAAAAGAAAACCTTCTTTATTGTTGATGACATGATTGTGATGTAGTGAATTCCAAAGAGCAGACAAAAATCTCCTGAACTCATAAGTATAACAATGTGAGTATACTCAAAGTATACAATAAATATTCATAAGTCTATATTGATATTATGCATAAATTATTAAGTAAATAACTAAATGGGGAATAGAGACCAAATTCCTTTGCAGAAAAATTCTAATTTATGTTAAAATATCTGATTTATGTTGATACTACACATTCAAGATGGAGCTCAGCTCCCCACTCTTAGTGTGGGCTACATGTAGTGACTTTCTTCTACAAAGTAAAATATAAACAAGGGAGTAATAAAGTAATTTCATAATTGAAAAACCTGGTAAAAACTACTTTGGTCATGTAACTGAGGCTACATCAACAGTGAAAATCATGCTGATAATATGATATGCTGAAAATGATATTTTAAACCTGTGCTTTTCCTCTCCCAAATCCATATGCTGAGTCTACTCATGAGAAAAACATCCAAAAAATCCTAACAGAGAAATATTCTATAAAATGCCCTCAAAATTGTCAAGGTTATTAAAAACAAGGAAAGTCTGAGAAACTGTCACAGCCAAGAGGAGCCCAGGAAGAATGACAACTAAATGGAATATGGAATCCTGGATGGAATCCCAGAACAGAACTAAGGATATCTGAATAATGTATGGGCTTTTTAATTTATCTATATTGGTTCATCAGTTGTAACAATATACCAGAATAATTAATGTTAGATAACAGTTGGAGAAACTGGGTGTATGATATATGGAAACGCTGTACTATCTTGCTAATCTTTCAGAAAAATCTTTAAATGTTTTAAAATTTAAAAAATGTTTATTTAAAAGTAATTAAGCTAATTCCTACAATTTGTCCCACTTATGATATGTAATATAAAAAATACAGATATTTTAAAAGCATGTCATACAAGTAATTGTGTTGTCCTTGGGCATGAAATTCAAAGGCCTGTTTATTTTTATGTAATTCATCAACTGTGTGACTGTAATTGTTAAACTGACTTTAATTTTGCACCATACAGTCAAATTTTCCTAGTCAGGCAAATAATAATTTGAAATATTATAGATCTCTGTATCTGCAAGAGCTATAATATTCCAGTCCTTATTTCTCTATTCATGACAACAGGTAAGCTGCTTTTTGTTTTTTTTTTTCCATCCTTCTGCCATATTCATTCCAAATTCTCAACATTTCCCTCACCTTTCTTTATGTGTAACTTATCATAGATAAACTATCATTTATATGAGCAAAATCCTAAAAATGCCTTAATAAAATCAATATATTTTAGAAATCTTATGAAGTTTTGAGAACAAATTCATTGCTACAACCTATGGCCTTTCAATTTTCTCCACCAGGCATGCTTTTGATCAAATTCATTAAACAGCTAGGGAATTCATTTCATTTCCATAATTTGCTCAAAAAAAATAAAAGAAAAGAATAAGCTTTGGAGGATTTACCTGAAAAAGTATATATTTATAAACAAATATAAAGTGTTAGGACTTTTCCCTATATGTTTTATTTTACATGAGTGCTAATAGAACATCATAAGCTGGTTTGAACAAATGTAGAAAAAGATTATTAGCGTTGTGAATCCAGATGCAAGTAGTATCAATTTGGGTAGAAACAATCTGATAGAAGTTTCATAGATAAGAATGAAATCAAAATTGATTTGGAGGATTTATTTTGGGGGAGGTAGAGTGTATTAGATTCTGAGGACAAAATTGGAAATATACATATGTGGTACCAACTATTTTAAGCTAGTTAAAAGATTTAGCTAGATAAAAAGAGTTAAGCTAGATAAAAACAAAAACATATTTGTAAAACAATATGATAAAAAATAAGAGTGGAGAGACAGAGGGTGTTATGGATATTTAGAAAAAGAAAAGAGCAGATAAGTCAGGTTTAAGTTGGCAAAAACAGAGTATCTCCTCTGGGACAATTTAATCTTATGCTGGGGCTTAAAGAATGAGTTAAAATTAGCATGGCAATGGAGGAAAATAATGTTCCAAGACAATAGAATTCTATGTCTTTCACCTGGAAGTGGGTTCATTCCTCAATCCAGAAATCAGAAGTAGTGGGGTGAGGCAGGTAGGTAGTGAAAGTGGAGCTGCGAAGGCTATCAGGGGCATGACGTGGGGCCTTGCAAACCAGGGTCAGAAGCTAACTGTGAATCTGATGGAAGGCAATTAAAATTTTTCAGCAGAGAGAAGGCTCAGAAAGCACTCAGAGGATTTTGTAGAACTCGAGATTAAACAATGATTATATAGGCACCAACAGAGCAATGGCAAAGGGGAATGCAGGAAATTGTACAGGGCTGAGAGGCTATTATAAAAGACATCTAATGGGTAGTACTTGATTAGGTATGAGGTTGAGAGAGATGCAAATTGAGCGTGTTTCAATAGAAACTCCCAGGTGTTTGCTTTGAATCATTGATCAGATCATAATGGCTTCTAATAATACATAAAACACAGGCAGAAGTGTGTGTTTGGGGTAGAAAATCGAGGGTCCCCCTGTGGACATGTTAATCATGAGACATTCATATGACAGTATCAAGTAGGTGATTGAATAATCAGGTCTGTTTCTAAAACAACAAATAAAGCTCAAGACAGGATTTGGGACTCATCCTTCTGGCAATGGTATGTGAAGTCACCAAAGTAAGTAATATTGACTCTAGCTGTTGGCAGAATAAGAAAAGTAGAGTCATACATCTCATTCCTGTAAAAGTCAACATTATATTTGCTCAGTAAGAAAGAGGACAGAGAAGAAGCGTGTAAATGAGTGGAAGAATATATAGGAGGGCACTCTACCATGAAAGGCAGATAAGAAGATACTTGAAAATAGTTTAGTACAAATATCATGTGTCCATGTTAAAAAATAAAATAAAATCAATGTGCTAAGTTGTTGAGTAAGAAAAAGTGTTGAAAACATGTCCCTCAGATTTAGTAAAAGAAACTCACTAATATCGGCAAAAGAAATTTTATTGGCAGGTTGAGGCTTATTCTAGAATTATAGACAATTTGGAAGGGAATAAAATGGTCTTAAGAGTAGAGACAGTGGGGTACTAGGCTGTCTTAAGAATACAATGGCAGCAAAGGTGGTCCTAAAAGGAAAGTATGTAGCAATACAAGCTTTTCTCAAGAAACAAGAAAGGTCTCAAGTACACAACCGAACCCTACATCTAAAGGAGCTGGAGAAAGAACAGCAAATAAAGCCTAAACCCAGCAGGAGAAGAGAAATAATAAAGATCAGAGCAGAAATCAATGTATAAATAGAAACCAAAAGAACAGCAGAACAAATCAATGAAACTAGGAACTAGTTCTTTGAAAGAATTAATAAGATTGATAAACCCCAGGCCAGACTTATCAAAAAGAAAAGAGAAAGGACCTAAATAAATAAAATCACGAATGAAAGAGGAGAGATCACAACCAACACCAAAAAATACAAACAATTATAAGAACGTATCATAAGCAACTATATGCCAGCAAGTTAGATAATCTGGAAGAAATAGATGCATTCCTAGAGATGTATAAACTACCAAAACTGAACCAGGAAGAAATTGAAAACCTGAACAGACCCACAACAACTAAGGAAATTGAAGCAGTCATCAAAAATCTCCCAACAAA
This sequence comes from Callorhinus ursinus, assembly GCF_003265705.2. NCBI lineage: Eukaryota > Metazoa > Chordata > Mammalia > Carnivora > Otariidae > Callorhinus > Callorhinus ursinus. Next base: position 78,282,803 of record NW_027397065.1, on the reverse strand, counting down.
CAAGAGCCCAGGGTCAGATGGCTTCCCAGGGGGATTCTAGTAAACATTTAAAAAGAATTAATACCTATTCTTCTGAAACTGTTCCAAAAAATAGAAATGGAAGGAAAACTTCCTAACTCATTTAATGAGGCCAGCATTACATTGATCCGAAAACCAGACAAAGGCCCCATTAAAAGAAGAATTACAGACCAATATCGCTGATGAACATGGATACAAAAATTCCCACCAAAATACTAACCAATAGGATCCAACAGTACATTAAAAGGATTTTTCACCACGAACAAGTGGGATTTATCCTTGGGCTGCAAGGTTGGTTCAACATCCACAGATCAATCAATCTTGATTAAAACTCTTCAGAGTGTAAGGATAGAGGGTACATAACTCAATATCATAAAAGCCATCTATGAAAAACCCACAGCAATATCATCCTTAATGGGGAAAAACTGAGAGCTTTTCCCCTAAGGTCAGGAACATGGCAGGGATGTCCACTATCACCACTGCTATTCAACATAGTACTAGAAGTCCTAGCCTCAACAATCAGACAACAAAAAGAAATAAAAGGCATCCGAATCAGCAAAGAAGAATTCAAACTCTCACTCTTTGCAGATGATATGATACTTTATGTGGAAAATCCAAAAGACTCCACCTCAAAACTGCTAGAACTCATACAGGAATTCATTTAAGTGGCAGGATATAAAATCAATGCACAGAAGTCAGTTGCATTTCTATACACCAACAACAAGACAGAAGAAAGAGAAATTAAGGGGTCGATCCCATTTACAATTGCACCCAAAACCATAAGATACCTAGGAATAAATCTAACCAAAGAGGCAAAGGATCTGTACTCAGAAAACTATAAAATACTCATGAAAGAAATTGAGGAAGACACAAAGAAATGGAAAAACGTTCCATGCTCATGGATTGGAAGAACAAATATTGTGAAATTGTTTATGCTACCTAGAGCAATCTACACATTTAGTGCAATCCCTATCAAAATACCATCAACTTTTTTCACAGAACTGGAACAAATAATCCTAAAATTTGTATGGAACCAGAAAAGACCCTGAATAGCCAGAGGAATGTTGACAAAGAAAAACAAAGCTGGTGGCATCATGATTCTGGACTTCAAGCTCTATTACAAAGCTGTCATCATCAAGACAGTATGGTACTGGCACAAAAACAGACACATAAATCAATGGAACATAATAGAGAGCCCAGAAATGGACCCTCAACTCTATGGTCAACTAATCTTTGACAAAGCAGGAAAGAATGTCCAGTGGAAAAAAGACAGTCTCTTCAACAAATGGTGTTGGGAAAATTGGACAGCCACATGCAGAAGAATGAAACTGGACCATTTCCTACACCACACACAAAAATAGACTCAAAATGTGACACACAAAACAGACCTAAATGTGAGACAGAAATCCATCCTTTCTGGAGACAGAAATCCAGAAAATCCTTGAGGAGAACACAGGCAGCAACCTCTTCCACCTCAGCCGCAGCAACTTCTTCCTAGCAACATCACCAAAGCAAGGAAAGCAAAGGCAAAAAGGAACTATTGGAAATTCATCAAGAGAAAAAGCTTTTGCACAGCAAAGGAAACAGTCAACAAAACCAGAAGATAACTGACAGAATGGGAGAAGATATTTGCAAATGACATATCAGATAAAGGGCTAGTATCCAGAATCTCTAAAGAACTTATCAAACTCAATGCCCAAAGAACAACTAATCCAATCAAGAAATGGGCAGAAGACATGAACAGACATTTTTCCAAAGAAGACATCCAAATGGCCGACAGACACATGAAAAAGTGCTCAACATCGCTCGGCATCAGGGAAATCCAAATCAAAACCTCAATGAGATACCCCTTTACACCAGTCAGAATGGCTGAATTTAACAAGTCAGGAAATGACAGATGTTGGTGAGGATGCAGAGAAAGGGGAACTCTCCTACAGTGTCAGTGGGAAGGCAAGCTGGTGCAGCCACTCTGGAAAAGAGTATGGAGGTTCCTCAAAAAGCTGAAAATAGAGCTACCCTATGACCTAGCAATTGTACTACTGGATATTTACTGCAAAGATACAAATGTAGTAATCCAAAAGGGCACCTGCACCCCAATGTTTTTAGCAGTAATGTCCACAATAGCCAAATTATGGAAAGAACCTAGATGTCCATCAGCAGATGAATGGATAAAGAAGGTGTGGTATACACACGCACACACACACACACACACACACACACACACACACACACACACTGGAACATTATGCAGCCATGAAAAAAAAGAAATCTTGCCATTTGCAACAACATGGATGGAACTAGAGGGTATTATGCTAAGTGAAATAAGTCAGTCAGAGAAGACAAGCATCAAATGATCTCACCAATATGAGGAATTTGGGAAACAAGACAGAGGATCATAAGGGAAGGGAGGGAAAAAATGAAACAAGATGAAACCAGAGGGAGAGAAACCATAAGGGCTCTTAATCTCAGGAAACAAACTGAGGGTTGTTGGAGTGGAGGGGAGTGAGAGGGATGGGGTGGCTGAGTGATAGACATTGGGGAGGGTATGTGCTATGGTGAGCGCTGTGAAGTGTATAAGACTGAAGGATCACGGACCTGTACCCCTGAAAAAAAAATACATTATACATTAATTAAAAAAATGGATAAGCCATAGGGTGGTAATTTGAAGGAAAGATATGGTGGATGAAAATCTTAGGGGAGACACACAAGCACATTCACATATTTAAATGCTTTTTTTTAAATTAACATAAAATGTATTATTTGTTCCCAGTGTCCATCACCCAGCCACCCTACCCCTCCCACCCCCTCCACTCCAGCAACCCTCAGTTTGTTTCCTGAGATTAAGAGTCCTTATGGTTTGTCTCCATCTCTGGTTTCATCTTGTTTCATTTTTCCCTCCCTTCTCCTATGAACTAGAAGGTATTATGCTAAGTGAAATAAATCAATCAGAGAAAGACAATTATCATATGATCTCACTGATATGAGGAATTTGAGAAACAAGACAAAGGATTAAATGCTTTTTTGACATGAGGGAAAATAATTAAGAGATATTAAGAGGAGGCATAGAAATGTCATATAAGGGAGTGTGTGTTAATTCATTGGGACTTCTCTAACTGATTTTTTCATCATTGATTCAAACATATGAACCTGAGTTTCTCAATCTCAGTATTATTGAATCTGGGGACCAAACAGTGCCTTGTTATAGGATGCTGTTCCTGTGTGTTGTAGAGTGTTTAACAGCATCTCTGATTTCTACACACTAGATGCTAACAGCACCGCCCCTGCCGTGACAACAAAAATTTCTCCAGTCATTGTGAATCTACCTTGGAAGAAGGCAAAGTCATCCTATTTGGGAACCACTGACCTAAACTAAAGAATAAATTTCAAAACAAAAATTCTAACAGAGTTTTCTACCTTTAAAATGCAATTCTGAATATAGTTTACTTTTAATTGGTCTCTTAACATGAAAGGAGCACAGATTTTAATATATATCTCATTTGGGTATTTTAATACCTGCATTCTAATAAAGTGAAATATTTTTGAAAGTTAACATAGTATTTTATATTAGTTATAGCTTGCAACTCACTTTAAAACATTTTTACTGTGTGGAAACTGCAGTCATCCTCAGAGAAACCTAATTTAGAGGTTAGTGTTGAAGTTATGTACACAGCCTCAGGAAAAACATGGGGTGAGAAATGGAGACTATCTTCTGGAATTTAATGTTACCTATGAAATGAGACTATCCAGTATAATTTGGAGGAAAGGAGATTATAGCCCTTAAAGTAATACTTTGGAAGAAATAAAGAATTCAGTGAGTAGATATATTAGCATTTACAAGTGATGTTTTCCACAAAATATCCATCATAGATTCTGTCAAATTCTTTATTAAAAAAAATAGGTAAGTTTACTATGATTGAAAATGTTATTAAAAAAAAAAACAAAAACACTTCTTTTTAAAGATATAAACACTTGCTTCATTCTTGGCCCAAAAGGCTCTTTTTAGTTTGTGGAGTCCTTTAAATCAAGAGTCCTTAATTGTTTTGTGCAACATGGATTCCTTTGGCAGTGTGCTAAAGCAGAATGGACTCCTTCTCAAAGTGCATTAATTCATTTTAAATCTACCAAATAAAATATAAAAGTTTACAAAGGAAAGTAATTATATGGAAATACAGGTGTCAAATGTTTACATACGATGTCATAATATAAGTACTTACAAAGGTAGTAAAAATAGTGGCAGGTATAATAACAGCATAATCTCAAAGCGGGGATTACATATAAGCTATATTTTTACCTATACAATATTTAATATGAAAATATTTGTGGTTTCAACTTGTTACAAGGCCAAAGGTTCTGCCATTACTGTGATTTCCCTCTAAAAGTGAAGAAAATACTAAAATTCATTCCGAGGTTACTTTAAGATTTTTTTTCCAAAATGAGTTAATGGTTCACCTAATTTTATCCTTTGATTATTGGGGCTTATTAGAAAACAAGATACTTCAAAAGGACATTTCTATGCTTCTTAGATAATTTTTATTACTGTTTTCATAGTTTAACAATAGGGTGGAAATCTAAAATTGCCTCTATCTTTTTCTTTTTTTTTTTTATGAACACTCTTATTAATGATTAAATGGGAAGACTCTTTGAGCTTGTTCTGATTAGATCCCAGAAGAGTGCCATCACTGTTCAGTGATGAAAACAACTATTCATTTGCTGTTTGCTTGCGGTGTAGCCTCAGTGGTAGTCACAAAATCAGCTTAAACTTACTTGTGAAAAGAATTATAATAATCATTGTAGTCCCATTGGTTTCTTGTAATTTCAACACATCAGTAATTTCCACTTCTTTGATTATACTTCTTCAATTTTCAATATCATTGACTTCTATTTCATATTAGAAAAAATATCATAGATTCTCTGACATTAGAATTTCTTGGTGTTGTAAATTGCCTTTGGCAGGGTTTTCTCAACCTCTTTTGTCAAGTCCTTTTGTGCTACTCCTTATCTAAATACTATTTCTCAAGTCTAATGAACAGATTTGTTTCTCTCCAAGATTTCCCATCTCAGTAAGGATCCACCATCCATCTCATTGCATGACTCAGAATACTGAGGCACTCTCTTTTACCCTTTACCCACTCAAGCTTTGGTGCCCAATACATTTCTTTAACCTACTTACTTGTCTTTATCACTACTCTTAAATGACTCTAGCCAAGACTGTTACTTGTCCTCTGCTATGTTTTTGAATTTTTGATAGTAATAGAATTTTTAGCTGTACATATAAATGTTCATAATGAGACCATGAGTTCCTAGCATCCCTTATAGTTTGATTTGGACATGTGATTAAAATCTGTTCAATATGTTCTAAGGAAAAGTGATGTACATAACACATAGACCATGTCTACCAAAAAAGTCTCATGCCCCTTCTTCCCTTGTCCATGTCTTGCTTCCTAGAAAGAAGATAACAGTGGTAAATCACTTTGGGCAGCACAGATAAGAACATCTTAGAAAAGACATAAACCCGGAGCACTGCATCTTTGTTTAATACAGTTATTTTTAATTTTCTATTTTTATTGTACTACCTCGACACAGAGAGATGGTGGTCATTGCCCCTTCTTGAGTAGATGATTAAGTCCACACTGCCAACTATTCCCTCTCTGGAGCTCTCACACTCCAGGACCACTAGGCCCCTGCCTAATTGCCCCAGGACCAGGTACCAGACTACTAGGGACAATCTCTATATCTCAGAACCCACTGAAATTATTCAATTCAGCCAATCCACAGAGATCCCTTGATACCTAGCTAACATTACTCCATGTGCCATATGGAAGATGCCCATCACAGCTCCTGGGAACTGCTACCTTGCCCCTGCATATAACATTCTGTGTGGCCCACCCTGGCAGACCTCTTATTTAAAGCTGTGAATAGGAAAGATTTCTGCCTTTCATCTAACCAAATGTCATTGTGTTGTTTTCCCACATCAAAAGATACTTTAAATCTAATAAAACATCTTTACACTTTGGAAACCTGATACTAAGGATCATAACTTCCTCTGACCCTTTTATGCTTTGACCCTTACATGCGTAAGAAGCATGCTTCTCTCCTGTTTCAGTACTGTTTGTGTTTTGATCTTTTTTAAAGGGGCAGACACTATGTTAAGTACTATATTCTATTAAGCATAAGCATGGCTTCCAAAGTCATTTAAGGCACAGAGAACTTTGAACATGTAATTGAAATTACTGAGTAGTTGGCATTAAAACAGAGAGATTATCCTGGATTATTTGAGTAGTCCCAATGTAATCACATGAATCCTGTGATTAATTTTGTATGTCAACTTGGCTAGTCTATGATGCCAGGTGTTTGGCAGTATAGATGTTGCTGTGAAGGAATTTTGTACATGTAATCAGTTGACTTTCAGTCAGAGAAAGACAAATACCATATGATTTCACTCACCTGTGGAATTTAAAAAACAAAACAGATGTACATAGGGGAAAGGAAAAAAAAAGAGAGAGGAGGCAAACCATAAAAGAAACTATTAAACTATGGAAAACAAACTGAGGGTTGCTGGAGGGGAGGTAGGTGGGGCGATGGGCTAAATAGATAAGTATTAAGGAGGACACTTGTGATGAGCACTGGGTGTTCTATGTAAGTGGTGATGAATCACTAAATTCTACTCCTGAAACTAATATTATACTATATGTCAACTAACTAGAATTTAAATAAAAACTTGAAACATAAAAAAATAAATAAGTTATATTATATGGGTAATATAAAAAAATCAGTTGACTTTAAGTAAAGGATATTACTCTTGCTAATGTTGGTGAGCCTTATTTAAGTGGTTAAAGTCTTTAAGATTACAAGTTTCTCAGAAAAGAAGGAATGCTTTCTCAAGCCTGTAATATAGAAATCCTACCTGAGGTTCCAGTTCACTGGCCTGCCCTACAAATATCAGGCTCAAGACTGCAACATTAAATTTGCAGTTTCTGGCTGCCAGCCAGTGCTACAGATTTGGGACTTGCAAACCTCATAACCATGTGAACTTGTGAGCCAATTCCTTAAAAATTCCTCTCTCTCTCTCTCTCTCTTTTCCTTATATATAATATAATATAGCATAGCATAATATAACATAACAATATGACATTACAATATTACATAACATAATGTAACGTAACAATGTACTACAATGTAATATGATGGTGATGTGATGTGATGTGATGTGATGTGATGTGATGTGATGTGATGTAAATTCTGTTTTTCTGGAAGACCCTGACTGAAACATGCCTTTCAAAACAAGGCCAAAGGGAAATCAGAGAGATTAGGGCACAAGAATTTGAGCCTCTAGATGTAGGATTTATAACACTTTGGCATCATGTTTATGACATAATTTAAATGAATGGAAAAGAGTGTAGTATATGTGAGACAATTTCAATTACATATATCAGTATTTCCCAACATTTTTAATAAAATGTTAGTGTCCTCAAATATGATCACGTATATTTTGAGAAAAATTATGTACAAATGTCAAAAGTAATTTTTCCTCTATTATTTAACTTTGAGGTGAGGCTGGAATTTAAAATATTTGAAAGGAGAACAGTAGCATTTTTTGAACTTTTAAGCAGTGTTTTTATTTAAGAGTATAAGTTGTGTCCCCATGGAGACCACCCTTTTCTTTTTATGAGGCTGTTAGTTAAGCTTATATAAAATAAGTATCTATCCATAACTAGGATGACCATATGTCTCCATGCATCCTGGTCAGCCTTGATTTGAACATACCCTAGTGTAATTGTTAATACCATGCCTTTAACTTCCAAAAGTGTCCCAATTTTGCACCCCTCAAAAGAGGTATATGGTCAGTGTTCTGATCATACAAAGAACCTACTGATTGTGTGTTTATATATTTATACACACATATTTATGTGTTATTGTGTGTATGTATATATGTAGTTCTCTATCTGTTTGTTTAGGTTTTATATACAAAGTGGCTGTTATTGATAGGGAACAATATCAGTATGAAATATTGTGATGTTAAATAGATGATTTTAATTGGACAGGATATAAAACAGGAGCCAGGGGAGCATGCTCGCAGAAAAAGAGACAATTTGCAAAGCACCTAAAATTCTGGAGGAAGTATCTAGCTTCTGCAGGAAGGGAGCCTTTTGGAGACCAGGAAGAGATACCACCCCTGGAAGAGCACTGTGAAGTGATAACGGTGTAGCACCATGGGCATGCAATCATGAGACGGTGAAAGATGATAGAGTAGTGTACATCATTGGACTACATGGAAAGATAAGGAAGGGCAAACTGATGTACATGGAATGGATGTACATACACTCCCAAGAGAACCTCAGGATGCTAATTTGGACAGAGACGAAGACATGAGTTTCATGCTGTTACAAGTAATCCAAGGTCAGAGCTAGTATAGTTTGACCATTAACTAAAACACAACCTATGTTTGTATCTAATTTGGAGAAATAAAGCATTCCAGTTAGATAGACAGGTAAATAAGTAAGTGGATGGGTGGATGGATGGATGGTTGGATGGATGGTTGGATCGATGGATGGATGGATGGTTAAAAGGAAGGAGGGAGAAAGAGATCACAGGATACAGATACAAACATAAATAACGGGACTGGTATAACCCATGATTTCTATACATTTAGTTCACTGACTCTTCTACATTCTAACCAAGCTAAATTCCAGAACGGAATCTTGTCAATTCCATTTACTACTGACAAATATTAGTGATGTTTTATTGTCACTTTTGTCTCAGCCATCTAGTTGTTATCCCTTTGAGTACTTGATATGTTTTTCTGAGTTTTGAGAGATTTCAAAAAAATTATTTATTCCATCATTTCTAAAAAATGCAGTTGCTATGACAAAGATGAAAGCACTACTAAGAAGCGGAGGCTTATGATTGTACTGAAAGTAAAATAAATTGATGAAAAAATGATTAAATGTACCCATGTGAATGGAACAAATTATAGAGTAGGAAGGATGCTGAAAGACAAGGAATAAATAATACTGAAGGTAGAAAGTGCTGAGTATGCAACTGACAAGGATTATCAAGGCAAATATATGATAAAAAGGAAGATATAAAATAAGAAAAAAAAACGCTATAAATAGGCATGAGCCCTAGACTTTTATCAAACAAAGCAAAACAATCTTAGTTACCCATTAAAGCAAAGAAGTAAAAGGAGACATAACATTGCAAACTTGCTCCAGATGGCTTTATAGGTGTAAAACTTCATTGTAATCCACACAATTTCCCTGTTTTGGTGGTAAAGGCAAATACCATTATCATCAAGGTGTTCCAGAAGCATTGGAGACTTTATCAAAGAGGCTATTGTGGGGACAAAGAATTAAACAAACATTTAGTATAAATAAAATTGATTTACTTTGGGAAAAGATAAGTAAAAGAATGAATATCACAAAATATAAAGTATTATTGTTAAAAGCATTCGAGGAACTTACTTATGGAGACCGAGGCTTCATTCTTGTGGCTCTGTTTCCATGTATATCTCAGGTGATGGACACAGAAAGAAAGGACAGCACTTAGAAGGTTTTTGTGGGTGAAACCTAGAAGTAGTTAAATCATTTAGATCCATATTTCAATGGCCAGAACTCAGTGACAAGGCCACATTCTGTTGCCAGGGTTGAAGGGACATGTAGTCTACCTGACTGCCCAGAACTAAAGGAAATCAGGTATTAGTGAAACATATTCATATCTTCTAAATAGGTCCCAACACTATTTTAAAGTTTATGGTTAACAGTAAAGTTGTTTAGGAGAAAACATTTAACCTTGATTTCCCTTTAATAACTTTAATGCTTTTATTATTGAAATTCCATATCATTTGCTTTTTCTACTTCATCTGTCAAATAGTATTCTTAGTCTTTTATATTAAAATGCTATAAACCTGTCCAATTTTTATACCTGTTCATTATTTATATTAATAGCTGATGTTACATCATATATTCTGATGCTTGTGCGATAGCATGTATAAAGCTTCTTAAATTCATTGTGGATTATTCAAATATAGTTCATAAAATAATATGAACTATTGAGTTAGTCCCATATTTAATTGGATGTGATTTTGCTATGAATTTTGCCACTCAGATTTAAAGCTCTTTGTATTTGTTTTGATGTATTTCAATTCATTTTATTTTATATGTTTACCTTCAAACACTTTTGCCAGTGTACTTTTGTGTGCCTCATCTAAGCACCATATAGATTAAATTAAGCTCTATGTTTTGCCCTTCCCCTTACTAAGACCATGTAATTTATTATATATATTATTACTGTTTCTGTTTTATTTACCATATTTCCATTTTAGTTCAGTTTATCTTATGGTTCAGCTATTTTAATATTTTAGTTTCATATTTTAAACAAAAAGCCTATTTTTGTTTAAATTTATCCCTACTTTTAAAATGCAAATGGTTTTCTTCATTTTTGTATTTCTATGTTATATAGAAAAACAAAGTACTATGGTTTCTTATGTAATATGGAATCTGATATACTTTTTGCTATTTCTTTTTATTCTCCAACTCCCTTTCTAGTCCAGACTCCTTTCTAGTCTACATTAATTCCCTTGGGTGAACTGAGTCACTCAATGTATGTACCATATTTTAACAATAAGTCACCTGTCAGGGTAGGTAACTTTGTTTCCCCCATATTTGCACCATTCTTTTACACTTAACACCCTTTGATTTTAATTTGTTTTAAGTTTTAAGTTTTTTATTTATTCCAAATTTCCCATTTTAAGTTACTTTTATTATTTATGAGTGAATGGTGTGATTTTTATAATACGTTTTTCTTACTGACATATTCATTAATTGTCTCTAAACTGCTCATAAAGAGGCTTACCATGTCTTCATGCAGCTGACAAAGGGCAGATTTAGGATTTAAACCCAGCTGCTGGAGTTCCAGAGCCTGTTTTTGCCACCACTGAGCTGTATGGCCACATTAACTGGCAATATACCAAAATGGTTTTGTGGTCTTTATACATGAACAATATCTTACATGTGTATAAAAAGTTTTGGTAAACCATATTCTATCTGAATGCCCTTTCATGTACAGCTCATATCCAAAATACTTCTTTTTTCTTTGTTGTTAGAAAAATGACAGAACAAAAATTCCCTGTTTTTTTTTTTGTTTGTTTGTTTTGTTTTTGAGGGGGATAAGAACTTTACAGGGTAGGAGTCTTCATTGTTTCACTTACATGAATTGATTATTTTTCATACACCCTAAATTATTTTTAAAAAGCTTTTTCCTTTTTTTTTTTTTTTTGTTAATTAAATTTATTTTTTTTTTTTTTTTTGAGAGAGAGAGAAAGAGAGCAAGCATGCAGGAGCAGAGGGGAGGGGCAGAGGGCGAGGGTGAGAGAGAATCTTAAGCAGGCTCCATGCCCAGTGCAGAGCCTAACACAGGGCTTGATCTCACATCCCTGAGATCATGACCTGAGCCAAAATCAAGAGTTGGATTCTTAACCGACTGAACCACCCAGGCACCCCTAAATCTAACATTCTTAATGCAGAGTCTGCATTCCCAATGAGAGTGTGGATGAAGTGTCCTTTGCTTCTATATTGTCATGTAGGTATTCCAGCTTTCTTCTTTTGGAAGACACATTTAGGAATTCTTATCTCTGGCAAAAGTGCTAGTCCATGGACCTGATTGTCTGATGGTAGATTATCTCCCCTTAGACTCAATGGTCTTCCAGCTTCCTTAGAGATTCAGAAAGGGCAAGGGTCAAGATATAAGAGGCTGCATTCCCACTACTCTGACCCCAGCATGGACAACTTACAGACATTCTGGATCTGGTATTTTTGTTGTTTTCTTAAATATTATTATTTAGAGTAAGTAGATGATGATAAAAAATGTCAGAACTTTGACTTAGAATATAGTCCCACAAATTGGGTATGACTACTTTATTTATTAATTATTTTCCTAGGCAGTAAAGATTCTGAACACAGGATAATTAAGATAGTATAATTAACCCAATACCTTTAATATCTATATCAATATCTATTTATGGTATGAGATTATATATGTATATATTATTAGATTATCTATGTTACAGTATATAATATTTATCAACAGATGGCCCTACTGTTTTTATTCCGGGTCAGCCATATGTCTCCTCTTAATTTCCGTGGACAGTACATTCAGAGAAAAGGACTGCCCTTTGACACCAGCGCCTTGCACACCCCGCACCTCTATCCACACACTTACCAGCTATCAAGCACTGCCAAGCCATTACCCTTTTGTGTTTTTATCATTTCAGTTTTATTTTAGCTTTTGGTGCTTTTGCATTCTTTTTACCTTTTCAACACTGCCATGCACATTTTCAATAGGAAATTACCAATGTCACTTATATGGCTTGAGGCCCCAGAGTATTTTATAGAATTTATAGAATTATTTTAAATCAGTCTTATGAAACAGTTTACTCTGACAGCTCTAAATCCTGGCATATTCCACTGATGTCCTATGGAGAATTGAAGTCAATTCCAGCCTGAGAGTTTTCCATTTAAATAATGCGTTTGCCCTTGTGTAGTAGTAGGGCTGGAGGACCCCGCAGATGTACACCTAGACCAAAGCTTCACTTCTACAACATACCCACAATTTTTCCCTCTCCCTCTATCCTTCCATCCTTGCCTGTACTCTCTCTCCCCCTCCCTCTCAAATAGATAAAACCCTTAAAAATAAATAAATAAATTGAATTTAGATATATGTCAATGTCAAATAAGACATTTCAAGTTGATTAAAGGTTGGTGGCAATGGAAATACTTTGTTTCACATATTATATGATGTTATTTCTTTCCTTATTCACTGTGTATCGCTCTAGAGATATACAGCCAAAATAGACACAGAATCTGTGTGCCTAAGACTTTAAATAAGATGATTTGTGAACTTTTTTTTCTTTGTGAAGTTTGCAAAGCCATTTCTTTCATGGCATTCCATACTCTGATGTCCTCACTAATCCTAATATATCCTGAGAACAACAAACTGAGACTCTCATAGCAAGTAGCCTTGAAAAATGTCTTTCATAATCAATGGGCTTTATCCCAGACGGGCAATTATTGTCCTTCTACTCTATTCGGTAATGAAGACTGGTGTGTACTTTGTTTTTATGTTGTTGATTTTTTTATCATTGTCTATTAAAAATTATATGTAAGCAAATATTTTATGTCACTGTGACATTAGTTTGGGCCTGCCTTATATTTGAAATATAAATGTTATTAATTTTAAATGACATTTTGATAGTGACAATTCAAGGGTTAATGACAGTGAAGATTATAACTGAATATAATTTATTCTCAGAGTAATATATTAAGTGACTGTTAAAAACACATCCTTATAAATTCCATTAGAAAAAAAAAATGTTAATGATCAGACCTTAGGGAAAACTAGACTGTTTCCATAGTAAGTGGTTCTGTGGGAACAAATTTAAAATAGATACACTTTGTCCTACTGGGGTTTTGAATGACTCACCAGAATATTTCAGAAGAAGCCACAAGTGTGTTAAGAAAGGGAAGTAATGGATGCTGATGCCAGACTAATCAAGGAAAACAGTGCTGGAACATATGTTGTTTTCTCTGTAGAAAAATCCAAATGGGACAATCTGATGACTGAGGCTGAAATTAATTTTATAGGCATTAACATTTGTGGGTGATTCACACATGCAAGTACAGAACATTTCCCTTGATGGTAGAACAAAATGTGAGTATTGAGAGGGACATAAATTGAAACTCACAGCTCCTTACAAAATCAAGAGTTTTACATCAACCTTGTTTTGGTTATTCTCACAAAATTTATACAAAATGTTGGTAAAAGTAACGCTAGATATTTTAAAATTAAATGAATGCTAAATGGCTGTTAATACTGCTCAGTCATTTATTTAACCTCAAGAAGCATCGTATTGGTTTTGTTTGTTTGTTTTTAAGGAGCATAGTATTGGCATACTACAGATATCTGCTTTCTATTCTTCACATTTATGTGTTGTTTGGCAAAAGCAAAATATGGACCTATATTTAAAATTAATCCACAAATTTAAGAGGTTAAACGTTTAAGAAGCTTAATTAATAGTCACTGAGGTTTAGACAATGAGCAGTATGGTGGTCTGAGGCCACTTCACTGAAAATATGTAAAGATTAAGCAGGAAGTTACCTTGCGGAGCCAAGGTCTGTGTTCCTCAGATATCAGCCAGCCACACATTGATTTAGGTCATCCATCTTAGTGTTTGTTTGTTTTTTAATATCTCATTATTTGGGGCTTTTATCTTATTTCATCTTTCTCTTTGTCTTATTCTGTTTTATTCCCTTTATTGGGATTATTATTTACATTAAATTTTTACCTCTACTTGCTAAAAAGTTATGCATTGCTATTAATAATTTATTTAGCCCATAAATTTTCTTTATTTTATTTTATTTTTTTTAATTTAAATTCAATTAGCTGACATATAATACATCATTAGTTTTTGATGTAGTGTTCAATGATTCACTAGTTGTGCATAACATACAGTGCTCATCACATCACATGCCCTCCTTAATGTCCATCACCCAGTTACCCCATTCCCCCACCCACCTCCCTTTCCACAACCCTCAGTTTGTTTCGAGAGTCAAGATTCTCTCATGGTTTGTCTTGCTCTCCGATTTCTTCCCATTCACTTTTCCCTCCCTTCCCCTCTGATCCTCTGCACTATTCCTTATATTCCTCATATGAATGAAACCATATGATAATTGTCTTTCTCTGATTGACTTATTTCCCTTAGCATAATACCCTCCAGTTCCATCCGTGTCGATGTAAACGGTAGGTATTCATCCTTTCTGATGGCTGAGTAATATTCCGTTGTATATATGAACCACATCTTCTTTACCCATTCATCTGTTGAAGGACATCCAGGCTCCTTCCACAGTTTTAGCCCATAAACTTTAATAGGCATACTTAGCATACCAAATAAAACGAATCTTCATTTGTAGCATAGATAGATCACATCACCTGACTTAGAATACTTTATCTTAGTTATTTTCCCATAATATGTATGCCATTGTATTGTACTGTATTGATGCATTTATTTGTATTTTGTCTTTATGTAGTGTTGTTTAATACAGCAATATTTGCTTAGAATTAGTGACATATTTACCACTTATTTGTTCATTATTTCTTTATAGCTCGGAACTTTATGCCTGAGGAAGAGTATTTTGAAATGTTCTTGATTAGGCTCTATTTTGGGAAAACACCGTCCATTTTTTTTCCCTGACCATATATATACAATTTATATGAAAATGCAAAGGACTTAATTAGGGAATTATGAATATAAAATAGAAACTAAAAAACAGTTCCTATCAGAGATAAGGTAACAATAATTAATACGGTGTAAGAAAAGAAATATGGATCAATAAAACAAAGTAGAGAGTCCAGAAACAGATCAACAGTGTACAGTAAACTGTTTCTAACAAAGATACCATTGCAATTGAATGGGGAAGCAACATATAGTTCTGGGTTATGTGATTATCCATGTAACTTGAGATAGATTATATTCCTAAATGTGAAAGGTAAAACAATATAGCTTCCAGACAAAATTAGCGGGAAAAATAACTGTCTCTTGGGCGCCTGGGTGGCTCAGTTGGTTAAGTAACTGCCTTCGGCTCAGGTCATGATCCTGGAGTCCCGGGATCGAGTCCCGCATCGGGCTCCCTGCTCGTCAGGGAGTCTGCTTCTCCCTGTGATGCTCTTTCCTCTCGTGCTCTCTATCTCTCATTCTTTCTCTCTCAAATAAAAAAATAAATAAATAAATAAATAAATAAAAAAGTTCCGATTAAAAAAAAAATAACTGTCTCTTAACATGATAGTATTATTTCCTAGTGTTGCTGCAAAAATGACCATAAATATAAAGTCCCAAAACAACACAAATACATTATCTCACAAATCTGGAGGACAGAAGTACTAAAATCAAGATATAGGAAGGACTGAATTTCTGGATACACTAGGGAAATATTTGTTTTCTTGAATTTTCCCAGTTCTAGAGGTCACATGCTTTACTTGGGTAAAGGCAGCTTCCTCCATCTTCAAAGCCAGCACTGCAGAACTGTCAAATCTCTCTCTTCTATGTCCTCTTGATTCCCTCTTATACGGCCACTTATGAATACATTGGACCTTTTGCACAATCAAGAATAATCTCTGCATCTCAAGATCCCTAACTTAATCAACTTAATCACACCTGCAAATTCTTTTTGGCCCCATATGTTGACAAATTTATATATTCAGGAAATTCGTCTGTGGACATTTTTGGGAATGACTTCTGGTCCTGAGAGATTCATGTCCATCCATGCATAAGCTTTCACCCATCCTGACATTCTGAAAATTTTAACCCATTATAGCATCAATTAATAGTCCAAGATTTCACTTAATTTCTAGCAGCTCAAAAGCTTCAAGTCTTGTCATCTAAATCAGGTGTGGATGAGTCTGGTATAATTGTCCCTGGAGCAAAAATCTACTCCATTCATGGCTGTGAAACTATAAAATATGTCATACAGCTCCCAAAATACAATGGTGGGACAGGCATAGTATAAGAGTTAGAAACGATGCCCTTTGAAAAGTGAAAATAATAGAAGGAAAAAAGGAGTCACTTATCAAACAATTTTGAAATCAGGCTGGGCAAACAGCATTATGTTTCAAGGTCTAGGAATAATTCTCTGTGGTTCATAATCCCATCATCTAGCTCATAGTTCCACTCTGCGAATCATCGTTCCTTTATCATGAAAAGTATTACATGTTTATATCTGATAAATGTTATGCACCCATATCCTTCCTTCCTGTAGAATTTTGGAACTCTTACAGCCCTCTTTTATGTTCCTTCTGTCCCTTTAATCCATGATGGCAGTATCTCTTCTGGTAAAACATTTGCAATAACTTTCTGGGTTTCCTGTGTATTTCAGAGGAATTCATTAATTTAGACAAAAGTTTCCTTTATTAATCTTGCCTGGAGAATCTTATCTCTATTTCCAGTTCCTGTGCTAAGATAGCTAAGGAGATCCATAAATCATATGTTCAATCTATTCAAAAAGATGTTTTATGACTGAATAAACTGATTCTTCCAGGGCACTAGTCAAAGGTTGTCCAACTACATCCCCAGCTTTCTCTATAGAACATGCTTTCTAAAAATGAATCTCCTAAATTTAGCATTTTTTACAATTTGGATAAACTGAAAATTTCATAATCATCAATTCGGGCTATTTTTTGCTATATTGTTCTTCCCTCCTTTCCTATATAAGCAACATTTCATTATAAGCAGCAAGAAGAAACTAGGTCAGACCTTCCACACTTTGCTTGGAAATCTCAGCTAGATCTCAAAGTTACCACCTATAGGTTCCACCTCTTAATAGCTACAGGATATAATATAGCTATGTAAGATTTCTTCCACGGTATAAGGATTCCTTCTCATCCAGTTTCGTTTTTTCTTTTTTTTTAAATTTTATTTTATTATGTTATGTTAATCACCATACATTACATCATTAGTTTTTGATGTAGTGTTTCATGATTCCTTGTTTGCGTATAACACCCAGTGCTCCATTCAATACGTGCCCTCTTTAATACCCATCATCAGGCGAACACTTCCCCCCGCCTCCTCCCCTCTAAAACCCTCAATTCGTTTCTCAGAGTCCATAGTCTTTCATGGTTCATCTCCCCTTCCGATTTCCCCCCTTCATTTTTCCATTCTTACTATCTTCTTCTTTTTTTTTTTTTTAACATATAATGTATTATTTGTTTCAAAGGTACAGGTCTGTGATTCATCAGTCTTATACAATTCACATCCAGTTTCTAATAGCATGTTCCTCATTTCTTTCTGAGCTTTCTCCAGCGGTTCTTTTTTTTTTTTTTTAAGATTTATTTATTTTTATGGTGTTGGGAAATTTGGACAGCCCATGCAGAATAATGAAACTGAACCATTTCCTTACACCACACACAAAAATAGACTCAAAATGGATGACAGACCTAAATGTGAGACAGAAATCCATCAAAATCCTTGAGGAGAACACAGGCAGCAACCACTTCCACCTCAGCCGCAGCAACTTCTTCCTAGCAACATCACCAAAGGCAAGGAAAGAAAGGGCAAAAAGGAACTATTGGGGCTTCATCAAGAGAAAAAGCTTTTGCACAGCAAAGGAAACAGTCAACAAAACTAGAAGACAACCGACAGAATGGGAGAAGATATTTGCAAATGACGTATTAGATAAACAGCTAGTATCCAAAATCTATAAAGAACTTACCAAACTCAACACCCAAAGAACAACTAATCCAATCAAGAAATGTGCAGAAAACATGAACAGATGTTTCTGCAACGAAGACATCCAAATGGCCAACAGACACATGAAAAAGTGCTCAACATCACTTGGCATCAGGGAAATACAAATCAAAACTTCAATGGGATACCACCTTACACCAGTCAAAATGGCTAAAATTAGCAAATCAGGAAACGACAGATGTTGGCAAGGATGCGGAGAAAGGAGAACCCTCCTACACTGTTGGTGGGAATGCAAACTGGTGCAGCCACTCTGGAAAACAATATGGAGGTTCCTCAAAAAGTTGAAAATAGAGCTACCCTACATCCCAGCAATTGTACTACTGGGTATTTACCCCAAAGATACAAATGTAGTGATCCAAAGGGGCACGTGCATCCCAAAGTTTACAACAGCAATATCTACAATAGCCAAACTATGGAAAGAACCTAGATGTCTACCAACAGATGAATGGATAAAGAAGAAGTGCTATAGATATATACAATGGAATATTATGCAGCCATAAAAAATGAAATCTTGCCATTTGCAATGACATGGATGGAACTAGAGGATATTATGCTAAGCGAAATAAGTCAGTCAGAGAAAGACAAGTATCAAATGATCTCACTGATATGAGGAATTTGAGAAACAAGACAGAGGATCATAGGGGAAGGGAGGGAAAAATGAAAAAAGATGAAACCAGAGAGGGAAATAAACCATAAGGACTCTTAATCTCAGGAAACAAACTGGGTTGCTGGAGTGGTGAGGGGTCGGAGGGATGGGTGGCTGGGTGATAGACACTGGGGAGGGTATGTACTATGGTGAGCGCTGTGAATTGTGTAAGACTGTTGAATCACAGACTTGTACCCCTGAAACAAATAATACACTATATGTTAATGAAAAAAAAACCCGATTTATTTATTTTTAGAGAGAGAGTGCACAGGCAGGAGGGCAGAGGGAGAGGGAGAGAGAATCTCAAGCAGACTCTGCGTTGAGTGCGGAGTCTGAAGCAGGGATCAATCTCATGACCCTGAGATCCCAACCTGAGCTGAAACCAAGAGTCCAATGCTTAACTGTGCCACCAGGATAACCCTCCAATTGTTCCTTTAATGTCCATATTCCTATCAAATGCCAGTTTATGATGATGTAAGTATTCTCTTAGACAACATAGGTTTTTCTCTACCCTGCTTCTCATTTTGAGTTCTCACTAGCAAAGTTCTTAAAATCCATATTTTAGTAACCCTCTGTTCAAGGCAAACTAGCCTCTCTCTGTTATGCTTCTCAAAATTCTTCATGCCTTACCCTTTACTCAGTCCTAAAGCAAATTGTGATTTTGTAGGTTTTTGTTACAAACAGCACCCCAGTTCCTGATACCAAAATCTGTATTAGTTTCCTACTCCTGCTTAACAAATGACTACAAATGCAATAGCTTAAAATACACAAATTTATTATTTGGAAGTCAGAAGTTTTAAAATCAGTCTGTCAGCAGGGTTGCCTTCTTTCTAGAGGCACCAGGGAGAATCAGTTACTTAGCATTTTCCAGTTTCTACAGGCTTCCTGCAACTCTGACTCATGCCCCCTTCTTGCTCTTCAAAGACAGCAATGTAACTTCTTCGGGACTCTCACTTCTACTGTATCAATCTTTTCTGACTCATATTATGTATGATGTTCTGACTCATATCTTATAAGGATGTTTGTGATTACATTGGACCCATCCAGATAACCCAAGATAATCTTCACATCTCAAGACTTTTAAATTAATCTGCTAAGTCTTTTTTGTTAATTTAGTAAAACATTTATTGTTTCCAGGGATTAGGATGTGGTTGTGTTTGTTTGTTTGTTTGTTTGTTTGTTTGTTTTAATGGAGAGGGCATTATTCTACCTTTAACACAGTCTTATTATTAAAAATTATTATGAGCTAGAAAGGACAAATACATTCAAATTCATTAAATTAAGAATTTCTATTAATCAAATGCATCTTAAAGTGAATGAAAAAGAAAGAAAAACAGGCAGGGTGAACATACACCTTGTAAAGGATTCAGAGTCACTATACATGAAGAACTCTTGCAGGTTAGTAAGAAAGTAATATTTAAAAATGGCTGAAGTCATGGATGAATCATTCATAAAATATATTTTTAAATCAGAAATAAATAAAAATTATTCAACATTATTAAACGTCAGGGAAATTCAACTCCATGTTGAGATAACATTATATACCCACAAATTTAGCTAAAACTTAGTTATTTGATTGTCAATACACAATCTGGAACTTCCATATCTGTGTGTGGGGGATCTTCCATATTTTAATATTTGTTCACCACAGAGTTTTTCATTAGTTTTACTTCTTAAAAATATTGTGTTAAAATATTACTTATCTTGATCACTGAAGTTTTTAGAGCCCCCAGGAACACCTGATCTCACCTAAATCCCAACTCTTATTTAAAGTTCAAAAACAGACAAAATCAATCAATAATAATAGATGTCGGAATACTGGTTACCTTCCCCATGTTCATCTGTTTTATTTCTTAAATTTCACAGATGAGTGAAATCATATGGTATTTGTCTTTCTCTGCTTGTCTTACTTCACTTAGCGTACTCTGTCACTCCATCCACATTGTTGCAAATGGCAAGATTTCATTCTTGAACTACCATTCAGTAGTTGATGGACATCTGGGCTAACATAAGATAAAAACAGAGAGGGGGCAAACCAGAAGAGACTCTTAACTATAGGAAACAAGCAGCGTTGCTGGAGAGGAGGTGGGTGTGGGATGGGGTAATTGGGTGATGGGTACTAAGGAGGGTACTTGATGTAATGAACACTGGGTGTTTTTGCAATTGATGAATCACTAAATTCTACCCCTGAATCTAATAATACACTATATGTTAACTAAATTGAGAAAAAAAGAAAAAGGAATACTGGTTACTTTTTAGGAAGGTGGCATTGATTAGGAATAAGTACCAAGGGGCCTTTTGAGTGCTATATAATTATTGTGAGTGTTGGTTGTTGGGTATATAACTATGTAAAAATTCATCAAACTATATGATCTGTACATTATATTGTGTATAAATGCAGTTGTTAATCTGGATATTTTTTAAAAAATAGTTTTTCAAAATGTGCCTAATGTCTTTATTTCCTCTTTCTTATTTTTAGTTACCTATTCTGTGCCTCCAAATAAGTTAATCAAAATTTCCATGTCTCCCATAAGGGGATAAACTTATATTCTTAACATGTTTTATGCCGAGATGTTAGAATTTGGTAATCATATTTCTGTGGGAGGTGGTTTCTATTAGATTGCAGAACTCGGATGTACTTTACAGTTTGTTTCATGTTCCCTGCTTCTTGAAAAGCCATGAAAACCCAACTTGAATTTTCTTATGGTGAAAACTGCCTTTATTTAAAAGTGCTTTTTTTTTTTTTTTTTTTTTGCTTTGTTGTGTTATTGATCCCCCTTAGTTCTTGGTCTCTTATTTCCTTTATACTTTATCATTACATTTAAAAATATTAAAACAAAAACATACATATCCATCTGTTATGAACTGAATTATGTCTCTCCACCACTACACCCTAAATTCATATGTTGAAATTCTAATCCTTAGAACCTCAGAATGTGATTTCATTTAGGGATAGAGTCTTTAAAGAAATAGTTAGGGAAGAATGGGGTCATGTGGGTGGACCCATATATGAAATGATTGGTATCCTTATAAGAGGAATGAAAGATACAAGGGATACATGCACATCTGAGGACACAGCAAAAAGACAGCCATCTACCACCTATAGAAAGAGACCTCAGGAGAAACCCATCCTGCTGACACCTTGATCTTGAACTTCCAGACTGCAGAACTGTGAGAAATACATTCCTATTGCTTAAGCCACACAGTCGGTGGTATTTTGTTGTGTCAGCCCATCATTCTTTGTTCTTTTGGAAAAACAAAAAAAAGAGGTGTATTTTAATTTTTTTTAAGATTTTATTTATTTATTTGAGAGAGAGAATGAGAGATAGAGAGAGAGCATGAGAGGGGGGAGGGTCAGAGGGAGAAGCAGACTCCCTGCTGAGCAGGGAGCCCTATGCGGGACTCGATCCCGGGACTCCAGGATCATGACCTGAGCCGAAGGCAGTCGCTTAACCAACTGAGCCACCCAGGCGCCCAAAGAGGTGTATTTTAAATAACGTAATGTAGGATTATGTAAAATTATGGAATTTCCATTTTGAAAACATACGTTTAAAATATATAATCTATAGGGCTACATGGTTTTGGGATTTGGTTTGAATTTTTATATTTGACTGAGAAGTCTGAATAGACCTTTGTTCAAAGGGTTTTTGTAGAACTTTGTCTCAGACTGTTTGGGATCTATAAGGATTTTGCTTTTCCAAACCTTTGAGTTTTTAAGCTTTGAGTATCTCTCTACTTATTTCAATTCTATCCATCAATAAGACAATTATTTTGTGAGTTTTCTTTTTTCTTATACAGGCATTTATGCTAT
Organism: Callorhinus ursinus; assembly: GCF_003265705.2. Lineage (NCBI taxonomy): Eukaryota > Metazoa > Chordata > Mammalia > Carnivora > Otariidae > Callorhinus > Callorhinus ursinus. Next base: position 78,260,039 of record NW_027397065.1, on the reverse strand, counting down.
AATGCAACATAATATATTCCTGAAAAACTTTATATTTTTCAAAGGAGTGAGCCATGAATGAACTCTGACAGAAAAGATAGGCCAATCAAAATCTCTGTGGCTTTGTAAACAAAGCAGTTATAGTAATATATTTTTTGAATTCCTTAAGAAAAGAACAACAAAGTTTAAAATGATCTAAAGTACTAATGAAGATTTATACTTTCTCTGGTAAATATATTGTTTATCTTTCAACTTTTGGTGAAGGTAACTTGATGAAAATGTACGCAAGGAAAGGTTGAATAAGCTGACTGTGACAAATACACAAAGATCCCACATTCAATGTGACAAGTACTTTCAATACAGACCATGTGGCTAAACTAAATGAAGAGGAAGAAAGTGAGCTGAGGGATATAGTGAATAACTATGCATCTCTGCTGTACTCAGCATCGTTAATATATGTGCCGTCACTTGTTATCACTAGGTGATTCAAAATATTAACATGCTAGAAAATAAAAATCATTATCCAACGTGTCTTCTGCATTATCCTGACATCACTCCCCTATTCATCATTTATATATGAAAGAATCTGTATAGCAGAGATACATGTTTTAACAGAACAGAATGTAAAAGCTTTCAGAATCCAGCAAGTAACTATCAGCATCTAATAACATTGTACTTTCATTGTTTCCCCCTAGCTGCAGGCTATGAAGGCTAGATCTGTCTTCTGCATTATCTGAAGAAACATTTTTACCAAATGCACAAGAGTATCCATATCCTAGGCCTTTGCTAAATATTTCTTTGCCACCAGCTGTGTGAATTGGTAAGCACTTCTTGTAACAATGTCTATATTAGGAAAGATAACACAAGCAATTGTAACAAACTCCAAACTTTCAGTGGATTAATAGGTAGAAGTTTATTTCTTATGTTCTTAAAAGTTCAAAAGAGAAGCCTGGGGCCAATTTGAGGGTGAATAATTTCTGCTTTACAAATTCAGGTAGTATCTGAGAGATACTGTTCCCTCTTTGTACATGACTTTCACAATAACTTGGAATTAGTATTCAGCTTCCAAAAAAGACAAGACAGAATGGCAAAAAGCACACTTGATGTTAACCACTTCAGCTTTGAAGTGAAAGCCATTCCTTTCACTCACATTCCACTGGCAAGAATGAGTCAGATGGTCCCATCCATATTCTGGGAAGCATAGCCTCTTGCAGGAATGCCACTTCCAAAATCACATTTATATAAAATGGAATGGGGAAAACTTTATTTCTTTCCTTTAAAAAAAATCAGCTACCATTCCTACAGTTGTGCTTGAGGATTATAAACTTTCAGTAATTGTTTTCTGATTATATTCAACATAAATAAGAATTTATTTTTCACATTAAGGAAAAGTAAAATCGCTAAGAACATGGACTGTGAAACCAGACAGCCCCGATTTGAAGCTTCACTGGGCCATTTTCAATTTCATTTCCAGAAAGAATACAAAACAAAGCAAAACACAACATCTAAGCATAGGGCTTTCACTGGTCACATCTAACAAACATTTAAAGAAGAAATGACACCAATTCCATACAATCACCTCCAGGTAATAAAATATAAGGCAGTACTTCTCTACACATTTTATAGTAGCATTATCCCAAATGCTGAAAGCAGAGAATGACAAGGAAATAAAGCTATTGACTAATAATTCTTATGAACATACACTTAATCATCCTTACAAAATATTAGCTATTTGATTCTAGTAATATATGTAAAGGGGAGATTAAGGGGAAAAAAAAAGAGGAAGAAGAAAGGAAAGAAAAAAAAAGAAAGAAAGAAAGAA